>NC_081239.1:2703125-3026250 GCF_902713425.1 Acipenser ruthenus | reverse complement strand
CGATGGCTGAGGTAACCCTGAATATTTCACACTGCAAACACGATGGCTGAGGTAACCCTGAATATTTCACACTGCAAACACGTTGGCTGAGGTAACCCTGAATATTTCACACTGCAAACACGAGGGCTGAGGTAACCCTGAATATTTCACACTGCAAACACGTTGGCTGAGGTAACCCTGAATATTTCACACTGCAAACACGATGGCTGAGGTAACCCTGAATATTTCACACTGCAAACACGATGGCTGAGGTAACCCTGAATATTTCACACTGCAAACACGTTGGCTGAGGTAACCCTGAATATTTCACACTGCAAACACGTTGGCTGAGGTAACCCTGAATATTTCACACTGCAAACACGTTGGCTGAGGTAACCCTGAATATTTCACACTGCAAACACGTTGGCTGAGGTAACCCTGAATATTTCACACTGCAAACACGATGGCTGAGGTAACCCTGAATATTTCACACTGCAAACACGATGGCTGAGGTAACCCTGAATATTTCACACTGCAAACACGATGGCTGAGGTAACCCTGAATATTTCACATTGCAAACACGATGGCTGAGGTAACCCTGAATATTTCACACTGCAAACACGAGGGCTGAGGTAACCCTGAATATTTCACACTGCAAACACGATGGCTGAGGTAACCCTGAATATTTCACATTGCAAACACGATGGCTGAGGTAACCCTGAATATTTCACATTGCAAACACGATGGCTGAGGTAACCCTGAATATTTCACATTGCAAACACGATGGCTGAGGTAACCCTGAATATTTCACACTGCAAACACGTTGGCTGAGGTAACCCTGAATATTTCACACTGCAAACACGAGGGCTGAGGTAACCCTGAATATTTCACACTGCAAACACGATGGCTGAGGTAACCCTGAATATTTCACACTGCAAACACGATGGCTGAGGTAACCCTGAATATTTCACATTGCAAACACGTTGGCTGAGGTAACCCTGAATATTTCACACTGCAAACACGTTGGCTGAGGTAACCCTGAATATTTCACACTGCAAACACGATGGCTGAGGTAACCCTGAATATTTCACACTGCAAACGCATTTCAGTGCTTTTCCATGTAAGGTTTTAAGCAAGGGCTCCCCAAGACTGTAAATGTTTGTTCCTTGGCTACTGTCAGCATTCGCAAAATTATCCCTTGCCCCTTTACCACGCTGCTGAAGATCTTAATTGGTTGTTTGTTGGTTTTTGATGTATTGATTTGTACTATTCTTTAGAAAGTTAAAGCTATTGCTGAAGTTGCTGGTATCTTCCTGTGGTTCCTTAAGAACCTCACAATAAGCAGCACTGTGCTATTAAACATAGGTGTTTGCAGTACTTTTCAGTCTTGGTAAAAAAAAAAAAAAAAGTTTCCTTCCTTCCTTCCTAGCCTGGTATGGTATTGGGAATGATACAGTTGTGTTAACTTTCTTGTTTAGATTCTCTTTGTATAATTTTCTGTTTCAATCATCACATCCATTATAAAGTCACCCCTGTGGTTTTCTTATAGTGCTGGAACACCAGAGTGGAGCCCTGAGCCTGTCCCCCTTCAGAGCTCTCACTAGCGAATGGAAGCAATATGTCAGTAAGAAACACCTCATAGAACAAGTGCGGATTTCTTCACAGCCAGCCACTGTTTTCATGTTAGAAATGTTAGAAAAACCACATTGTTTGGAGAGCTGCCTAGTTATTTCAGAATTTGATCATTCACAATGTGTTTAATTTATGGTTGGCCCATGTTGTGTGTAAGAGAGCCCTCACTAACATGATGTTTTCAGGTGAAGTCAGTCTAAACAAGGAGAATACATACAGGACCACACTTTAAAAGATGCTAAAATGTTATACAATTATAAAACTGCATAGCGCATATACCGTAATCATATATATAGAACTATGAACTCATTTTGTAAAATTGTCAGTTTTATGATCCCGAAAAGGGAACAAATTGCATACCAGAACTAGAAAGCTTTGCATCACCTACAATTTCAGTATTGAGACAATAAAAAATATATACATATAAACCATATGAACAGAATTTTGATCTTTTATTAACATCATGTAATCGAAAAAACTACAAAATGATATCACAAAAGTCTACCGGAAGCCATAATAGTAGTACAATATTTCATGTTAGAAATGTCAATTTTTGTAATTTCAGTTTTTCGTTAAGTATATGAAAACTACAAAGCGGTATGTAATTCAATATGTTAACGTAACATAATTCAGCAGGTTTTATTTTACTTTATGAAGTAAAATTAGTTCATTCTGATGGGCGATGCAAAACGTTTGGCCATAGCTGTATATATGAGGCACTGGGAGGTATAAACTGTCAGTATAATTATCAATGAGAGCCTCTAATTCAGACCAGTGCCCTCTCCTTATTCCTAAATACAAAAATGTAAGGTTGTGAATCAGTTCTGAATCCACCCAGCATTCTAGCTGAAGCACAGCTTCTCATTTAAAACACTTCCATGAGGCGGGGTGAAGGGGTCTCTATATCCGTCCAAAAGCTTTTGAAAGAGTAGTGGCTATAAATAGCTCTGACACGTGCCGTGACGGCAATTAAAAGCCATGTGGTTAATTACACTCCCATTAAACTGCACAACTTCTCAATCTGCTTTTGACGTCAGAGTGACCCGTTTATTTATTTTTGCTAGTCCAACATGCAACTTAATCGGAGCAGGGTTCCCCCGGAGAATAAGAGGATGAATGGATGTGGAATGAACAGAGAAACAGGACACTTTGAAAAACATTAAATCGGAATTTCAAGTCAGAATTTATAGTAAACTTGTGTTATTTAGGATCCAGGCTATTTTTGCCTGTTTTTATAGTACAGCTCAGTACTATACACAGTGAGAATTAGAAGAAAAAATCTCTCCTGATGAAGGCTCCTGAGTAAAAAAAAAAAGTAATTCCCTACTAGATTTACCTATGATGTGTGGATAAACAAACCAAAACATTCAGGATTCTATTGAAAAAAATATTACTGCTGCGATACAGAGAAGACGGGACACAGCAAAGGTAAAGGCATGTGTGTCTAATACTGCAGGGGTCCAGGCAGGAACACAAATATCATGAACAGCTTGAGCTCTCGGTTCTCTGCACAGATCTGTACTAGAGCAGTGGGATGACTTTCTGAATCGAGTCCAGCTCTGTACTAGAGCAATGGGATGACTTCCTGAATTGAATCCAGCTCTGCTTTTTAGATTACTGATGAAATCTCTCCGGCTGACCATCCATCACTGGGAACTTGATCCCTGTTTCTAGAATACAATTTCAAATGGCTGTGTAATAAAAGCTTTGGCTCCCATTGCTTAAGCTCATTGTGCCTTGATAGTCTTTATTTAAGCATTTTACAATCACATAACATAAAAGATTATTTTACTTAATGGAATTATTTATCTTTCAAAGTACCTCCCATTTCACTATTGATGCAGTGTAATGGCAATATTTTAACAATGCAATGTAAAAAAACCAAAAAACTCAATGTGGGTTGCAGAGAGGCTCACCTGGTTAAAGCACAGCTGTGTGGTGTGCAGGGGAGTGATACAGTCAGGGCAGCGCAGGTTCACCTGGTTAAGCACAGCTGTGTGGTGTGCAGGGGAGTGATAGTCAGGGCAGCACAGGTTCACCTGGTTAAAGCACAGCTGTGTGGTGTGCAGGGGAGTGATACAGTCAGGGCAGCGCAGGTTCACCTGGTTAAGCACAGCTGTGTGGTGTGCAGGGGAGTGATACAGTCAGGGCAGCGCAGGTTCACCTGGTTAAGCACAGCTGTGTGGTGTGCAGGGGAGTGATACAGTCAGGGCAGCGCAGGCTCACCTGGTTAAAGCACAGCTGTGTGGTGTGCAGGGGAGTGATACAGTCAGGGCAGCGCAGGCTCACCTGGTTAAAGCACAGCTGTGTGGTGTGCAGGGGAGTGATACAGTCAGGGCAGCGCAGGTTCACCTCCTGGCTGTGCGAAGTTGCAGGATTTTCTGAGGTTAGGGAGGCAAAACCATCAGGGACTGTTTCTCCTCATCATGCTCCAGGGGACCCTACTAACCAGGTGCCTGGTGAGCTCCAGTAGAGAGCTGAAGGGCTGGCCTTAGCTGGTAAATCCCAAGTCTGAGAGCATAAGAAGTCATGGGATTGGGAGATACCTACTGACCTTCAGGTCTACTGAGCTGTTTGGGGAATTGCTGTGCTCAACGAAAGTAATAGGAAATTCTACATTGGGTAGATAAAATAAAAAAAGCCAAATGTGCAAAATAAAAGCAAAATCTGTATTGCCAATGGGATACTTGGAACAGTACAGCTGTGGCCAAAAGTTTAGCATCACCCTATAGAATAAACTAATTGTGCTTCATAAAGTCGAATGAAACCTACTGAATAATGTTACGTTAACATATTGAATAAAATACTGCTTTGTAGTTTTCCATATACTTAAACTGAAAAATTGAAAAATGTGACATTTCAAAATCTAAGATGAAATACTGCACTATAGCTTTCGGTGGACTTAATTACATGACGATAAAAAAAAAAAAAGGACAAAATTATGTTCCTATTTTTTTTTTTTTTTTTTAAATTTTGTCTCAATCCTAAAATTGAGGTGATGCAAAACTTTTGGCTATAGCTGTAGGTTATGGAATGTTTTTTTTGCTTCTACAGTTTCAGAATCTTCATCATAAACAGGCCTGACTCGGCTGCCTCGTTCATGTGAGATGTGAGCCGATCCCAAGCCAAGAGGAGGAATGAGAAGTACAGACCAGGCTGACCCCGCCTTTATACAAGCTTACCACGGGATTTTTGCAAGTTTACAAAACGAGGAGGAGGCCCCATTCGGCCCATCTTGCTCGTTTGGTTGTTAGTAGCTTGTTGATCCCAGAATCTCATCAAGCAGCTTCTTGAAGGATCCCAGGGTGTCCGCTTCAACAACATTGACTTTTTTTATATGCAAAAGGTCCTTTTTTGCTATTCCCCCTCCCTACATCTACGATCAAAAGTACACACTGTGCTTTCAAAACACTTCCGCTCGCAACACTCTACAGTGCATTAAGTTCAAAGCAGTTACATCGCTTCTTAGTTATGGTATTAGATTTGTATTTTCCCCAAACGTTTATTTAGCTGAAGCTAACTGAATTAACCAAAATAACAATTGACTAATAGAAACTAACTGTACAAACGTACTGTATATCAAAATACTGAGCGTTGCAATACAGAGCAAACAAAACATACAAATTACCAAAATGAACTATATACACATTAAAGAAAAAAAAACACTGCATCCGGAAACACACACACTGACACACACAGACTACACATACACACAGAAAACTGGAATCTATGGCTAATGGATGACCTTCTTTCAAGCATACTGGTTTAAGTTATTTTGCTCCAAAAACAATTATTCTCGAGGGATTACAAATGTTTTTGCAATACAACATGTTTTGAATATGTTATCTTGTTTAACTAAGTTTATACTAAAGTGTAACTCCAGTACAGAACGATGGAATGTGTATTTTGTGGCTCACCTTTGTTGTTTTTTCTGTGTATGCTGGCATTGTCTCTGAAAATTACCCTTCCCTCCACTGTTCCCATTAAGTGTATCTGGGTATTTCCCGTTTGATAAATAACTTAATATTTCTTGAAAATGGGGCTCTCTTTTTCCAACAGGTCTACCCATCGTGTTGAAACTCTCTGCACGTGGTTGGATTGTGATGTTGCATTTTTATAGTTTAGTCAGCTAAATATTTGCTCTAAAACTTTTAGTCAGATATATAATGCCATTCATATTTAGTCTACCAGTATTATACACACGCATTACGCATGTTTAGAATATATATATATATATATATAATGTGTGTGTTTTGGGTGTCCTACACTCAAAATTCAAGCCCAGATGGTTCATATGAAAAATGTTAAGGGTGAGAAAGTGTGAAGTTTCTCTTTTAGTGGGAGCAACACAAAGCTGGTGTTTTGTATTAATTTATTGTGTGTACACTTTTTGCATGACCTTCTGCACTAGGACTACCATTGCTGGTACCCTAATGGCAGCCACCTGCATCTGCAACTCAAACTTGTAAATCTTGTAAATACACCCTGCGTGCCTGCGTGCCTGCGTGCGTGTCAAGACAACTTCTGTCTCGATCTTCAGTCTTTTACATCAGTTCCCCAAACCCCCTATTACAAAGGGAAAAAATGGGGGCCCACAAAAAGTTAACCCGGCCCTGTTTGCATGTGCTTAACGAGCTGCACCTGAAACCCTGCTGGATGCTGGTTGGACTCAGACACGGGTTCAACTGAATTGAGACAATGAGTTTCACAGACACCCCGTCTGCATTGTCAGGGGTCTCTGCGCTCACTGCTGTCTTCACAGACTGATGGAAGCTAACCTTGAGCAAAGATTGCTTTCCCAGATTCACATCTCCCTCCCATTCCAAACCACAGAGACGAAATATATCTGCAATATCACACAGATGGGTTTGATTATAGGCCAGAGGCACAAATATTTAATGAGTCATTTAAAGAATGTTTCTTCAGAATCTGTTTTATTCAGTTTTATTTTGAACCTATTCGTCTCTTGATAAAGAGTAGCAGTCTAGATCAGTTTCACAAATATCAAACTGAATTTTGATCATTATCATTGTTTATTTCTTAGCAGACGCCCTTATCCAGGGCGACTTACAGTCGTAAACAAATACATTTCAAGAATCACAGTACAAGTAATAATACAATTAAGAGCAAGATAAATACAATGACTTTGGTATCATCAAAACTGACTGTCACAGTCTGTCACACTTGTTCTGGTTCATATCCCATTGTGTGTGCTCTGTGTTTCTGCTTGGATCATTATCTGCCATCCTCAAGGCTGCTTGTGGGGAAGAATATTAGCGTTGCCCCGCACTGTGCACTGAAGCCTGGAGTGACACGCTGAGCACTGAAGCCTGGAGTGACACGCTGTGCACTGAAGCCTGGAGTGACACGCTGAGCACTGAAGCCTGGAGTGACACGCTGTGCACTGAAGCCTGTAGCTGCCACGCTGTGCACTGAAGCCTGTAGCTGCCACGCTGTGCACTGAAGCCTGGAGTGACACGCTGAGCACTGAAGCCTGTAGCTGCCACGCTGTGCACTGAAGCCTGTAGCTGCCACGCTGTGCACTGAAGCCTGTAGCTGCCACGCTGAGCACTGAAGCCTGGAGTGACACGCTGTGCACTGAAGCCTGTAGCTGCCACGCTGTGCACTGAAGCCTGTAGCTGCCACGCTGTGCACTGAAGCCTGGAGTGACACGCTGAGCACTGAAGCCTGTAGCTGCCACGCTGTGCACTGAAGCCTGTAGCTGCCACGCTGTGCACTGAAGCCTGGAGTGACACGCTGTGCACTAATGCCTGTAGCTGCCACGCTGTGCACTAAAGCCTGGAGTGACACACTGTGCACTGAAGCCTGGAGTGACACGCTGTGCACTAATGCCTGTAGCTGCCACGCTGTGCACTGAAGCCTGTAGCTGCCACGCTGTGCACTGAAGCCTGGAGTGACACGCTGTGCACTAATGCCTGTAGCTGCCACGCTGTGCACTAAAGCCTGGAGTGACACACTGTGCACTGAAGCCTGGAGTGACACACTGCACAACACAGATATGCTCCCCACCTCACTTCAGAAAACTACCCTTTAGTCTTTTGCAGAGCAATTTAAACTAGAACTAGTAAGCTTGGCAAATGAAAAGCTAAGCAGAAAAACACAATAGCAAACCAACCAAGTCCCCACATTAGCTGTCTAATAAAACATGTCAGATGTACAGTCTTGCCCATTGTGACAAGCTTGTCTGCAACAGGGAGATGCAGCTGTTATATATAACCATAGATAATATCAGGGTCATTTGCATGATACAATAAATTGTTAATAAAGTGTTGTTTCTGATTTTTACTGCCCCTGTCATTTTGATGATGTTTGCAATCACACTGAGAGGTTCGTATTGCAATTACTGAAATACTGAGTTTAGTGTCTGTGTTGAGGTGAGTTCAGAACCTCTGTTCTAGTTGCCTGCCAGACACATGTAATGCAGGCTAGGTCTAAACAAAAGCAAATTAGATCCAGAGTGGCAGATCACTAGATGGTGCTGGCTCTTGTATCTATAAATACACTCGGCTGATCTAGCCAAGTATCAATGGCAGGAAACCAGAACAAGAGCAGCTGCCAGACTCAGGTGAAAGCACCTGAACACAGACTATGAAATCTGAAACAAGAAACCCATTATTTGAGTAACTGCAATAAGAACCACTGAATGACTGCAAATCATAAAAAAAACTATGAAAATGTAATTTGAACTTTCTTGCCCTCTTATTCAACTATCCTTCCTTCCATCCAGACTGAATACGAGCCACAAGGCTCTGCAGTATTTCAGCAGCTTGGATTGCTCTGACAGCAGCACGGAGCTGGATCAGTATTGTGTAGAATGCCCTGGTCAGTTAAAGAATGCACCTGGCACAAGCTGTGTCATTAAACGGCGCCTCATATATTAATCCAGAGCAACTGGAACTGGAAACAAAGGAGAACGTCAAAAGCATGAATCAGGCTATTTAAGCTCAAAAGTTTAATTTGAAAAAAGTAAAAAAACTCTTTCAAAAGAAATATTTAAAAGGGAAAGTCCAAGTGGTGTACACTATTGCCTTAATTGCAGCTAAGAAAATAATTATTTGCATCGTATCCACTGTGCACCTCTGTTAGCTACATAGGGCTCAAAGCAGCAGTTTTGAAAAAAACACGTTACAGCAAACATTGTCATGTTAAAACATGATATCTGGTACCACTTTAGGTTAAAGAAAGTTCTCTTTTTACAAGGAATCTGTTACTCTTCCTGGGTCATCTCACCTTAGCAGTGTCTTCTGGGTCAAAGCATGTCAAGCAGAGGTTTTGTTAGCCTCGTGTGGTGCCACACACTGGGATTTAAAATAAATACATGCTTACAACAACTTGGTTCTTTCAAAACTGCACATTTGAGACAAACAGTAGTAAGAAAATGTCAGCGGGTGAAAGAAAATATGCTTCCAAATATCTTTTAAATCTTTCAATGGGAAAGTTAATTGCCACTGATTGGTCCTCAATTCTATAGAAACATTTTACAGTGGCCTAGTTTAAAAAAAGTACTTCACCCTGAGTTAATATAACCGAGATTCCAGTAACTTTAAGTTGTGCCAATGCAGGAACCGGTGAATGATTTAGTGGTGATTGTGAATGTCATAAAAGAAAGTCCCCGCTTGGCACTTGCACACTAGTAGTAAGAGTCTCACTACAGCTCAGAGAGACCCAGGGCCTGAATGCCAGACTTCATGACCCAGGGGAGTCACTCAGAGCGGGAGACTTGCTCCAGACCTGCTGTGCTGGTGGGCTTTTATTTGATATCATCAGGAAACCAGATTAAGAGACAAGATGGGGTCATGAGGGAAACAGCTTTGTGCCTTGGCATTACTGAGAGAGAGAGAGACTGTGAAGAAGAAACAGCTTTAAAATGATGTAATGCTTTCAACTCATCTTTACAAAGCAGTAAAGTTAATCAATCCACTCAAATATCCAAACCCAGGTTGTCCGAACTGACCCAACCCTTAAATGGGCTGAATGTCTTCTCATTCCCACACTGTTCAGAAAATGATCAAGTATAACCGAGTGCACGCAAGTAAGGCCTGCAAAGGCAGCTCTGTTTATTTGTCAATTAAGGATTGTGAAAGGTGTCTATATGCCTCAAGCCTGCCCTGGACTGGAGGGAGCACCCTTTCTCTTAGGGGGGTGAGGGAGGGAGCAGTTCAGTCTCCATGCCTCAAGCCTGCCCTGGACTGGAGGGAGCACCCTTTCTCTTAGGGGGGTGAGGGAGGGAGCAGTTCAGTCTCCATGCCTCAAGCCTGCCCTGGACTGGAGGGAGCACCCTTTCTTTTAGGGGATGAGGGAGTAGATCAGTCTGGGTGCTAGCAAAACATTACATCATTTTATTTCACTTGGTCTCCTCAACGTGTCTCTTGTAAGCAGTGCAGCACAGAGCTGAGTCAGGGGTTCAGCAGCACATTTCCAGACTGCAGTTGCTTACCTGCAATTGAGCCCCAGCAGTGAGGTCTGCTATCTCCATTAGTCTGCCAGGAGAGCGGCAGGCTGGCGTCCATGTTCACATCAGCGCGAGATTTATAGCCATCCCTTCCTGCTGCCAAGGCATGGAGGAGACATTCACCACAATTAAACTTGGATTGTTTTCCCTTACCAGGAAATCAAGACAGTTTTATAAAGTTCAGGGAAAGGGAGCTGCAGACTTCAGGAGAGGAGCAAGGGAATGAGAATGAGGTGCATGGGAATGAGAAAGGACAGGCATAGTCTCACCTTACTGTAACCCTTTCAGTGCCACTGTGTTTATATATTATTCCCTCCCTGATTTAGAATGTCAATTTACACTCCCTCACTGCAGCAACTTACCACAACAGCTCAGGAGAACTGAAGGTCAGTGGGCATCCTCCAAATCAGCAAGGACAAGGACCCTTATAGAAGTGTCCCCATAGTAAAACCAGAGCAAAGTGCAACAGAGCATAGTGAAAACATGGTAAAGCATAGGTAAGCATTGTAAAGCACAAAAAGGTATGGCAAAGCATGGCAAACTAAGGTAAATGAACTGTATAACCATGGTAAAAGCTTGGGACAACTTCTAAATGTATGCAAAATTACCGTGGAGTCCGATTGAGCTCACCAGGTGCGTGGCCAGTAGGGGCCGCTGTAGAGGAGCGAGGAGAAACAGAAACAGTCCCTGCTAATTTTGCCTCCCTCAACCAGCGCCACAGCCAATGCTCCCTGTGGAATCCCCAGTGAAGATGGGCAACTTGGCACAGCCAGGAACCTCCCCTCCTTTACCACAATGTCCATTTTATAGTGTCTTTAAGACCACTTTGTTATGGGTCTGAAATGAAGTAAGTAATACAACAATGTGTTTGTATTTTCTGAGTCTCATTAAGGGCCTCAGAAACAGTGCAGAATAGTTGATAGTTTTCATTATTTCACATTACATTAAAAAATGCCTGGGGCTGTTCACTACAAAGACCCCTGTTACCTGATGCCTCTGTTGAAGTGGAGCAGAAGGAAACTGTATTGGTTTCACTTGTACAATATCACCACTTAGTGGATCGCTGGTGCACTGCCACAAACATGAAAAAGAGCCCTTAATTACTTTCTCTGAAAAGAAAACAAATATTGAAATATGAAGTGCCCTATGCTTGCTTTTTTTTCACATATTTACAAAATGACTGTCCATATCTAAATGTCACCTCTACTGCTGTTACTGTATAATCAGTATAACACACCAGAAAAAGATTTGTATGAGATTCAGCAGAGCTTGTAGATGATTCAGTTTCAGTACTATTGGGTGTTTGGTAGTTACTGTATAATTTAATACATTTTGGCCAGTCAGTGTATTTAGCTTGATGTATTCAAAAAACTTCAGAGCAACAAAAAGGACCACCAGTAATATTATTGCTCTTAAATACGTTATGGCTTTGAAAGCCTCAGGTAGCACTGGTTTTGGATAGAGTTGTAATGTGTTAGCACTGGTTTTGGATAGAGTTGTAATGTGTTAGCACTGGTTTTGGATAGAGTTGTAATGTGTTAGCACTGGTTTTGGATAGAGTTGTAATGTGTTATTTGACCCAACTAGTTTCCCCAGAGTAGAAGCACAGCAAACTAATAAAGCAAAGCATGATGAAGCATCAGGGTATGTACTGTAATAAATTCAATGTCGGGATCACAACTGCTTGCATGGGTATGGTGAGAGGTGATTGTGTACTATTTGCCGCTGGTCCTGCCTGTTAAGGGGAGAAGAAAGCCACCACCCTCTGAAAGAGGAACTGATCTGACGATGCCAGGATCAGCAGTGTGGACCATGACAAAGTCACATCCTTCTCCCCCCCCACCCCCCCCTTATTTTCTGTTCTGAATGCCCCTTTATCTAATCTCCATTTGTGTCCCCTTGTTTCTTTTTACAGGTGGAAAAAGTCCCTTGGGTCGACATTGTCAATACCTTTTAGAATTTTGAATGCTTGAATCAGATCACCGCGTAGTCTTCTTTGTTCAAGACTGAAGAGATTAAATTCTTTAAGCCGGTCTGATATGACATGCCTTTAAACCCATCACCACAGAACCTACACCTCTGGGTAGGAGAGGATCCCTCATGTCCTTTGTGTTCATCACCTGCAACATTAAGGCACATTTTGACAGGATGCAAGGTGGCTCTTAGCCAAGGATGGTTTACTTGGCGCTATGACCAGGTGCTGCGATGTTTGGCCTTAGCATTGGAAGACAAGCGCTACATGACCAATAAATTGCCACCAGTTCCATCAAAGCAATACACACAAAAGACAACATTCCTCCGCCCAGGAGAGCAACCACCAAGAAAAGGTGTTAAAACCAATCCTCGCCCAGGACAACTGGAAGCTGCTAGAGACTGGAAAATGCTGGCAGATGTTGGTCAACAGCTTATTTTTCCACTTAAGATTGCCACCACTAACCTTCGACCAGATATCGTCTTGTGGCCTGGATCAGCACGCCTTGTTTACCTGGTAGAGTTAACAGTGCCATGGGAGGATGCTGTAGAGGCGTATGAGGGGAAAAAACTGCGGTATGCTCAACTAGCCACTGAAGCGGAACAGCGAGGATGGAGAGTCCGGGTTTACCCAGTGGAAGTGGGTTGTCGAGGATTAGTGGCACACTACAACCCGGTTTCTCAGAGATGTCTGATTCAGTGGTCAAGAGCTGCGTCGCACAGTGAAGAGAGGAGCAGCAACTAGCTGTGGTTGAGACTGAAAGATTCTGGTTGGGGATCTCATGCACAATAAAAAGAAAGAAACACTGACATACGGGTAAGTAAGTTGGGCTGAGTCGAGCCCTCTTGAGGTGTCGTGGGCTAGTCGACAAAACACAGAGGATGGAAGGTGCCCACTTGAAGACCCCAGAGATGTACCCTACTTAGCTCAATCCAGACAGTTGTCATCATGCTGATGCGCTGGGGAGACAGCACTGCGGTTGATCCCCGGAGCCAGCATTGCAGCCGATGTGTGCGCTGATGCGTTAGGGAGGCAATAAGCCGATCCCTGGAGCCAGCATTACACTTCAGCCATCAACACCAGGCAGAAGGATATCTACATTATCATACGGAAGGAAACACAAATGGATGGAGACACAGATGGATCACATTAGTTTATTGTAATGCTACGTCTTAGTTGGTGCTTATCTTGGTGAGAGCAGAGTTCAAATCAGCATGAAGTTTTAACATCTACTCTCGTGTAATGGGTGGGTGGGGGGGGGGGAGGTTCGGTGGACAGCGTGTGTTCGTCTTCGCCCTCCCGAGTCAGCGCAGAGGTGGTAGCGGTAATTGGCCATTTCCAAATTGGGAGAAAATAATAAAAGATAATTGGCAACGACTACATTTATATAAAATAAATAAATAAATAAATAAAAATAAATAATGGGCCGAGATCAAAGGGTCATGGTTTATTCTTTCCAATTCATTTTTTGCTGCAATAAATCCAGTGGTTCCTTTAAACCCCTCCACTGCTCCAATCATGAACTGTCCAATCCTGAACTCTCCACCTCCTCAGATGACGACACATCAGGAACTAGCTGGGATCTCGGGATCGATGGCCCATCCGAAGTCTCAGGTAAGTCTGAAGACACATCCTGAGATTTGGTAGCTCTTGATTTTCCAGTACACCAAAACTACTCCAGTATTTTCACCCTGTTTATACCCTTCAATTACAGCTGAATCATGAGGTGATCCCATCTGGTTCACTTCCTCATTTTCGCCAGCAGGTGGTCACGGGTAACTCGTATTTATTCTAAAGGCCTGGTCACACGGACGACGTTTGTTGACAGCAACAAGGGGTCGCCTTGTGTGACCACCCCAGACAACACCCCGGAGACATGTCTCCCGCTTAGGACAACACGAGGGCAACATTGTCAATACCAGCATATCAAATTTAATAGTAGTGTCACATGACAAGACTCCATGTTAACTGCGTGCCTCATGTTATGATCATCTATTTTTTCAATTAGTGTTCATGTATAATGCAATACATTGCCACCAGTTGACATTACGTGATACATTACATGGCGCAAAATTGCTATATGGACGATGCAGCCTCATCCTTAAATTTCTGAATGGCTTTGAATGAAACATTCTGCCATACTTGGCGCTATCTGTTGGATGTAACAAGATATTGTAGCAATCCATAGACCCATTAATGGTTAAAAGCGCGTCTGAAACAGTCTGGAAACGAAGCAAAGTTATATAGCGTCATACTGGAATATCAGAAGTTGACATTATCTTTTGAACTACAGAAAGCATGTATTTTAACCCGTAAAGTACAACATTTCTTTAAGACGAGCTGTATTTATACAAATGTTTATTACATTTAGACAACTTTTGCAGTTAAAATTAGAGCAAGTTATCATAATATAGTTGAAGAGAATTTAAAACGGGTAGATGTGAGTTAGTGCTCTAGAAATTACAAAATAGTCTGTCCTTAATTAAGAAAATGGCACTTAATGGGTTATTTTGAAGAAAACTTAATTCTGCAGTGTCCTTTAAAGATCACAAACACTGGGTCAAATCAACCATAAATCAAATATCAGCCACAGATCAGGGGTGTCCAATCACCATCCTGGAGGCCAATATTCCACTCCAGGTTTAACAGGCAAAAGAAGATCATGAACTACAGGGTCTGGGTGGAGGTTTATTTAATTGATTCAATTAAACAATTTAGAACAGGGTTTAGAACAAATACCAGGAGCGGAAGGGCCACGTTCAGAGAAGAAACTATCTAGGGGCAAAGTTGGGCAATAATAAAATTATTAACTTGCAGAAATTGAAATTAAACTTCACTAAAAAAACAGCTCTCCACAGACCAATTGACATTACAAGGAGCGCAAATTGCTGTGGCGCCATCTGTCGGATGCAACAAGATATTGCATCTTAAAACATAGTTGCAACAAGTGTTTATACCTGAGAACACGCAGCCTGGACAAACCACACAGGACTCTTTTCCCCAGTTCTCATTTTTAGCTATTTGAGTTTTATGTAAATCTTACATCCTATATGAAATGAGTGTTTTCAGTTACTTTCCAAAATACATAAAGTAGTAACTGGACAGTACTTTCACCGTCGTGCCTTTACACAGGTAACACGCAGCCAAGACAAACCACAGACTATCCTACCGGTGTTTCCTACACACTACATCTGTTTTTCACCAGTTTAGTTTCCCCCCGGGAGGGGAGTGCACCGTTCCTGGAGGTACTGCAATACCAGGTCGATGCGTGGAGTGGACGGAGCAAGCCCCTCTTCCATCTCCCAGTTCCAAAAATCAATTTAATATATGGTCCCCAGATAGGGGACGTATCAGATATTAAACTGATAAGAACAGATTTTTTTTTTTTTTTTAAAAGGATATTTTTATTAAATCTTGAAAATACAAATTTCACAGTAACCATATGTACATACAAGCAATATAATCTCACCATTTACAATACAGAATAATAACATGCATAACAAATTATATACAATTATTCACAAATACATCAATTCCTTCCATTTATGAAGAGATTTCCCCCTAACAAAAATACATTTTATTTACAATATTTTTCCACTTTGCCCCACAAAAGCTTATATTTCTCTTTTTCCATCCTTATTTCCCACATTTTAGTTTCCATTAACACTTTGTATTTCAATTCATACCACAATTGTTTCGATGTTCTACCTTTTTTCTTTTTTACTTGAGCGTTCCTTTCTTCCCACAATATCTCTTTACCAATACTTATTATGCACCAGATTATCTTTTCTTTTTCAAATTGTCCCAACCCTTCCCCTCTTAGAATTAAGTCAGGATTCAAAACAATATCTATTAATACCAACCTTAACAGTTGTTGTGTTCTTTTCCAGAAGCAATGGGCTAGATAACATTCCCAAAAAACATGTTGCAGAGTCTCATCTCCTGGACAACCTCTCAGGCAACCTCTGGTAAGTGTTGAACCTTGATTGTATAACCGTTCTCTTACTGGTAATCTATTTAGTGCTGCCAGGTCTTTTCTCTCATTACATAACTCTTTTGGTTGAATTAATTTCCATTTAACCTTTTTCTTTTCCAGTTCTGTTATTTGTGTTCCAAGCATCTTTCCCTTTAAATCCTTATACATTTTCTTATGATCCTTTAATACCTCCTCCTTTACACACCCAGGATGAGCTCTCAAAAACAAGACTAATTTTTCATATTGCCAAGGTACATTTTCAGCCTTTGGCCCACTATTATCTAATGGAACAATTTTCTTTAATGGTAAAGCTGCCCACAACTTCACAAAATACATGGCTTTATGTTGTACCATGTCTATTAATAGTTTACATAAAAAACAAACATATAGCACTTCTAATTTTAAAGGGATGCACACAACCCCCCTTTCCTCCCTCTTCTATTTCTAAATACATCTGCTCCCTCTTAACAGGTTCATACTTACCCCCCCCCCCCATATAAATGAAAAAAACAACCTAGTCAATTATTTTACATTTGGTAGGAATACTAGCCCCCTACCCATTATGCTAAGTTTTCTACCCTTCCAAATGTTCAATTTCTTTTTTACCTTCACAATTTTTTCCTCCCAGTTGTGATTAGCTGAATCTTTGTGATAAAATTTAACACCCAGAATTTTGATTCCCGTAGGACAAACCGAAAAACCATACCTCACATCTGTCCTATACCTCCATCTTCCACAATACATGACAGAGGATTTGTTGAAATTTATAGCAGATCCTGTTGCTTTACAATAGTTCTCTAAAATTGCCACAGTTTTTTCCAATCCTCTATCTGTAGACAGAAATACAGTGGTGTCATCTGCATATTGTGCAACTTTGACTTTTTCCCCCCACCCTCCTGGAATATGTACCCCCTCAATTTGTTTTTCATTCCTTAACATTTCTGCTAGTGGTTCTATAAATAAAACATACAACAAAGGAGACAAGGGGCATCCCTGTCTTACTTCTCCATTCTGCTCCAAAGGTTCACTCAAAAACCCATTAACTTTTATCCTACTGTTTACATTGTTATACAAAATTTTGATCCATGAAATAAACTTCACCTAGATTCATTGTTTGTAAAACTTTTAACAGGAAAACATGACTAACCCGAACAAATGCCTTTTCTTGGTCTAGGCTTAAAAGGCATAATGGTAAGTTTCTTTCCTCTACCCAACTAATAACATCTCTTATTAAAGACAAATTAAAAGAACCAGCCCTCCCCTTAACCCCACACGTCTGATCTTCACTAACTAAAATCTCCAGAACCTCCTTTAATCTATTAGCCAAAACCTTACTGAGGATTTTATAATCTGTTCCCAATAAGGTTACTGGCCTCCAATTCTTAATATCTTTCCTTTCTCCTTTTTTATAAATTAGATGTACAATTCCGGATTTCATTGATGTTGTTAGCTTACCATTCTTGTACACCTCTCTAAAAATTTCTACAAGATCATTTTTAATTATTTCCCATAAACAGACATAAAACTCTTTTGGTAACCCATCCCCTCCTGGTGTCTTATTCCCTTTCATAGAAAAAAGAGCCCTTTTAATTCTCCTCCTCTGTTATCTCCCCCTCCAACTCACTTCTACTCTCTTCTGTTAGTATTCTATTTATATTCCCCAACAAAATACCTCCTTTCTCCTCATCTATCTCTCTTTTTGAAAACAGTTCCTTATAGAAGGAGCATGCATGTTTAAGTATACCTTCTGTCCCTTTAACCTCCCCTGTGTCCGTAAAAAAACTACTAATGATTTCCCTCGTCTGTTTTTGTTTAATTGTTTGAAAAAAGTATTTACTTACTTTTTCATCCTTATCCAGTTCCTCTGCTTTCGCTAAAAAAGCAAATTCTTTAGATTTTCTAATATAATAGCGTTTAATGTTCTGTTTTACTACTGCCACCTCTTCTTCATTTGTCTATAAATCTGTATTTACCGTCACTCCTTCGCGCATCCACAACCAGCAATCTCCCAGGCACAAGTGACACAAAATCCTCCATAATGAATCCCTTATCTTTAAACAATACTCCCAACCCATCCGAATGGACATTTCCTATGCTCCAATACGAAGCACCTGAAGTCCACTCCTTGGAAAAAGTTCTGATATCCTGCCCATCCTTGAGGTGACACTCTTGTAAGAATGCCACATCAAAGACCATCGTATCCAATGAGAAAAAAAGAGCCCTTCTCTTCTCAGAATCCCTCAGTCCCCTTACATTCAGAGATAAGAAGTTCAAGCCTCTCATACTGATTCAATGGTTTGTTTTTTTCTGCTTCTTTCCTTTTCCTTTATCCTTCTTCCTTTCTACAGAAAATCCTGTTGTTTCCATAAACCCCTCAACTTCATTTTTTCCCAGGTAACCTTCCTGTGACCCTTCCTTATCCAACTTTTCCTCATCTCCTATCATCTGGGATCCCAAGCTGACAGAGACAAGAGAAGCCTCATAATCTTCAGATGACATATCCAATATTTTGGGTAAGCCTTGAAACATGTTTGAAATTTCTAGTGTAGCCTCGTCGGTGTTCCCCTCTTCCAGCTTCCGTTTCATGGTTCCCGGTACAAGGTTCCATTTGTCTTGCTGCTCCTCCATTGCCTCCTCTACACTCTCACCCCAGGGCCTTCTATTCTTGATGGTATCGGGAATTATCGTACCTTGTGATTCCTCACTCTTTGCTTCCATAGTTTCATTCTTCTCTTCACCCTCACCCATATCTAGCTGTGAATCTGAAATACAGTCTCCTTGTTCCTTCACTCCTCCTTTGTCTCCCTCCAAAAGTGCTGTGTCAGAAGGTGAGCCCATCTCCTTTACTTCCTCGATTGGTCCAGGAGGGGATACTAGGGAGTCTTGTATTTCCTGCAGGACGATCTCAATTGGCCTTAGCCCCATTTTTTCCTCTTGGCCCTTTGCGGCACGTGCATACGTTCTGTTTGGACATTCCCTATACAGATGGTTTGTTGCTCCACACTCATTGCATGCTTTTGGTTTTGGACAAGCTGATGCAAAATGGCCCATTTCTTTGCAATTCAAACATTTCTGTTTCTTGCATCTGTACTCTGGATGTCCCTCCTTATGACATTCTACAATATTGAGGCTGTCTTGAATACAGTATATAACCTTTCACGCGGCCAATTCGAAAGGTAGCTGGTGGATGTAAAAACCCCTCAAATCCTCTTTCATCATCCCTCAACAGCACTTCATACTGCCTTTGCCCATTCCACACTCCATATTTATCTCTTCTATACATGGGTGCAGATTGTATGTCCACATAATCACACAAAAACAAGCCCACTTCTGCATCTGTAACGTTCATGTCAAACATGTTTATCGTCAACAGTCTAAAGTTATTCCTTCCCATGGACCTTACCCTATATTTGTTCAGTGGGTGTTCTTCCTCAATTTCTCTGCATTTCTCCATGAATTGTGTGAAGAAGGTTTTACACTTCATCGTCACATCCAGGTATTTTTCTCTTCCATTTCTCTGTATTCCTAGGATTTGGTCCAAGTCTACCTGCATTTGATTGATTATAATTTTTTCAATAAACTCTTCTCTCATTGGCATCTCTTCATCCTCGACGATTCCTAAGGTGGGAGGGACGTATGCAAGTATTGTAACACAGGAACAAAGCCATACACAGCAAACGCATGTTGTATTAACTTGTAAAGTCGAGTGTGCTTTATTTAGTTTTTAAAACACGTCTTCATTCATTTCGGAGCTAAATCAACCCAGAATTCCAAACAAACACGCCCCCCTATTATTGCGTCACAAATACATGCGCTGAAGCGCATTCAGGCAATGTTATCCACCGGGTGGCACTGTAGTGCCATGGTTAACTGAACTACAGAAAGCATGAGTTTTAACATGTGAAGTACCACATTTCTGAAACAGTTAGCACAAGCTATTTGTATAATTGGATACATTACATTTAGGCAACTTTTGCAGTTAAAATTAGCAGAACTTATAATATAGTTGAAGAGAATTGAGGTAGAGGTCAGTTAATGCTCTAAATTACAAAGCAGCCTGTCCTCAATTACAACACTGGCACTTAATAGGTTATTTTGAAGTAAACTTCATTCTACAGCATCCTTCCTTTAAAAATCACAGCAACTGGGTCAAATCAGCCACAGATCAGGGGTGTCCAATACTGGTGTCCTGGGGAATAAGAGCAGGGAAAAAGGGGATTGGCATCTAGAATTTAAAAGGGGAGGTTCCATTGTTTCTAAGGTTTACACCTGCTAGTACCACGTAGAGGGAATTAGTAGATCGAGCCCAGGGAATAAGTTGATCGGATCTATTAACTAAAAATAACTCATTTAAAATGAACATTAAGTGTCATGTATGTCTAACAAGCATTACAGCAACTCAAGATGTTTGTTACATATTTAACGTGCAAGCAGTACTGTAAGGATAGGTATGCAAGCGTTTATCAAAACAGTTAAAGCATGATTGTCAGACAAAATTGAGCTCCATGCTGCGGTTACTAACTTAGGCCACGATGCACGGCCAGTTTGCACAGACAGTACTAATTTTTATTTTCCATCCTAGGTACATATGCTACATGACAAAACTTCTGTTCCTAATCAAAAAAAAAAAACACGTGTTTACTAATTTAGCTATAATGTTTGATTTATTTATATTTTTAATACTAGGATGTTAACATTTCATCTTTGTAAACTGTGATAGTTAATGTTAGGCCTACTGACAATATACCTTGCAATACTACAATATTGGATGTCATTAGAATATTACTAAAACATTAAATTTCGATTAAAGAATAACCTTGATGTGTAAAACCTTTTAATATACAGTAAATAAATCTTTGCGATCACACAACTACAAGTGATTAACGACATTAACAGGCAGAAAAAAGGTGACAAGCATTTAACACTAGGCCTAGTGTAAAGAGAGGCAAGTTACAGTATAAATGAACACTTTGCATCACACATTTTACAAACAAAAAAAAAAGTGTGAACACAATACCATAGGATATGGCAAATAAAACAACCAGATAGAAAATGTGGATTCATGTAGTTAACCTCCCCTTTAAATCAAACCCCTGCTGCACCTTCGTTTTGCTTTACTGCGCTTGCACGATCCACTTTTACCCCAGTCTATTAATTCCCTACAACACCGGTCCTGGAGACCATTATTCCACTCCAGGTTTAACAGGTAAAATGAGAATGAACTACAGGGTCAGGATGGAGGCTTATTTAATTGGTTTAATTAAACAATTCAGGATTCTCCCCAGGCCCGATCCACCCGTCTTGCAGATGCTACTGTGCTTTTACAATAAGGATTGATTGTGCTTCTAGCAGACGATCAGTTGACAAACGCTGGTTGATTTTATAAACAAAATAGTCAGTACAGAAAAGCGATCAATTAAAAAAAACACCCCTCCTGCTGACCATCTTTACTACCAGAGACGTGTAGAAATAAAAAAGCACTTTAATAATGCAAATCCTGCAACCAATCCGTAGGACAGGAATAAGCAGAAACACTGGATTTAAAATGTGCAACAACATTTAAAAAACAGGTCTGAGCTCAACTCAGTACCAGTCAGTCATGAATTCTCAGACTGGGGCGGTAATACAAGTCATCACACAAGACGCGTAACTCAGAGAGAAAGCACACCAGCCAACGAGGTTTAAAACTACAGGTACTTCTACTGAAAACTAACTTGACCTGGCTGTGTTGCAACACAGCACTGTGAGACTCTCCACTACAGGGCTTTGAACGTAATCTTATGCCAGACTTGCTTAGTGCCATCTGTCGGATGGAACAAGCTATTGCAGCAAAGACCCATTTGTGATTAAATAGCCTAGAAACAAAGCCAGGACAGGTTATATAGTCCTACCATAAACTGCAAGAGTTTGAAGTCTATTTTTCACCAGTTTAGTTCCCCCCGGGAGGGGAGTGCACCGTTCCTGGAGGTACTGCAATACATGTAGTTAATATCCCCCTTAAATCAAACTACTGCTGCTGCATCTTCCTTTTGCCTTACTGCGCTTGCACGATCCACTTTTCCCCTTGGAAATCTTGGAACCACATGACAGCTGTGTTACGTCTTCACACAACATTTAACCAATCAGAGATGAAGAGGCGGGTTTGTGTTAAGCACTTTGAGAGGTTAAAACATTAAATGATTGCTAAAATAATAACCAATTTTCAAAGCAAAAATAGTGACGATGAATGCAGGGGGGCAAAATAAGCCGGCAATAGGCGCAATCCATCACCCAATATTATATTTGCGCCGGCTACTTTATTAAATAAAGATTTTCGGGTATTATCATTCAGTCCATTTTTTGTCGTATTATTGTACTGTAAGGTGATATAGTACACAATAGCTATACATATGCATCAAAAAAAAAGTATTCCTTTTGTCGTGACATCGTAACAATATGTACCCAGGTGCTTGTAAGAGATATTGGGGGGTTCGTTTAGAGGCTGTATGCCTTTAAGAAGAAAGGCATGATGGGATATCAACTGTTGTCAGCTGACATACAAATGCTTAAGTGCAGAGGTGCTGGATTATTACACTGCGGTTTCCTGCAACAGTTACGATGGAGACCAAACATGCGAGTACTGTTAAAATGAACAGTTGCATTCCAAAAATGTAGAATAGCGAAACACAAAAATAAAATGCCTTGAAAACTTAAAAGAAAGCAATTTAAAGAGGCTGTGTGGTCCAGTGGTTAAAGGGCTTGTAACCAGGAGGTCCCCGGTTCAAATCCCACCTCAGCCACTGACTCATTGTGTGACCCTGAGCAAGTCACTTAACCTGCTTGTGCTCCGTCTTTCGGGTGAGACGTAGTTGTAAGTGACTCTGCAGCTGATGCATAGTTCACACACCCTAGTCTCTGTAAGTCGCCTTGGATAAAGGCGTCTGCTAAATAAACAAATAATAAAAAAATAATAATAATAATAATAATAATAATAAATAAAGCAATAAGCTCAATAATTACTCTAAAAAGTGCAAAGGTTACCTTTTTTTGTGTGAACTCCAATAACCCTACGTTATCTTTCCCCAGTCAAATCAGAGAGTGCCTAAATAAGCACGGTAATTTACCATAATAAAAAACTGAAATGAAAAAAGAATGTAGAACACAGAAAAGCGTAACCAGATAGTCAACATAAGACAACACATTATTTCAATTTTGTCTTATTATATATTTAAGGTAAGGCAAGTTTATTTTCCATTAAGTGCTCCCAGCTATAATGTTCTGCCGCTCAGCTGTACAGAATTCCTGGGGAGAACCCTGCAATTTAGAACAGGGTTTGGAACAAATATCAGGAGTGGAAGGGCCAAGTTCAGAGAAGAAAAACAAATCTAGGGGCAAAGTCGGGCAATAATAAGAACATAAGAAACGTTACAAATGAGAGGAGGCCATTCAGCCCATCTTGCTCGTTTGGTTGTTAGTAGCTTATTGATCCCAGAATCTCATCAAGCAGCTTCTTGAAGGATCCCAGGGTGTCAGCTTCAACAACATTACTGGGGAGTTGGTTCCAGACTCCCACAATTCTCTGTGTAAAAAAAGTGCCTCCTATTTTCTGTTCTGAATGCACCTTTATCTAATCTCCATGTGTGACCGCTTGTCATTTTTTTTATCAGGTCGAAAAAGTCCCCTGGGTCGACGTTGTGAAGACTGAATAGATTCAATTCTTTCAGCCTGTCTGCATACAACATGCCTTTTAAACCCAGGATAATTCTGGTTGCTCTTTGCACTCTTTCTAGAGCAGCAATATCCTTTTTGTAACGAGGTGACCAGAACTGAACACAATATTCTAGGTGAGGTCTTGCTAATGCATTATAAAGTTTTAACATTACTTCCCTTGATTTAAATTCAACACTTTTCACAATATATCTGCGCATCTTGTTGGCCTTTTTTATAACTTCCCCACATTGTCTAGATGAAGACATTTCTGAGTCAACAAACTCCTAGGTCTTTTTTTTCATAGTTCCCTTCTTCATTTTCAGTATCTCCCATATGATATTTATAATGCACATTTTTATTGCCTGCGTGCAGTACTTTACACTTTTCTCTATTAAATTTCATTTGCCATGTGTCTGCCCAGTTCTGAATGCTGTCTAGATCATTTTGAATGACCTTTGCTGCTGCAACAGTGTTTGCCACTCCTCCTATTTTTGTGTCTTCTGCAAATTTAACAAGTTTGCTTACTATACCAGAATCTAAATCATTAATGAAGATTAGGAATAGCAGAGGACCCAATACTGATCCCTGACGTACACCACTGGTTACCTCGCTCCATTTTGAGGTTTCTCCTCTAATCAGTATTTTCTGGTTTCTACCTGTTAACCACTCCCTAATCCATGTGAATACATTTCCTTGAATCCCTACTGCGTTCAGTTTGAGAATTAATCTTTTATGCAGGACTTTGTCAGAAGCTTTCTGGAAATCTAAATAAACCATGTCGTATGCTTTGCAATTATCCATTTTCAATGTTGCATCCTCAAAAAAGTCAAGCAGGTTAGTTAGACACGATCTCCCTTTCCTAAAACCATGCTGACTGTCTCCCAGGATATTATTACCATATAGGTAATTTTCCATTTTGGATCTTATTATAGTTTCCATAAGTTTACATATAGTAGAAGTCATATAATCAAATTAACTTGCAGAAATTGAAAGTAAACTTCACTAAAACAGCTCTCCACAGACCAATTTACATTACAAGAAAAATTGCTGTAGCGCCATCTGTTGGATGCAACAAGATATTGCAGCTTAAAACATAGTTGCAACAAATGTTTATACCTGAGAACGCGCAGCCTAGACAAACCACACAGGGCTCTTTTCCCCAGTTCTTATTTTCAGCTTATGTAAATCTTTTACATACTGTATGAAATGAGTGTTTTCAGTTACTTTCGAAAATACATATAGTAGTAACTGGACAGTATTTTCACCGTCGTGCCTTTACACCGGTAACACGCAGCCAAGACAAACCACACACCATTCTACTGGAATTTCCTAAACACTACATCTGTTTTTTTAACCAGTTTAGTTTCCCCCCGGGAGGGGAGTGCACCGTTCCTGGAGGTACTGCAATACCAGGTCGATGCGTGGAGTGGACGGAGCAAGCCCCTCTTCCATCTCCCAGTTCCAAAAATCAATTTAATATATGGTCCCCAGATAGGGGACGTATCAGATATTAAACTGATAAGAACAGATACTACACTTGATCTTAGCCAAAAGGCCGAGAAGCGATGCTGAGCTGCCCTCGAGACGAGGGCCCCCCCTCGGCTCACTCCTTCACCAGTTAAGGTGGGAGGGATGTATGCAAGTATTGTAACACAGGAACAAAGCCACACACAGCAACGCATGTTGTATTAACTTGTAAAGTGGAGTGTGCTTTATTTAGTTTTTAAAACATGTCTTCATTCATTTCGGAGCTAAATCAACCCAGAATTCCAAACAGCATAAACACGCCCCCCCTATTATTGCGTCACAAATACATGAGCTGAAGCTGCATTCAGGCAATGTTATCCACCGGGTGGCACTGTAGTGCCATGGTTAACTGAACTGCAGAAAGCATGTCTTTTAACCTGTGAAGTACCACATTTCTGAAACAGTTAGCACAAGCTATTTGTATAATTGTATACATTACATTTAGGTAACTTTTGCAGTTAAAATTAGCAGAACTTATAATATAGTTGAGAATTGAGGTAGAGGTCAGTTAATGCTCTAGAAATTACAAAGCAGCCTGTCCTCAATTACAACACTGGCACTTAATGGGTTATTTTGAAGTAAACTTCATTCTACAGCATCCTTCCTTTAAAAATCACAGCAACTGGGTCAAATCAGCCACAGATCAGGGGTGTCCAATACTGGTGTCCTGGGGAATAAGTAGACCAGGGAAAAAGTGGATCACCATCTAGAATTTAAAAGGGGAGGTTCCATTGATTCTAAGGTTTACACCGACTAGTACCACGTAGAGGGAATTAGTAGCTCGAGCCCAGGGAATAAGTTGATCGGATCTATTAACTAAAAATAAAAAAATTTTAAATGAACTTTAAGTATCATGTATGTGTCTAACAAGCATTACAGCAACTCAAGATGTTTGTTACATATTTAACGTGCAAGCAGTACTGTAAGGTTAGGTATGCGAGCGTTTATCAAAACAGTTAAAGCGTGATTGTCAGACAAAATTCAGCTCCATGCTGCGGTTACTAACTTAGGCCACGATGCACGGCCAGTTTGCACAGACAGTACTAATTTTTATTTTCCATCCTAGGTACATATGCTACATGACAAAACTTCTGTTCCTAATCAAAAAAAAAAAACACGTGTTTACTAATTTAGCTATAATGTTTGATTTATTTATATTTTTAATACTAGGATGTTAACATTTCATCTTTGTAAACTGTGATAGTTAATGTTAGGCCTACTGACAATATACCTCGCAATACTACAATATTGTATGTCATTAGAATATTACTAAAACATTAAATTTCAATTAAAGAATAACCTTGATGTGTAAAACCTTTTAATATACAGGAAATAAATCTTTGCGATCACACAACTACAAGTGATTAACGACATTAACAGGCAGAAAAAAGGTGACAAGCATTTAACACTAGGCCTAGTGTAAAGACAGGCAAGTTACAGTATAAATGAACACTTTGCACCACACATTTTACTAACAAAAAAAAGTGTGAACACAATACCATAGGATATGGCAAATAAAACTACCAGATAGAACATGTGGATTCATGTAGTTAACCTCCCCTTTAAATCAAACTCCTGCTGCACCTTCCTTTTGCTTTACTGTGTTTGCACGATCCACTTTTCCCCCGGTCTATTAATTCCCTACAACACCGGTCCTGGAGGCCATTATTCCACTCCAGGTTTAACAGGTAAAATGAGAATGAACTACAGGGTCAGGATGGAGGCTTATTTAATTGGTTTAATTAAACAATTCAGGATTCTCCCCAGGCCCAATCCACCCGTCTTGCAGATGCTACTGTGCTTTTAACAATAAGGATTGATTGCGCTTCTAGCAGACGATCAGTTGACAAACGCTGGTTGATTTTATAAACAAAATAGTCAGTACAGAAAAGCGGTCAATTAAAAAACACCCCTCCTGCTGACCATCTTTACTGCCAGAGACGTGTAGAAATAAAAAAGCACTTTAATAATGCAAATCCTGCAACCAATCCGTAGGACAGGAATAAGCAGAAACACTGGATTTAAAATGTGCAACAACATTTAAAAAAACTGGTCCGAGCTCAACTCAGTACCAGTCAGTCATGAATTCTCAGACTGGGGCGGTAATACAAGTCATCACACAAGACGCAGACTCAGAGAGAAAGCACACCAGCCAACGAGGTTTAAAACTACAGGTACTTCTATTGAAAACTAACTTGAGCTGGCTGTGTTGCAACACAGCACTGTGAGACTCTCCACTACAGGGCTTTGAATGTAATCTTATGCCAGACTTGCTTAGTGCCATCTGTCAGATGGAACAAGCTATTGCAGCAAAGACCCATTTGTGATTAAATAGCCTAGAAACAAAGCCAGGACAGGTGATATAGTCCTACCATAAACTGCAAGAGTTTGAAATCTATTTTTCACCAGTTTAGTTCCCCCCGGGAGGGGAGTGCACCGTTCCTGGAGGTACTGCAATATATGTAGTTAACCTCCCCCTTAAATCAAACTACTGCTGCTGCACCTTCCTTTTGCCTTACTGCGCTTGCATGATCCACTTTTCCCCTTGGAAATCTTGGAACCGCATGACAGCTGTGTTACGTCTTCACACAACATTTAACCAATCAGAGATGAAGGGGCGGGTTTGTGTTAAGCACTTTGAGAGGCTAAAACATTAAATGATTGCTAAAATAAACAATTTTCAAAGCAAAAATAGTGACGATGAATGCAGGGGGGCAAAATAAGCCGACAATAGGCGCAATCCACCACCTAATATTATATTTGCGCCGGCTACTTTATTAAATAAAGATTTTCGGGTATTACCATTCAGTCCATTTTTTGTCGTATTATTGTACTGTAAGGTGATATAGTACACGATAGCTATACATATGCACCAAAAAAAAAAGTATTCCTTTTGTCGGGACATCGTAACAGTATGTACCCAGGTGCTTGTGAGAGATATTGGGGGGTTCGTTCAGAGGCTGTACGCCTTTCAGAAGAAAGGCATGATGGGATATCAACTGTTGTCAGCTGACATACAAATGCTTAATTGCAGAGGTGCTGGATTAATACACTGCGGTTTCCTGCAACAGTTATGATGGTGACCAAACGGGCGAGTACTATTAAAATGAACAGTTGCATTCCAAAAATGTATAATAGTGAAAAACAAATAATGCCCTGAAAACTTAAAAGAAAGCAATTTAAGAGGCTGTGTGGTCCAGTGGTTAAAGGGCTTGTAACCAGGAGGTCCCCAGTTCAAATCCCACCTCAGCCACTGACTCATTGTGTGACCCTGAGCAAGTCACTTAACCGCCTTGTGCTCCATCTTTCGGGTGAGACGTAGTTGTAAGTAACTCTGCAGCTGATGCATAGTTCACACACCCTAGTCTCTGTAAGTCGCTTTGAAGCAATAAGCTCAATAATTACTCTAAAAAGTGCAAAGGTTACCTTTTTTTGTGTGAACTCCAATAACCCTAAGTTATCTTTCCCCAGTCAAATCGTAGAGTGCCTAAATAAGCATGGTAATTTAACATAATAAAAAACAGTCATGAAAAAGAAAATGTAGAACATAGAAAAGCGTAACCAGATAGTCAACATAAGACAACACATTATTTCAATTTTGTCTTATTATATATTTAAGGTAAGGCAAGTTTATTTTTCTGTTAATTGCTCCCAGCTATAATGTTCTGCCGCTCGGCTGTACAGAATTCCTGGGGAGGACCTAATACTGATCCCTGACATACACCACTGGTTACCTCGCTCCATTTTGAGGTTTCTCCTCTAATCAGTACTTTCTGTTTTCTACCTGTTAACCACTCCCTAATCCATGTGCATGCATTTCCTTGAATCCCTACTGCGTTCAGTTTGAGAATTAATCTTTTATGCTTTGTCAAAAGCTTTCTGGAAATCTAAATAAACCATGTCGTATGCTTTGCAATTATCCATTTTCAATGTTGCATCCTCAAAAAAGTCAAGCAGGTTAGTTAGACACGATCTCCCTTTCCTAAAACCATGCTGACTGTCTCCCAGGATATTGTTACCATATAGGTAATTTTCCATTTTGGATCTTACTATAGTTTCCATAAGTTTCCATATAGTAGAAGTCATATAATCAAATTAACTTGCAGAAATTGAAATTAAACTTCACTAAAACAGCTCTCCACAGACCAATTTACATTACAAGAAAAATTGCTGTAGCGTCATCTGTTGGATGTAACAAGATATTGCAGCTTAAAACATAGTTGCAACAAGTGTTTATACCTGAGAACGCGCAGCCTGGACAAACCACACAGGGCTCTTTTCCCCAGTTCTTATTTTCAGCTTATGTAAATCTTTTACATACTGTATGAAATGAGTGTTTTCAGTTACTTTCCAAAATACATATAGTAGTAACTGGACAGTATTTTCACCGTCGTGCCTTTACACCAGTAACATGCAGCCAGGACAAACCACACACCATCCTACTGGAATTTCCTAAACACTACATCTGTTTTTTTAACCAGTTTAGTTTCCCCCCGGGAGGGGAGTGCACCGTTCCTGGAAGTACTGCAATACCAGGTCGATGCGTGGAGTGGACGGAGCAAGCCCCTCTTCCATCTCCCAGTTCCAAAAATCAATTTAATATATGGTCCCCAGATAGGGGACGTATCAGATATTAAACTGATAAGAACAGATACTACACTTGATCTTAGCCAAAAGGCCGAGAAGCGATGCTGAGCTGCCCTCGAGACGAGGGCCCCCCCTCGGCTCACTCCTTCACCAGTTAAGGTGGGAGGGACGCATGCAAGTATTGTAACACAGGAACAAAGCCATACACAGCAAACGCATGTTGTATTAACTTGTAAAGTGGAGTGTGCTTTATTTAGTTTTTAAAACACGTTTTCATTCATTCCGAGCTAAATCAACCCAGAATTCCAAACAGCATAAACACGCCCCCCCTATTATTGCGTCACAAATACATGAGCTGAAGCTGCATTCAGGCAATGTTATCCACCGGGTGGCAATGTAGTGCCATGGTTAACTGAACTGCAGAAAGCATGTCTTTTAACCTGTGAAGTACCACATTTCTGAAACAGTTAGCACAAGCTATTTGTATAATTGTATACATTACATTTAGGCAACTTTTGCAGTTAAAATTAGCAGAACTTATAATATAGTTGAAGAGAATTGAGGTAGATGTCAGTTAATGCTCTAGAAATTACAAAGCAGCCTGTCCTCAATTACAACACTGGCACTTAATGGGTTATTTTGAAGTAAACTTCATTCTACAGCATCCTTCCTTTAAAAATCGCAGCAACTGGGTCAAATCAGTCACAGATCAGGGGTGTCCAATACCGGTGTCCTGGGGAATAAGAGCAGGGAAAAAGGGGATTGGCATCTAGAATTTAAAAGGGGAGGTTCCATTGTTTCTAAGGTTTACACCGACTAGCACCACGTAGAGGGAATTAGTAGATCGAGCCCAGGGAATAAGTTGATCGGATCTATTAACTAAAAATAACTCATTTAAAATGAACTTTAAGTATCATGTATGTGTCTAACAAGCATTACAGCAACTCAAGATGTTTGTTACATATTTAACGTGCAAGCAGTACTGTAAGGATAGGTATGCGAGCGTTTATCAAAACAGTTAAAGCGTGATTGTCAGACAAAATTCAGCTCCATGCTGCGGTTACTAACTTAGGCCACGATGCACGGCCAGTTTGCACAGACAGTACTAATTTTTATTTTCCATCCTAGGTATATATGCTACATGACAAAACTTCTGTTCCTAATCAAAAAAAAAAAAACACGTGTTTACTAATTTAGCTATAATGTTTGATTTATTTATATTTTTAATACTAGGATGTTAACATTTCATCTTTGTAAACTGTGATAGTTAATGTTAGGCCTACTGACAATATACCTTGCAATACTACAATATTGTATGTCATTAGAATGTATTACTAAAACATTTTAATTTCGATTAAAGAATAACACTGATGTGTAAAACCTTTTAATATACAGGAAATAAATCTTTGCGATCACACAACTACAAGTGATTAACGAATTTAACAGGCAGAGAAAAGGCAACAAGCACTTAACAATAGGTCTAGTGTAAAGAGACGCAAGTTACACTATAACTGAACACTTTGCATCACACATTTTACAAACCGAAAATTAAAAAAAGTGTGAACACAATACCATACGATCTGGCAAATAAAACGACCAGATAGAACATGTGGATTCATGTAGTTAACCTCCCCTTTAAATCAAACTCCTGCTGCACCTTCCTTTTGCTTTACTGTGTTTGCACGATCCACTTTTCCCCCAGTCTATTAATTCCCTACAACACCGGTCCTGGAGGCCATTATTCCACTCCAGGTTTAACAGGTAAAATGAGAATGAACTACAGGGTCAGGATGGAGGCTTATTTAATTGGTTTAATTAAACAATTCAGGATTCTCCCCAGGCCCGATCCGCCCGTCTTGCAGATGCTACTGTGCCTTTAACAATAAGGATTGATTGTGCTTCTAGCAGACGATCAGTTGACAAACGCTGGTTGATTTTATAAACAAAATAGTCAGTACAGAAAAGCGGTCAATTAAAAAACACCCCTCCTGCTGACTATCTTTACTGCCAGAGACGTGTAGAAATAAAAAAGCACTTTAATAATGCAAATCCTGCAACCAATCCGTAGGACAGGAATAAGCAGAAGCACTGGATTTAAAATGTGCAACAATATTTAAAAAAACAGGTCTGAGCTCAACTCAATACCAGTCAGTCATGAATTCTCAGACTGGGGCGGTAATACAAGTCATCACACAAGACGCAGACTCAGAGAGAAAGCACACCAGCCAACGAGGTTTAAAACTACAGGTACTTCTATTGAAAACTAACTTGACCTGGCTGTGTTGCAACACAGCACTGTGAGACTCTCCACTACAGGGCTTTGAATGTAATCTTATGACAGACTTGCTTAGTGCCATCTGTCGGATGGAACAAGCTATTGCAGCAAAGACCCATTTGTGATTAAATAGCCTAGAAACAAAGCCAGGACAGGTGATATAGTCCTACCATAAACTGCAAGAGTTTGAAATCTATTTTTCACCAGTTTAGTTCCCCCTGAGAGGGGAGTGCACCTTTCCTGGAGGTACTGCAATACATGTAGTTAACCTCCCCCTTAAATCAAACTACTGCTGCTGCACCTTCCTTTTGCCTTACTGCGCTTGCACAATCCACTTTTCCCCTTGGAAATCTTGGAACCACATGACAGCTGTGTTATGTCTTCACACAACATTTAACCAATCAGAGATGAAGGGGCGGGTTTGTGTTAAGCACTTTGAGAGGCTAAAACATTAAATGATTGCTAAATAAAAATAACCAATTTTCAAAGCAAAAATAGTGACGATGAATGCAGGGGGGCAAAATAAGCCGACAATAGGCGCAATCCACCACCTAATATTATATTTGCGCCGGCTACTTTATTAAATAAAGATTTTCGGGTATTATCATTCAGTCCATTTTTTGTCGTATTATTGTACTGTAAGGTGATATAGTACACGATAGCTATACATATGCACCAAAAAAAAAAAAGTATTCCTTTTGTCGTGACATCGTAACAATATGTACCCAGGTGCTTGTGAGAGATATTGGGGGGTTCGTTTAGAGGCTGTACGCCTTTAAGAAGAAAGGCATGATGGGATATCAACTGTTGTTAGCTGACATACAAATGCTTAAGTGCAGAGGTGCTGGATTAATACACTAAATATTGCCTAAATAAGCACGGTAATTTACCATAATAAAAAACAGTCATGAAAAAGAAAATGCAGAACACAGAAAAGCGTAACCAGATAGTCAACATAAGACAACACATTATTTCAATGTTGTCTTATTATGTATTTAAGGTAAGGCAAGTTTATTTTCCATTAAGTGCTCCCAGCTATAATGTTCTGCCGCTCAGCTGTACAGAATTCCTGGGGAGAACCCTGCAATTTAGAACAGGGTTTGGAACAAATATCAGGAGTGGAAGGGCCAAGTTCAGAGAAGAAAAACAAATCTAGGGGCAAAGTCGGGCAATAATAAGAACATAAAGTTTACAAACGAGAGGAGGCCATTCAGCCCATCTTGCTCGTTTGGTTGTTAGTAGCTTATTGATCCCAGAATCTCATCAAGCAGCTTCTTGAAGGATCCCAGGGTGTCAGCTTCAACAACATTACTGGGGAGTTGGTTGCAGACCCTTACAATTCTCTGTGTAAAAAAAGTGCCTCCTATTTTCTGTTCTGAATGCACCTTTATCTAATCTCCATGTGTGACCTCTTGTCCTTATTTTTTTTTTTATCAGGTCGAAAAAGTCCCCTGGGTCGACGTTGTGAAGACTGAATAGATTCAATTCTTTTAGCCTGTCTGCATACGACATGCCTTTTAAACCCGGGATAATTCTGGTTGCTCTTCTTTGCACTCTTTCTAGAGCAGCAATATCCTTTTTGTAACGAGGTGACCAGAACTGAACACAATATTCTAGGTGAGGTCTTACTAATGCATTATAAAGTTTTAACATTACTTCCCTTGATTTAAATTCAACACTTCTCACAATATATCTGAGCATCTTGTTGGCCTTTTTTATAGCTTCCCCACATTGTCTAGATGAAGACATCTCCGAGTCAACATAAACTCCTAGGTCTTTTTCATAGTTCCCTTCTTCAATTTCAGTATCTCCCATATGATATTTATAATGCACATTTTTATTTCCTGCATGCAATACTTTACACTTTTCTCTATTAAATTTAATTTGCCATGTGTCTGCCCAGTTCTGAATGCTGTCTAGATCACTTTGAATGACCTTTGCTTACTATACCAGAATCTAAATCATTAATGTAGATTAGGAATAGCAGAGGACCTAATACTGATCCCTGACGTACACCACTGGTTACCTCGCTCCATTTTGAGGTTTCTCCTCTAATCAGTACTTTCTGTTTTCTACCTGTTAACCACTCCCTAATCCATGTGCATGCATTTCCTTGAATCCCTACTGCGTTTAGTTTGAGAATTAATCTTTTATGCGGGACTTTGTTAAAAGCTTTCTGGAAATCTAAATAAACCATGTCGTATGCTTTGCAATTATCCATTTTCAATGTTGCATCCTCAAAAAAGTCAAGTAGGTTAGTTAGACACGATCTCCCTTTCCTAAAACCATGCTGACTGTCTCCCAGGATATTGTTAGCATACAGGTAATTTTCCATTTTGGATCTTACTATAGTTTCCATAAGTTTACATATAATAGAAGTCATATAATCAAATTAACTTGCAGAAATTGAAATTAAACTTCACTAAAACAGCTCTCCACAGACCAATTTACATTACAAGAAGCAAAATTGCTGTAGCGCCATCTGTTGGATTCAACAAGATATTGCAGCTTAAAACATAGTTGCAATAAGTGTTTATACCTGAGAACACGCAGCCTGGACAAACCACACAGGGCTTTTTTCCCCCAGTTCTTATTTTTAGCTTATGTAAATCTTTTACATACTGTATGAAATGAGTGTTTTCAGTTACTTTCCAAAATACATATAGTAGTAACTGGACAATACTTTCACGGTCTTTCCTTTACACCGGTAACACGCAGCCAAGACAAACCACACACCATCCTACTGGAATTTCCTAAACACTACATCTGTTTTTTTCACCAGTTTAGTTTCCCCCCGGGAGGGGAGTGCACCGTTCCTGGAGGTACTGCAATACCAGGTCGATGCGTGGAGTGGACGGAGCAAGCCCCTCTTCCATCTCCCAGTTCCAAAAATCAATTTAATATATGGTCCCCAGATAGGGGACGTATCAGATATTAAACTGATAAGAACAGATACTACACTTGATCTTAGCCAAAAGGCCGAGAAGCGATGCTGAGCTGCCCTCGAGACGAGGGCCCCCCCTCGGCTCACTCCTTCACCAGTTAAGGTGGGAGGGACGTATGCAAGTATTGTAACACAGGAACAAAGCCACACACAGCAACGCATGTTGTATTAACATGTAAAGTGGAGTGTGCTTTATTTAGTTTTTAAAACACGTCTTCATTCATTTTGGAGCTAAATCAACCCAGAATTCCAAACAGCATAAACACGCCCCCCTATTATTGCGTCACAAATACATGAGCTGAAGCTGCATTCAGGCAATGTTATCCACCGGGTGGCACTGTAGTGCCATGGTTAACTGAACTACAGAAAGCATGTCTTTTAACCTGTGAAGAACCACATTTTTGAAAACAGTTAGCACAAGCTATTTGTATAATTGGATACATTACATTTAGGCAACTTTTGCAGTTAAAATTAGCAGAACTTATAATATAGTTGAAGAGAATTGAGGTAGAGGTCAGTTAATGCTCTAGAAATTACAAAGCAGCCTGTCCTCAATTACAACACTGGCACTTAATGGGTTATTTTGAAGTAAACTTCATTCTACAGCATCCTTCCTTTAAAAATCATAGCAACTGGGTCAAATCAGCCACAGATCAGGGGTGTCCAATACTGGTGTCCTGGGGAATAAGTAGACCAGGGAAAAAGTGGATCACCATCTAGAATTTAAAAGGGGAGGTTCCATTGTTTCTAAGCTTTACACCTACCACGAGCCCAGGGAATAAGTTGATCGGATCTATTAACTAACAATAACTAATTTAAAATGAACTTTAAGTGTCATGTATGTCTAACAAGCATTACAGCAACTCAAGATGTTTGTTACATATTTAACGTGCAAGCAGTACTGCAAGGATAGGTATGCGAGCTTTTATGAAAACAGTTAAAGCGTGATTGTCAGACAAAATTGAGCTCCATGCTGCGGTTACTAACTTAGGCCACGATGCACGGCCAGTTTGCACAGACAGTACTAATTTTTATTTTCCATCCTAGGTACATATGCTACATGACAAAACTTCTGTTCCTAATCAAAAAAAAAAACACGGGTTTACTAATTTAGCTATAATGTTTGATTTATTTATTTTTAATACTAGGATGTTAACATTTCATCTTTGTAAACTGTGATAGTTAATGTTAGGCCTACTGACAATATACCTTGCGATACTACAATATTGTATGTCATTAGAATATTACTAAAACATTACATTTCAATTAAAGAATAACCTTGATGTGTAAAACCTTTTAATATACAGTAAATAAATCTTTGCGATCACACAACTACAAGTGATTAACGACATTAACAGGCAGAAAAAAGGTGACAAGCATTTAACACTAGGCCTAGTGTAAAGAGAGGCAAGTTACAGTATAAATGAACACTTTGCACCACACATTTTACAAACAAAAAAAAAAAGTGTGAACACAATACCATACGATCTGGCAAATAAAACGACCAGATAGAACATGTGGATTCATGTAGTTAACCTCCCCTTTAAATCAAACTCCTGCTGCACCTTCCTTTTGCTTTACTGCGCTTGCACGATCCACTTTTACCCCGGTCTATTAATTCCCTACAACACCGGTCCTGGAGACCATTATTCCACTCCAGGTTTAACAGGTAAAATGAGAATGAACTACAGGGTCAGGATGGAGGCTTATTTAATTGGTTTAATTAAACAATTCAGGATTCTCCCCAGGCCCAATCCACCCGTCTTGCAGATGCTACTGTGCCTTTAACAATAAGGATTGATTGTGCTTCTAGCAGACGACCAGTTGACAAACGCTGGTTGATTTTATAAACAAAATAGTCAGTACAGAATAGCGATCAATTAAAAAAAACACCCCTCCTGCTGACCATCTTTACTGCCAGAGACGTGTAGAAATAAAAAAGCACTAATAATGCAAATCCTGCAACCAATCCGTAGGACAGGAATAAGCAGAAAACACCGGATTTAAAATGTGCAACAATATTTAAAAAAACAGGTCTGAACTCGGTACCAGTCAGTCATGAATTCTCAGACTGGGGCGGTAATACAAGTCATCACACAAGACGCAGACTCAGAGAGAAAGCACACCAGCCAACGACGTTTAAAACTACAGGTACTCCTATTGCAACACAGCCAGGTCAAGTTAGTTTTCAACACAGCACTGTGAGACTCTCCACTACAGGGCTTTGAATGTAATCTTATGACAGACTTGCTTAGTGCCATCTGTCGGATGGAACAAGCTATTGCAGCAAAGACCCATTTGTGATTAAATAGCCTAGAAACAAAGCCAGGACAGGTTATACAGTCCTGCCATAAATGGCAAGAGTTTGAAATCTATTTTTCACCAGTTTAGTTCCCCCCGGGAGGGGAGTGCACCGTTCCTGGAGGTACTGCAATACCAGGTCGATGCGTGGAGTGGACGGAGCAAGCCCCTCTTCCATCTCCCAGTTCCAAAAATCAATTTAATATATGGTCCCCAGATAGGGGACGTATCAGATATTAAACTGATAAGAACAGATACTACACTTGATCTTAGCCAAAAGGCCGAGAAGCGATGCCGTTTCGCTCTCGAGGCGAGAGCCGCACCTCCGCCGAGATATTTCCCCGTCACGGTGACCTCACACTATCCCCTCCACAGCTGCATTTTAACACAAACATCGACACATACTAACAAATCACATTCATGACGATAGATACAAACGAGACGTGTTACATTGTTTAGCTGTATAGAGGTGTTATTTAGCAACCCCCAGCATGCCGTGCGGTCTGTATATTTGAATAACCCCGCCCATTACAATGACGCACACCGGATTTCGGTTTCAAGCTATTCCTCTCTTTCAAGCGACGCGTTTGATAACAAAAAAGTTTAAAATACAAAAACAAACCCGCCACCAATAAACTCAGGAGGAATAAACGCCACATAATATCGATACCGTTAAATCTGGGCTAGTTCACTGTTAACAATACCCCAAAAAACAACTTGGTTTCTATTGATAAGCAGAGCACCAGTTAAATATTAGACCTAATTCAAAGCTAAAAACCTCACTAAAAATGTTTAAATGCAGCATCCGGTATATCACATTATTATAACAGCATACCGTATATGTTCCATTTAATAATAGGTACATGATGTTCAAAATTGAATACCAGCATGTGGTAGTTTATTGAGAATATTGAAATGGCTTAATCTAATTTACTGAATAAGGTCCACAATTAACGCATACAAAGCTGTTCCTAAGGTAGCGAGCTCCAACAATTTAACAAAACTTAAACATTGTACTAAGGCGAACTAAATTCAAAATACCATCACAAACACACACAAAAAACCGACCGAAACAAAAATATATCTGGAGTATACACTGACCTGTCTGGCAAAAATGATTCCACCGAGATTCAACGTGACTCCGGAGACGCCGAATTCAGCCAGGAAAAGATGTATGAGGTTTGTTTAAAAAAAAAAAAAAAAAAAAACAGATAAAACGTTTACAAAATACTTAAAAGTAATAATAATAATAATAATAATAATAATAATAATAATAATAATAATAATAATACGTCAAGTAAATATAATGTAAAATGCGTTTTAAACCCTCCCCTCGATGCACGTTGCTCCCCGCTCCCGCGCTGTCTTCGAGCAAACAGAGCCATATCATCACAAATGTGTTTTATAGTGACAATTATCCAATTAAACAATTATTGCCATTCCAGATGGATTTACTAAATCAATTTAGAACGCGTGTGGGGCAATTAATGACGCTCGTGTTCGGCGCTTCTGCCGTCATACTTAATTATAGATTCAAGGTTTACATATGTTTGTATGTTTTGTTTCATATCAGTATTTATTTATTCATACTTTTAATTCAACCTTTCTGACTATTTGATTGTACCACATTTGTCGGTGTGTCTGGGTTACAGTTTATCACAAACGTGTTCATTTTACACTGCGAGCAGATTAACTGACTGATATTAATATGGAAAAAATAAAAGATGCTCCACAAGACTCCTGCAATACATGAAAACTAATTGTCATTACATGATACACACTAAAAGGATCATGCAAAAATACATGCACTCTTTAAAACGTCACTGTAGTTTTGTATTGACACTTAAACCGCAAAATGTCCACCATGTGGACATTTTGCGAACTGCAGAAAAATACGACCATTTTGAAAATACTGTATCAGTCTAAAAATTATTCTGCATTTTTTGTCCCCAAAAATAACCTAGAAGTTTTATTATGATTAGTAAAGTTTTAAAAACAGTTGCACCAAGTTTTTAGACATGTATCTAATGATTTGTAATGAGCAGAGCAGGATTGCAGCAGTGCAGTTCAGTTACACAGCCAAGGTATTCCCTTAAGCTTCAGGATTCAAGCAGCGTCCAGAGAGCTGTCCCAGAAGCTCTGTGAACAGAGCCATACTGATATCAGAGCTTCACATCAACCGGGGCAAAACACACCCACCTCAGCTCAGGAAAACAGCCTCTTCCCGAAAACCAAATTATATTAACTAAATAAACAAAATAAACTAGAATGCTACAGAATGCTAAACAGAAATTATTCCCTAGCTGACTATTAAACTGAAATAAAAGATCACAAACTGAGACAGACCCTGACAAAATAGAGGCTGAGCGACCAGCGATTGTGGGGAGGTAGAAACAGAGAAACACTTCGCTCTAGACTGCAGAAAATACAACAAAGTCAGAAATCTTTACTACCCCAAATTCATCAGCAGGGTTCCTGGCTTCCACCACTGAGATGAGGAATCCCAACTAAAAATAATCCTGGGAGAGAATAAAGCAGCAGCTAAATTTGCTGCGGAATTTATATCTAATTGCCACAAAATATAAATTTAAAATGCAAATAACCATGTCTCATAATATTAATTTATTTTCTCTTTAAAACATATATATACAGTATATATATTTTAAAGCAACTGCAGATCCAGTTGCTGACACCAGAGGGGGCTGGCACCAATGTAACAGATAGGGGCTGCAGATCCAGTTGCTGACACCAGAGGGGGCTGGCACCAATGTAACAGATAGGGGCTGCAGATCCAGTTGCTGACACCAGAGGGGGCTGGCACCAATGTAAGAGATAGGGGCTGCAGATCCAGTTGCTGACACCAGAGGGGGCTGGCACCAATGTAACAGATAGGGGCTGCAGATCCAGTTGCTGACACCAGAGGGGGCTGGCACCAATGTAAGAGATAGGGGCTGCAGATCCAGTTGCTGACACCAGAGGGGGCTGGCACCAATGTAACAGATAGGGGCTGCAGATCCAGTTGCTGACACCAGAGGGGGCTGGCGCCACTGTAACAGATAGGGGCTGCAGATCCAGTTGCTGACACCAGAGGGGGCTGGCACCAATGTAACAGATAGGGGCTGCAGATCCAGTTGCTGACACCAGAGGGGGCTGGCACCAATGTAACAGATAGGGGCTGCAGATCCAGTTGCTGACACCAGAGGGGGCTGGCGCCACTGTAAGAGATAGGGGCTGCAGATCCAGTTGCTGACACCAGAGGGGGCTGGCGCCACTGTAATGGGCGAATCAATAGGCGAAAACATAAGCCGAGTTTCGAAATTCCTGGGGGGGGGGGGGAGACAACACTACCCTTTCAAATGCAGTCAAATACACCCCCAAAATCTACGCAACCCCTTGTTTATGTAGAGAGATAGGGGAACCTCTAAGTCATGGCCAGGATACGGGTTCCCTCTCACAAGCACCTTCAATTAAATGAAAGTCAATAGTCACAAGTGCAGTTTAAAATGGCCTTTTTCAAAGCAGTTTTATTAAATGGTAAAGTATAAAAAGAGCACCACAGGACTCTAATGTATCAGAAGAAAGTTAGAATTAGAGAGAAGGAAATGTCAGGTTTCTAGTTTAACAGGTGAGGCTGAAGTTCAAAAAGAAACACCAAGTATTTAGGACTGTGACTGGTTCACTGTGGTGGATTTAAAAGACCCTTACTTTCACATCCCAGTGAAATGAGGGCACAGGAAGTACCTCAGGTTCACTTTCCAAGGGACAGTGTATGAGTTTTGGTTTCTACCGTCTGGCTTGTCTTTAGCCCCCCGTGCATTTTCAAAGTGCATGGAGGCTATTCTGGCCTCATTGAGACTCCTGGGCATCAGAGTGCTCAATCACCTGGATGATTTCCTCATTTGTGCTCAATCTCCAGCGCAGGCAGGGGCTCACACGAAACTCATCACAGATCACCTGTTCCAGTACGGTCTGTCAGTGAACTATGCAAAGAGCCAGCTTGCACCTTCACAGACAGCCTCCTATTTAGGAGTGTGTCTGGATTCCAGGACCATGCTGTCCACTCAGTCGGAAGACAGAGTGCAGAGAATAGCCGCTTGTCTGAAGCTTTTTCAGCTCAGCAAGAAACTAACAGTTTCAGTGGCTTCTGGGCTTGATGGCAGCAGCTTCCCAGTCCCTCCTCTTGGATCTTCTGCACATGCGTCCTCTCCAAGGCTGGTTCAACAGCAGGGTTTTTCAACCCACATTGAACCGCGGCCGTCTGCTGACAGTGTCTCAGCACTGTCTGCAGGCTCTATCCTGGTGGACACAGCCTGCTCACCTACTCTTAGGCGTAGCGCTGGGCAGCGTTACAAGGAGAGAGGTTATAACCACAGATGCATCCAGCCTCGGCTGGGGCGCCGTGTGGAACGGCAGGGGAGTAGAAGGAGTATGGAGACCCCAGTGACAGGGTCTCCATGTAAATATTCTGGAACTGCAGGCAGTGTTTCTAGCCTTGCTGAATTTTTTACAGGAGGTGCAGGGCAGACATGTGCTTGTTGGGACAGACAACACTACTGTGGTGACATACGTTAAGCCTACAACGAGGGACAATGTCCTTCACCAAGCAGCCTTTAAAACTGTACTGTACTGTATTTTGTTTGACTATTTTTGTAAATAAGTTTAGAATTTTATTTTACTTTTGTATTTTTTTTCTTTATATTAATATAATAAAGGTCAAGGATGAGTAATTTGGTCGAATTTGGTAAAAAAAAAAAAAAAAAACGGAAAATAAAACAATTCTAAACTTATTTACAAAAAAATATATAACTAGAAAAAACAATTATGCTTAAACAGGATATCTTTGGCAAATCTTTTTTTTTTTTAATTTAGAATGTCCTATTATTTTTAGGCTCAGCTCACCGCTACCACCCCTGCTCTTACACACTGCATGCTCACCGTGCAGCCACCTCAGAGCTACAGCATTGGAGGACAATGCAGCTCTGGGCAGTTTACAGGCAAGCCCGCAGGCGCCCGGCCAGACCACACGGGTCCCTGGTGCGCGGTGAGCCGAGGACACCCTGCAGTGAGGGCTGTCATCAGGGATGTGTGCTGGCTCCGTGGCTGAAGAGTCCTGTCTCCTCAGTCCTCTTCTGAAACAAAACTAACAAATCACGTAACTTCTAAAACACACAGATTCAGCTGCAGATTACGTTTCAGCACTGTACTCACGTAGCTGCTTCCCCTTTGTGCCACAGAACTCCTCCCTGCAATAAACCCGTTGCCATGGTTTCTCCAATCGATGTCCGCCCCACGACTGATTGCTGATAGCGCTGCCAGGGCTGGATAGGGTGGAGTCGACTGAGGAATTCTTGGGGTGCCGAATTAGAACGACCCGTCGCTAGCCGGGTGCCTGCGAGACTGGCTATTATCAGCGCTGTGCCAGTCCTCCAATAAGCGCTAAAACCCTGCTGTTTGTGTCAGAATTGCATTGCGATAAGAAGCTAACCATGGCAAATAACATCAACCATTATTTTTACAGGACTGTGAAACTTTAATAAAAGGGATCAACAGTGAGCCTAAAACATGAAGTACTCTATGGGTAATTGTGGCAAAGTGGTTTGCAGTGTGCAGGTGTAGAGGTGATGCAGTGCTCAGGAATAACAGACACAAGACAGTTCACACTGAAAAAAAGCTCTTTTATTTGGCTGGTTGCTTGATAGCAAAGTAATAAATAACTGGTCCTACACAACGATGTGTATAGCACAGTTAAAACCACAGGATTCAGTCCCAAAATAATAATACCACACACAGGGGTGATGCTGGCTGATTAGCAATAGCTCCCAGCTTCTATGAATTATAAATGTGACAATTGCGACAGACAGATACAATACAAAATACTCATGGTTACTTTTTCTTGTTCTATCCTTTACAGGTCTTTTCTCAACCATAACAAAGGAACAGGTTGCTTGGCCACATCCCCTGATACCCTCAGTCACGCCCCCTTCGGTAGCGAGCGCAGTCATGTATCCTCCAATCCATGACTGACACATCGCCTCCCGCATTAGGGTGATGACCTGGTATTGTGACTCCGTCATCTTTCTGGATGGTCGACTTCCTACTGACCCTGGAATGAACTGTCAAACTATCCAGTCCGGGGCACTCTGTTCCTGTTATACAGCGCCCTCACAGGTCAGGAGGGAGACTGTTGACTCGGATTCATTCGCTCTCTGTCACAGTAATGTAAAGTACAAAACAAGGCTTTAGGCAAACTTGAAAACGGTATTAACTTTATCTAAACACATCATTTTACAACCTTATTATATTAACAAGGAACCAGTACCAGTATAAAAGAATTTGAACACATTTAAACCTTATTTTTAGTGTTTCTTACTTGAAAAATATTTGCTGTCAAACCAGCATCACCTTCCAATTATGCAAGGCCCATTTCCCGCTGCTTTGGTCTTCCTGGAACTTTCTAAGCGTGAGACGCGTGCCCAACCAACCAAAAAATAAATACAATCAAAAACTCGAATTTCCCAGACTGCCAGAAAACATAAAAATCCAACAAAAAACAGATCAACACTGTCACTGAGAATAATTCAGTTATTTATCACTACTCTTACACTGTCAGTTTAGACCTTACCTCTCAATCTTACTGCTCACGTGGCGTCAACACAGCAGCGTCGCTGACTTCCCTCTCCCTCGTGCGATGCCGATTCCGCTATTTGACCCTCCCACTCAGTCAGTCACTAATTGGCATCAATCATAACGGTTGGCTATTATGATTGGTGGAGTGGACAGAATCTCCAAGAGTATATCGCTGCAGAACGAAGGCTTGCACAGCGTAGCTCTTGCAGGAAGCTCACAGAGGGCAGTTCTGCGTGCGTAACTCATAATTTTATATCGTGCTTCATTCACCCTCAACACCCCTACCACGTGACCATAAACAGGGTGTGGGAAGGGGAGAACACTGAACATAGTGATTACCCTGTCAGAATTAATTGGTGATCCACGGCCAATACACCACGAACCTTAGGTTTAGGTTGAGGTTATTGTTATGAAATAAACTCAGTTTTAGTACATAAATTCATCATCCTTATCATGTGATCAGGCTGTAGCATATAATGATGGCGTTTATTACACGTTGCACATGCAGCACTACCCTGTGTGAGCTGCCTGTGAGAGCTACGCTGTGCGAGCCTGCGTTCTGCAGCGATACCCCTCTCAGAATCTGAGAAAGAAGAGGTGGGCATACAAAATAGTGATCTGTCAATCATAACGGTTGCCTATTATGATTGGTGTAGTGTCCAAAAGAGGACGTGAACACTGACAATAATAATCTGTCAATCATGATGTATGCCTATTATGATTGGTGGAGTGGCCAGAATCTGAGAGAGGTGGGCACAGGCAATAGTAATCTGTCAATCAGTAAAGTTGTGTGCTCAAGTAAACTATTACATGGGTAAATAGGCTCAACATTTCTTTTCATTTTGTAATAATTTATTTATTTGGCAGACACCCTTATCCAAGGTGACTTACAGGTGTTACAATACAAACATCGATAGTTGAATACATTATGGGGTCGATGTAAGGATTTGTGCAGTGATTTGTGGGTGCAAAACCCCCATAATGTGGAGCAGCAGTGTGGGGTAGTGGTTAGGGCTCTGGACTCTTGACCGGATGGTCGTGGGTTCAATCCCAGGTGAGGGACACTGCTGCTGTACCCTTGAGCAAGGTACTTTACCTAGATTGCTCCAGTAAAAACCCAAATGTATAAATGGGTAATTGTATGTAAAAATAATGTGTAAAAAAATAAAATGTAATTGTATGTATAAATAAATTGATATCTTGTAACAATCGCCCTGTAAATCATGCTTAAACACCACAAAGTCTGACTTTACCGGCACCTAAAAATGTGACATATGTAAAGAATGGTGTTCACCTGGCGTTCTGCACCCGCTATCAGATTTGCACTTTGCCATCATTAATCCATTAAAATTATATTGAATTGAAGAAAATAGCATGGATTTGGGCGGGATCAGGATAATAAGCGGGAACAAACATTATAATGTGATGTAAGAATTTTGCCTTACACTTAGGCAATTGCTGACCATCCAAAAACTTTACACCTCTTCTTACAAGGTGCAGACCATTGTAGAAGCGAGTAACTTAGCTGTATAAAAGCATACACCTGCAGAGACCTGTCATTGGCTTCAGGATGGCTGCTGTGGTACACTTCCTGATGCAGCAACACTTGGCTCTTGTTGAGGAGAGGCAGGAACACGTTCGGAGGAGAAGGGCAAGACGAAGAAGACCCTGCATATTCAATCCCAGGGTCACTTTGTTTGGGATGCCGGAGGATGCGGTGTTAAAGTGTTATCATCGCACTCCGCAGATATGGCGACAGCAAGGACTGTACCTGAGTTTGGAGACCTAAGAGTACCTAAGAGCTGAATTGAAGGATGAGTTAGACCCCAGTATCAATCTAGAGACCGCTATCCCTGCACATGGGATTTAGCCTCTGGTTCCTTGAGACCACAGTTGGAATGTCTGGATAGCCCAATCCACCTTTTCCAGAGTGCTCGGTACATTTCTGGATGTCATGTTAAAAAGGGCAGGCCAATACATATCATTTCGTAAGCATACTAGCATAACTGATGTTGGCTGAGGCTTTTCTAAACAGCTCCATTTCATGCTGAGGAGATAATGTTTTTCTTTTCCGTGAGCCAAGAGGACTTTGCTGCCCTTCATCTGACATTTTTTTGCTTTGTATTTTCGTGCTCCACAAATGTGACACAGTGCCTGCTGCTCTCTGTACTCCTAACTCTGCAGTGGGACTGACGCGCTCATTGAGATCCTCATTGAGATCCTCATTGAGATCCTCATTGCAGATCATTGTTTGTGTGTGTTGAGTAATCTGCATTGCTCTTAAGCTTACATAGGGCGCAGTGTAATATAACTGCCTATACTTACATCCTCCCTATATGTACAGTCGTTAAGATGTCTCCAGACTTCATTAAAAATCACCAGGAGTGGCAGGGATATCTGGTGGGTTACTTTGGGAAAACTTAACATCCAATACAGCTCTTGCGATATAATTTGTCATTCAATTGTCTATTTCTATTGGAACATAAGAAAGTTTACAAACGAGAGGAGGCCATTCAGCCCATCTTGCTCGTTTGGTTGTTAGTAGCTTATTGATCCCAGAATCTCATCAAGCAGCTTCTTGAAGGATCCCAGGACGTCAGCTTCAATAACATTTCCTTTTTGTAGTCGATCTTCAACATTATTTCCACAAAATACAAAATGAGCAAATGTCGTTGGGTAAATGATTTGTTGGGATTTTTGTCATGTATGTATTTGTTTGTTTATTAATTTATGCTGAGTAGCAAAGTGTGGCACTTGCTGGCCCAGCACAGGCCCATGGCAGCTGTAGGCTGCTCCGCGCGAGTTGGGCCAGTGCAGGTTTTACATTGGCAGAAAATGCCCGCAGTGCCCACTGTATGCCAGCATATGGGCCCAATGCGTACATGTTTGCTGGGGGGGAGGGGGGGGGTTGCTCTGTGTCAAAAACATGCAAATATGAGAAAAAAAAAACATTAATTGTGGCTTGCTAAAATCAGTGTACAGTAAACATGGCCACAATTAAGGCACTTCATCGTTGTGTGTGCTAAAAATGGGGGCCGCTTGCTTTTTTAGACCCAGCAAGAAAGAGACAGAGTTCATGTTGTCCTTTTCTTTTCCTTTTTGTAGTCGATCCTCAACTTAAAATACATACAGCTAACAAACTAATTCCAGTGAATGTAACCTGTTATGTATTACCATCAAAAACAGATCACATTGGAGCATCTGCAAATTGCGTCCGATAAATATTCTTCTCTAACAGCAACCATTTAAAAAACCTGTGGTTTACCATAATGTGTACGTCAATTATCATCACAGCAGCAGATTAGTTAAGACTGACAAATTGTTTTGTTAGCACTGTGCACTTTAACAGAAGTGAAAAACAAGTGGAGGCCATTGAGCCCATCCGATCTCCGTCACAAAATCAGTTTGTTGTTTGTTAAACTTTCTAAATCTTAATTTTAATCAAAAACACATTACCTAATACTAACTGTTCTTGGCAGACTAGATATTTTTAAATGTAAAAACTCATTATTAATAATGCAACAGTGGGGCAGTTGAGCCTGAGGATTATGGTGCTCTGGACTTTGTGTTGGAATGTGAGGAAGGGTGGGAGTACTTGTGTAGATTGTAGATGTTGCCTTTGTTGTTATTATTATTATTATTTGTTTATTTAGCAGACGCCTTTATCCAAGGCAACTTACAGAGACTAGGGTGTGTGAACTATGCATCAGCTGCAGAGTCACAACTTCGTCTCACTTGAAAGACGGAGCACAAGGAGGTTAAGTGACTTGCTCAGGGTCACACAATGAGTCAGTGGCTGAGGTGGGATTTGAACCGGGGACCTCCTGGTTACAAGCCCTTTTCTTTAACCACTGGACCACACAGCCTCCTTGTTGATGTGTGTGTGTGATTGCCCTGCATTAATGAATGTGCTGTGTTATAGTGGGTAAAGCTAATGTGTTTTTCTCTCTCTCTCTCTCTCTCTGGTCTCCGTAGCTGTGCTGCTAACTCTCTCTTTTAGTGTGTAGCAGCTTTGCCTGCTAGTTCTCTCTCGTCTCGTGATTTACCCTCTCTGAGACTGCGTTGTGTTGATTGGTTGTGAGTGAGGGCTATAAATCCACTGTGAGCAGAGCACGAATGAGAGTCCGAGTGGAGTTTAAGAGCTCCAAGCTGAAAGAGTGTCCAGCAAATAAACCAACAGCAATTTTCATTACCATTAAAAGAAAGATCATGTTGTAGCATCTTCATTTCTTTCGCCGCGGAGAACCCTACGCGTCCCGTCACAATAATAATAAGAATACTATGCGTTATAAAACACTCCTTCCATTCTCATAACAGGAGTCACAATAACCATAAAGTATGCACTGATACTCGGGTGACGGTTTTGCTAGAAATGACTAATGACCCCGCCCACATGCTCTCCAGTGTGCTGCTAACTTCCAGGCACGCTGGATTGCCCAAAGTGGAGTCTTACAGAGTCTGGTCCTTCAGATGAAGGGGGAAGTGATGAAACCCCTCCCAGAAAGAGCACCAGCCTGGTATCTGATTATTCACACTGAGCGCCTGGTTGAGGATGTTGATTCTACACAGATTTGTCGTTCCAATTGAAACAAGTGATACATTTCCTAGAACATGCAAAACTTACATTTCAACACCTGGCAGATGAAAGTCTATGACAGGAAAGATTTATAGAATTATTTCATTACCTAAAAACCCAGTGTTAGACAGACTTCAAACAAATACAATTAATCACACACCCATACAGGTAAACACTTAAACCTCAAATTTAGTTTAAAGCAAACACACACTAATAGTAAGCACAAATCAACATTTAAATTCGTAAAAATTACATAATTTATTATCCAAATTCCAATTTTTTCATGAAAATGTCTTTACATCCAGTAAGATTGTCATAAAATCTGTTTTAAACAGTTAATAAAGCATGCAGTTGTATTCTTTATTAATATTTCTGTTGAATAATACACTCTCGTCACCAAAATAACTCTTAGTAGAAAATATAGATCTCAATATATAAACATCTCGGTATTCTAGATATACAAAATTCAATGGTGTGAAAATAGGTGAGTTTGAAAATGCCCATTCAGCCTCTGGCCCTTGAAGAGGATTGTATTCCTTCCACTAGACCGGTTCTGCAATCCGTTCTATCTGTGTCTCTCTGTGCTCTTCCAGTGGTTCCCCTCCCTCTGCGAGTAGTGGGTCATTCAGGTCTCAGAGAATGGTCAATAAAATACTGTGAAGCTGCTTTGACTCTGAGGCAAACCTTTTATAGAAGAGCCAGTGCCAGAGTGAGCAATCTTTTTGTTTTGCTAAAAACACTAGGTGTTGTGCACTAGATGGCGCTAGTGTCTCAGAGTCTCTAATTTGTCTCATTGACAATAAAATAAATGGAAAATAAAATAAAATAATGCCATGAGAGATCCAACATTTGAAGACATTGATAAGTCTTCTAGTGGAAGCATTTGTCATTGAATTTCAGAAGCAGTGGAGGGTCACGGGATAAGGTGAAGCAGTGGAGAGTCGCAGGATAAGGTGAAGCAGTGGAGAGTCGCAGGATAAGGTGAAGCAGTGGAGAGTCGCAGGATAAGGTGAAGCAGTGGAGAGTCGCAGGATAAGGTGAAGCAGTGGAGAGTCGCAGGATAAGGTGAAGCAGTGGAGAGTCGCAGGATAAGGTGAAGCAGTGGAGAGTCACGGGATAAGGTGAAGCAGTGGAGAGTCACGGGATAAGGTGAAGCAGTGGAGAGTCACGGGATAAGGTGAAGCAGTGGAGAGTCACAGGATAAGGTGAAGCAGTGGAGAGTCACAGGATAAGGTGAAGCAGTGGATAGTCACAGGATAAGGTGAAGCAGTGGAGAGTCGCAGGATAAGGTGAAGCAGTGGAGAGTCAAGGGAACGTAATACAGTCTGAACACTACACAGTGTTGCTGTCCAAGTAACAGACTTCATTATAAAGGTTCTAGGTGATGCTTATTCTTACTTTGACTCAAAGATTAGGGTTTGGCTTTCTGCAGGTTGAGATAGATTTGGTTATATTTATTTACTGTACGTGTGAATACGCCCTCATGGCAAGTAATACATTTTATCACACAGTGTGCATCGTTTAAGATGACTTGGATTGTGCACATGAGATTGTGCAGTACATGGCTTAGATCCCGAGTGCAAGCCAGCAGTAGGTAATAAGGGGAGAGGGTGTACAGAGTTTATTGTAAAATACCACAGTATTGTAAAGAAGCCCACTTAAAGTAATGCTAAAGAATGCCCTAAGCAAGTTACCCTACTATTGGTTGCGCTGTTCTCTAGATATATGTGCAGATCTAAGTGTCTGGGGATATGCACTGTTAGTTTTGAACTACAGAATCAGGTCTTACCACTTGTTTGATGTGCATCTAGAGACAGATAGATTCAATATGAAAGGTATTTGATACATGATGTCTGCACACTTGTGGTATATAGACAGACAGACAGATAGAGAATGCTAGATTAATATTCACTCTAGCATTGAATACAAAAAGGTTATTTAACTATATATACTCTCGTTGTGTAAAGTGATGCATCCTGCAAAGAATTGTTAAAATATTATCATCCATTTTAAAATAGAAGCAATTGAATTCTTGTAGCTGGACAGTGTGAGAAACCAAATCCAGTGGCAGCTCCACAATCAAACTGCTGCCCCAATACAGTATACAAGCAGCCAAAACATCTTCAACAGAAGAAAGGGGGCAGTGATAATGTTGATTGAATTGCTGAAGCCTTGGTTCACATCCGTAATCAAAGAATGGGGCTGCAGTGGAAGTCTAATTCCCATCCTTGCATTGCTGTTGTCAGACAAAACATCTACCGTCTAGAAATGAAACTGGCGATCTGAGACGTGGGTGAGGAGTGGAGGAAAATCATTAGGGACTCACACTGGGAAGCAGTGCTGCATACCTAACCCTCACAGGCATGAATACATGCTGAATAGAGGAAGCTGCTGCGCTGTCCTGGGGGAGGCGGGGGGATTGTTCAGTGGCAGGGGTCAGGAGCACAGCGAGGCACCCCCATGGGCTGTCCTAGCGAGGCTGCACAGTGGCACGCTCCCGTAGAACACAGGCTCCGTCATGGGGAAGAGCAGCAGCAGGAAGAACAGCACGCCCAGCAGGTAGCAGGTCATGATGGGGGCTCTCTGGGGGTGCTCCAGCGCGGCGCTCAGGGCAGGGAAGCCCATGTAGTTACAGAACGAGTGGCACAGCACCGGCCCCATCAGGTGGCCTGAGAGTCAGAGATACAAACACATTTATTACAGGATCCGCTGTTCATCTTGTTTGTGTCCTCTGAGCAGGGATGTATACTACATCAATCCTCCATGACTGTATAATAATATGTATGACAAAAATAAAATCTGTCTACCAGTCACAGGTACATGCACATCCTCCTCAAAGCCATGTATTCTCTTCATTATAAAACCAATGTGAGTTTCCACAAATTGCATTTTTCAAGCCAAGCACTGATCCAAAGAAAGACCTTACTGAAACTCAACTTTTGTTTTATTTTATTCAACACAGTACTTTAATGTATCATTAACTGGTTATCGAACACAGCTTTGGTGAACAACTTCAGTATTACAGCAGCAGTACTATTTTCATGTTCTTCTGTTCACACCCATCTTACTAGCATAGTTCTCCAATTACGACCACCTATTTTTGTTTATATAAATTTAGTGAGTTCAATTATTTTTTCCCCGATTTTCTACCCAATGTGTGCAGTTATGTTCCCTCACCACAATAATCCCTACAACAGCTCAGGAGAACTGAAAGTGGGTGCCTGGCCGTTAGGGCCTGCTGTAGCGTGGTGAGGTGACTGACGGCTTTACCTTCCTAAGCCAGAGGAGCACCAGATGCTCCCTGTGGAATCTCCAGAGAAGATCAGAGCCTTTGAAAAGTCAGGAACCTGCACTGCCCTGACACTCAGGGACTCCAAATTAGTGCCTTCTAAACTAATAACAACACCGTGTAACAATTTTTTTTTTTTTTTTTTGTTCCTGGGTATTAAGTGTTATTTCCTAATTGCTTATGCCTCAAAAGTATAGAAAATGGCTATTATTCCCCACAAACTTTGCTTTTGTGACCAGGACAGTGATATTTTGAAATTTACCTATTTCCAATGAGAAAACGGGCGAATTTGTGTCTTTTCGTTCACATAAAGTCAGAAAAAAACAAAATATGAATCCAAATTAACATGTATTTATACTAAAGTAATACAAAAATGACTACAAAAGATTTAGAAGCGAGTAGTTTTTCGAGATTTACGATTATACTGTAAATCACTTTCACGAATCAGCCCCCAAATGTAGTCTCCCATCATGTTCTCGTTATACTGTCCTTGGTAGCGGCGTTCAAAGTCCAGTATATCCTGGTGGAAGCGCTCGCCTTGCTCCTCCGAGTACGCTCCCATGTTCTCCTTGAATTTATCAAGATGAGCATCAAGGATATGGACTTTGAGGGACATCCTACAGCCCATTGTGCCGTAGTTCTTTACCAGAGTCTCAACCAGCTCCACATAGTTTTCGGCCTTGTGATTGCCCAGGAAGCCCCGAACCACTGCGACAAAGCTGTTCCAAGCCTCTTTCTCCTTACTAGTGAGCTTCTTGGGGAATTCATTGCACTCCAGGATCCTCTTCATCTGTGGTCCGACGAAGACACCGGTTTTGACCTTTGCCTCAGACAGCTTAGGGAAGAAGTCTTGAAGGTACTTGAAGGCTGCCGACTCCTTATCTAGAGCTCTGACAAATTGTTTCATAAGGCCCAATTTGATGTGCAGTGGTGGCATCAGCAACTTCCGGGGGTCCCAGCCGTAATCATACTTCAAGGCGTCCAGCAAGGTCTTGATGCTGTTGTAATCCTCTTTGAGGTGCACCGAGTGAGCCAGGGGAAGAGACAGGTACTTGTTACCATTATGGAGCAGCACAGCTTTGAGGCTCCTGGATGAGCTGTCACTGCAGGACAGTATAACGAGAACATGATGGGAGACTACATTTGGGGGCTGATTCGTGAAAGTGATTTACAGTATAATCGTAAATCTCGAAAAACTACTCGCTTCTAAATCTTTTGTAGTCATTTTTGTATTACTTTAGTATAAATACATGTTAATTTGGATTCATATGTTGTTTTTTTCTGACTTTATGTGAACGAAAAGACACAAATTCGCCCGTTTTCTCATTGGAAATAGGTACATTTCAAAATACCACTGTCCTGGTCACAAAAGCAAAGTTTGTGGGGAATAATAGCCATTTTCTATACTTTTGAGGCATAAGCAATTAGGAAATAACACTTACTACCCAGGAACAAAAATTGTGTTACATAGTGTAATCACAATCATAATAGTAGTAGTAATATGACAGGGTGCACTGACCTGTCCGGACGAAGATGAAAGCTGTGTATGTCCCAAACACAGCCGTGTACGAGAACTGAAACACTGAAAACACACAACAGAGAACAAGGGTTGGTTAGTGCAGCTGTTGATCTGCAATGTGTGTCTCTATAGGAATCCATCCGATAGAGATTATACTGACTGCACTATCTAAACCAAAAACCACACACACAAATACAACCAGGAGTTCACTAGCTTCTCCAGCCTGGGTTTGAATCCAACACACAAGAACAGAAGGGATGAGAAGAAGAGGCTATTTGACCCACCAAGGCTGGCCCTTCCAAGCACACCATTGCCCTCCTAAAGGGATCTGCTTGAGCAGCATAGAATCTACTACTATTCCAAGCAGACCAGGTGAAGCAGTAGCATCTAGAACACTAGGAACATTCGAAAACAAATGGATTGTCAGCGAGAGGTCAGTGATCTGAACCTAGCGCCCAGTGCACATTAGTGTAGAAGTTCCTATTGAAACTCTGTTAAGAGCCACTTGCTGAGGAGCTTGTTCTCTTACCTGCAGACAGGATGATGCCCCTTATGCTGAGGAGCTCGTTCTTACCTGCGGACAGGACGATGCCCCCTATGCTGAGGAGCTCGTTCTCTTACCTGCGGACAGGGCGATGCCCCCTATGCTGAGGAGCTCGTTCTCTTACCTGCAGACAGGATGATGCCCCCTATGCTGAGGAGCTTGTTCTCTTACCTGCAGACAGGATGATGCCCCCTATGCTGAGGAGCTCGTTCTCTTACCTGCAGACAGGAGGATGCCCCTGTGCTGAGGCGCTTGTTCTCTTACCTGTGGACAGGAGGATGCCCCCTATGCCGAGGAGCTCGTTCTCTTACCTGCGGACAAGACGATGCTCCCCTATGCTGAGGAGCTCGTTCTCTTACCTGCGGACAGGATGATGCCCCTATGCTGAGGAGCTCGTTCTCTTACCTGCGGACAGGATGATGCCCCCTACGGTCCCCTGTTTGAATCGCAGCAGTTCGATGACATGGTGGAAGTGAGCTGGAATCGACAGTCAAACACATGGAGTGCTTTTTTATTGAACTGAAGTCATGGAATCACTGGTAAAGGTTTGTTTATAATTCCAGTACATCTTATCCTGTGTGCATTAGAACATGGTATAAGATTTGTTTTTCAATAGTTGTTCCTGAGTGCATTCTTCAGTTTAGTGATTAGTTAGTGTTCCAGAACCCCCTGCAGTACCAACAAGCACCTCGCTTTACCTTCACTGGATTCCACCACGTCCACATTGTAGCCATTTTTTCAACATATTCCTGACAGTTATCACATTTTTTATCCACACATCATAGGTAGGGATCTACTTAAATCGCAGAGAATTTATGTGGGTAGGTTACGGAATAAAATCAGGATTTCGCGGACCTGTTGAAACATTAAATAAACCCAAGTAGATAATATTAGCGAGCACTACAAAAGCCTAAAAATAGTGGTACTTGCTTCCTGGAGTGCTGTCATTTGTTAAAGGCAAGCATGCAACCCCCCCCAGCAGTTGCTGCCGACATTCTGTCTGTGTTGTGAAGACTTGCCCATACACTGAGACTGCACGTTGTGCATCCCCTGAATTGGTTGGGAGTGTAAGGCAAAGCTTTGCCAAGTTATACAGATGCGGAAATCGATTAGAAACAGTCCCAAAACTCGAATCAAAAGAAAGAAAACGTGCCTATTCGGTTCTAAAATTCTAACTGCATTTAAAAAGTAAGCAGCAGGGTGTTTGCTGGATCGTACCTGTAGTACTGATTTCACTTGACTACAACTGACAGGAATACTGTTTGTCTGCACTGACTTTCCAGTTTGTTTTCTGAAAGCTGTCGTTTGTTTTATAATCTCTCTCCTGACCGGTGAGGGCGCGGTATGACAGGAACAGCTCATCCAGAACTCTGCTGCCCGCCTGGTGTTCTCTCTGCCTCGCTTCGCCCACGCTACTCCACTGGCTCCCGATCACCGCTCGCATCCAGTTCAAGACTCTTGTACTAGCCTACAGATGCCTTGACCAGACTGCACCCAGCTACCTCCAGACCCTCATCTCTCCCTACACCCCTACTCGACCTCTCCGCTCCGCCTGCACTAGAAGACTAGCTCTACCTCCGCTACGGTCCCCTGCCTCCAGAGCCCGCTCCTTCTCCACCCTTGCTCCGCAGTGGTGGAATGACCTTCCTACAGATGTCAGGACTGCCCAGTCCCTGACCACATTCCGGCGCCTCCTTAAGACTCACCTCTTCAAACAGCACCTGTAGAACTCCTCTGTTTGTATCCTGGGACACTATCACCCTTCATGTAAATGTGCTTTATTTTGCTCTTATCTGCCCCCTATTTTACTGCATTTAATCCTGTACTTCAGAATACTGTAATCTGCCAAGTGTTTAACCTGTAGTACTTTGTATTTAATCACATCCTGATGTAACTATCACTATTATCTGCTGTATTATTGAATTGTGGTTTGTCACACTTGTACTTTGCTTGAACACTAGTTATTGTATGTCTTGCTCTTATTGTATTACTTGTATTGTAACACTTAATGTATTTGCTTACGATTGTAAGTCGCCCTGGATAAGGGCGTCTGCTAAGAAATAAATAATAATAATAATAATAATAATAATAATAATAATAATAATAATAATAAATAATAACAACAGAGTGCCCCGGACTGGATGGTTTGACAGTTCATTCCAGGGTCAGTAGGAAGTTGGCCATCCAGAAAGGGGGCGGAGTCACAATACCTAAAGTCATTGCCTTACTGCGGTAGGCGATGTGTCAGGTCGATTGGAGGACACATGATTGCACTTGCTACCAAAGGGAGCGTGACGAGGTATATCGCGATTATGAATATTCCTGATAATCGTATCGTGAACATTTTTTAAAATTATTCGATAATCGCAGAAAACGATAGTCACATACTCCCTCAACATGGCTGGAAGAACAGATGCTTTTCTCTCCAAATAAGGGTAAAATCATCAGTGTGTACTAGGGCTGCTACGATTAAATCGAAAATTTATTTTTCGATCCTCTGTGTATTCACTGTATAAACAAACAGAAGAAAAAAGCGCGGCACCTTGTATCCAGAGCAGGACGACAGGCTTGTATTCATGGCAAACAGCCTGTAAATAAATTGTGCACATTGAAGAAAACTGACTGTATATCGTTTACACTGCTTTGGAGTTTCAAAATGAACTGTTATATAATGAATACTTAACAATATTCAAGAATGTAAAAAATGAATAAATAAATAAACGATCAGTGATGTTAAACCCAATTTTGGAGTAAGGATCAGCTAACGGGTATGCATGTTGTGGTAAGTAAATCAATTTTTTTTTTTATTATTTTTATTATTATTTTTATTATTATTATTATTATTATTATTATTATTATTATTATTATTATTATTATTATTATTATTATTATTATTATTATAGGCAGGGATTTCCGCATTGTGTTTCACAGACAGTGAAGGTTAGGTGGTACAGTATTAACAAGATGCAATGCGTGATGCTGCAGCTGTCACTGAATCTTAAAAAAAGGCGTAACTACCGTTCGCATTCAGTTGTTGTGCTCAAGCTTTTACTGAACAGCAATGACATTAAAAAAATAACGTCGCGGGGAGAGGAATGCACTGAATATGTGCGGTGCAATCACTGACATTCAAACGATTATATTTTGTGTGCCCAATTAATCGATTGCTATTTTGAGGCTTAACTGACAGCCCTGGTGCTTTGACTACAAAAAATATATATATATATATAGAGGGGAGATACCATGGGATGTACATCCAATCCACAGAATGTGGCAAAAGCACAACAACGAAAGCAGGAACACCTTCAAACCTGCCCTTCCGTACGTACCACCCGGTGGAGTTAAAATATGTCAGCAGTCAACAAGCAAGGTCACTTTAATAACATCCTTTTCTTTCTTTTTTTTCAGCGTGGCGCCCTCCCTATCTGTTCTCTGTTCCACCCCCCTATCAGTATATCATTTCAATACGTTCATTAAAATGTACACGTTACAGGCAATTACGCCACCAGAAGAACAGGCTACCTCTGGTAAAGTTGAGAACGGTATTGAAATGTGTTTTCATACATTATAAATAAAAATAATAACGACAATATTCATCATGATCATGCCCATACTGTTCTATTCCATACTTACAGGCTGTATAGTACAAAATAATTTATTTTTTTGCAGACTATTTGAAAAAGAATTGAGAATAGTTAGCAGTATATGTGTGTAAAGCAAGTACTTTAAATGTATTGAAAGAAATACAGATGCTTCAGATTTTGTAATTATGTACTGTTTCGAAGTACATTTAAATAACATGTGTAAATAAAGCATAAGGAGGAAAAAAGCTTGCAGTCCCATTTTGACTTAAATGAAGGTATCATTTTTCGTAACTATTAATAATGGTAATATAAAGGACTCTTTGATTAAGATGATTTTTCTTCCACCTGTGTGTTAGTAATTTTTTTCATTATTTTTTAAAGTCTGTAGCTTCCTTGTGTTGTAGACCATATCCCACAGAGAAAAAAAAATACATAACTTTTTATCCAGTTAAAAAAGTAATTGAAAAATAACCGCTACTATCGTGATAATCTGTGTATCGTGAAAGAGTGGCTCACAACTATTCATATCGTGGAAATTTACTATGGTTTCATTCCTAGGCATGACTGAGGGTATATCAGGGGATGTGGCAAAGCAATCTGTTCCTTTGTTATGGTTACGGAAAGACTTACAAACGAAGAGTACAGTGAGTGTTTAGTGTTGTCTTACCTGTCTGTTTAACTGTTGTTATTTGTTATTCTAGACAGCTAAATATCTGTGGTCGTGTGTGTATGAGGTGTGTGTCATTATTAGTATTATTTCGGGACTGAACCCCGTGGTTTACCTACGCTGTACACATTGTTGTGTAGAGCAAGGTATTATTATTTAAGGTTTCTAACCAAGCAACCCAGCACACATGAAGAGCTGCTTTTCACTGTGAACGGTGTTGTGTTTGTTATTGCTGAGCACTGCATCACCTCTACACCTGTGCACTGCAAACCACTTTGCCACACCTCTGTAGAAGCCTTTAGTCTGATGTGTGATTCTGAAGCTAAATGACGATCTATCGTACTTTCTGCAGTCACATCAGATCTGCAAAACAATTTACCTCCATCTGCATGTAAAGTTTCTTTGGGAAATTTCTTGACACGATCCTCAGCCGAAATTCTTTGCTTTTTTTTTTGCTTTGTCGTCCATTTTTGGTATTTTACCTCCAATGCTGAAAACTAGTAGATTTTAGCAACCTAAATCTAAATAACAACGCCACACCTCCTGTACAGGTCACAGAAAAGCCAGTACAGACGCACTGACAGGCTGATTAAAACATCGTTGTCATGTGAACAGTAAACAAGAAAGTTAAGCGCTTTGGCGTCTTTTTTTAATGTTAATTGTCTAAGGTACGTTATTTTTTTTTTGTGCAATGCAGAGGACGGCAAAGGGATAAAAAAAGCTTATCTACAGAATTAAGGTACGTAGTTTGCGATCGCGTGTGGTGTGCAGTAGTTCATTTAAATTAGATTTTTTTCCCCTCTCTGTACTAGTCCAGTATGCATTGGCCCCCAAAGAGGTGAATTTCACGGTGACCCCTCAATTTCCTAATTTCCGCAAAATAGCGAATTAGGTAGCCCCCTGATCATAGGTAAATAAACAAGGGAATTCCTTTGTTTCTCAGGATCTTCGCCAGGAGAAAGATATTTTCTTCTAGCCATCGCAGTGTATCCACTTCACGATCCCTCCTGCACAATGCTGGTGATGGAATTGAGTGGTGTGTCGTGGGAACAGAAAACCAGCACTGTTGCAGGAGGAGGGAGTGTGATCTTTTTTCCTTTTTCACTGCAGAGACATTTTTTCTCCTGGTGGTTGCTCCAGAGTAAAAGTTGAGGAATGTATTGCCCAGCTGATTTATAACTAATGATGTGTGGTTAAAACATTTCAAGGCAATATGTTTGAAAATATAGTGTTGCTACACGGACAACACGGGACACAGCAAAGGGAACGTGATGCTCTTATAAACACTGCAGGGTGTTCTGTAGCACTAATACATGTGTGTAGGGTGTCACTTATAACAAAAATCACTGTGCGCAGTTTGAGCAGACAATTCTGATAGTAGTCAAAGTTTCACTGTCTAGCCAATGCTGATAATAGTTTCTCTCTCTTATCCAGTGCTGATATAGTCTCAGGTCTCATCTATAACTATAACACACACAATGCTGGTGTATGTAGGCACATGACAAGAGGCTTATTAAATTCAATTTCAAACAAACAGTCTTTCTTCGACTAACTAACTGAGTTATTGCAAAAAATATACAAAAAACACCCCATCAATATTACTTTGAGCACGTCGACTCCACTCTCACTACACCTTATTCAACATGATCTTCAAACAGCATCAATCATATTAATTTTATAAAACCCAACCAAAGCACTGCAGCAAAGAAAGAGGCTATAGTTTGTTTCTCTCTTTCTTTGTGCACAGTGGCTCAACGGGGCACTCACCGACTCCGAAGAAGAGTGGGCAGGTGAAGATGGCCCGGCTCAGCCCAGCGCAGGGAGCCAGCATGGGCAGCATGCAGGCACGGAACACCAGCTCCTCCGTCAGAGGAGCCACCACCTGGTTCCGCAGCCAGCGCATATCAGACAGGCAGAGCAGCCAGAACCGCGGGTCTGAGAGAGAGAGAGAGAGAGAAGGGAGAGTGAGCACAGGGAGCGATAGAGAGACAGATATGGGTGTGTGTGTGTGTATATGTAATGTATGTGTGTTTGCATGTCTATACATAACTGTGGAAGGGTGGTGGGCAAATCACTGGCACACAGGAGACAGAACTGTCGTTCAAACGCCACTCCGGAGCACTGCTTTATTTTGGCCTGCAGAGGGCGCTATTGTCCGTGGCCTGAATACCGGCAACGGTAATCAGGAGCACAGGGTTACCAACACAGGTATACAGTCAGGTTGATGCTGGTGCACTCGCAGGTGCTCAAAATAATAATGAAAACAAAATAAAAAGGGCAAATAAAACACAGTAATAAAACTATAAAATTAAGGTGCTGCTTACGCAGTGCCCCCACTGCCGCTAAGCCGGTCAGCTCGGGTCTCCGTCCTACACTCAGTTATACACTATACACTGGGGTGGCCAAGACTCCCCTTCCAGTCAACACACACGTTCCCTCGAGTACGTAACAAGTTATTTTATTTATTATTTTCTTTCTCTGAACTGGCTGTCTTCCTCAGCCGTGCTTGCCTGTTTTGTTCTCTCGCTCCAAACACTGGCGTTCCTGCCTGGTCTATGTTTACACTGGCCTTTTCAGCCACCTATTTGGAGACACCCCTTACACACACACACACACACACACACGTCACCACACAAAGGCACAGCCACGACAGTGTGGTGAATGAGAATGAGCCAAACTGTTCAACCTTCACCCCACGTACAAGTGGACACACACCTGCTGAGATTGAAAGCATGCTAAACAGCTTTGAGTACACACAATACCAGTACAATAAAGAAGGAATCATTCTGGCTGGACAAAATTGAAACGTATTTGAAAATTTGGCAATAAAATAAAAACTAAAAACAATAAACATGGAGAGAAAAAAAACCCCAAAGAAAAATGGTTTGACAGCAAATGTGCAAATGTGCAGCTAGAAAGCACTCTAGGCAGAAACACAGGGAGCCCAGTCATAAGGATCTCAGCTACCACCAGGCCCTAAAGCAGTACAAACACCTCCTCAATAAGAAAAAGGAAAAGTACGTGTCCAAAGAACTGAACCAGATTGAAGAAGCAGTTCACCAAAACTCATTTTGGGAATTGTGGAAACAATTAAACACCTCAAATAACAGAAAAAAATTGACAATCTAAAATGGCAATATTTGGAAAAACTATTTTGAAGAACGCTACCAAAAAATAGAAAACAACAAACTAAATTCAAATCAGACCTCAACACATAAACAATTAAAATAATCAGAAACACTCAAAGATAACCAAAACCCACTGGACACCCCGATCACTCTGCTAGAGCTCACAAAGAAACTGCAGATCCTCAAGCCCAGGAGAGCCTGCGGGCCCGACAGCATCAGCACTGAGATGCTCAAACACAGCAGCCCTAAGCTGCAAAAAGCCCTCCTCAAACTCTTCAACCTAGTCCTGAGAGCTGGGTGTGTTCCTGGGATCGGGAATCAAGGCCTCATTACCCCCATATATAAAAGTGGAGACAAATTCAACCCCAGTAACTACCGAGGAATCTGTGTGAGCAGTAACCTGGGGAAGGTGGTCTGCAGCATCATAAACGCCCGGATACTGGCCTTCCTTACCGAACAGTGTCTTGGTAAGAGTCAGATTGGATTTCTACCAAACCACCACACTTCTGAGCATATTCACACCATACACACCCTAATAAACACGTCCATCAAAAAATAAAGGAAAAATATTTGCCTACTTTATTGATTTAAAAAAAGGCATTCGATTCAATTATACACAAAGGACTATTTAATAAACTTCTTCAAAGTGGTGTAGGGGGTAAAGTCTATGACATCATAAAATCGAAGTACTCAGAAAATAAATGTGGTGTTAAAATTGGTAACAAAACAACAGAATTCTTCACACGGGCGTGGAGTGAGACAGGGCTGCAATCTGAGTCCAGCACTGTTCAACATCTATATCAACGAGCTGGCAACAGTGGTGGAGCAGTCTGCAGTCCCTGGCCTCACTCTCCATGACACACAAATTAAATTCCTGCTCTACGCAGATGATCTGGTCCTGCTGTCACCCAGAGCAGGGTCTGCAGCAGAGCCGGTCACTGCTAGAGCAGTACTGTCACACCTGGGCACTGACAGTAAATGTGGACAAAACCAGAGTTATGGTCTTCCAGAAAAAATCCAGATCACAGAGAAACAGGAACCACCAATCTGAAACACACCGCGAGCTACATTTACCTGGGTCTGAGCATCAGCGCGTCAGGGAGCTTTAATATGGCCATAAATGCATTGAGGGGAAAAGCACGCAGAGCCTACATGCCATAAAGAAAACACTTTACAAATATAACCCCCCCCCCCCCAATAAAGATCTGGCTAAAAATCTTTGATAGTGTTATCCAACCAATCCTTTATGGCAGCGAAATAGGGGGTCCACTTTCAAAATGTAATTACAAAACATGGGATAAGAGTCAAATTGAAACTTTCCATTTAGAATTTTGTAAAAAACATTTTACATATACATAGAAACTCCCCCAACCATGCGTGTCGGGCTGAACTAGGTCGCTTCCCCTTACTGCTACCCGTTGAAAAAAGAGCAGCCAAATTCTGGGTCCATCTGAGCCAGGCTGAGCCACACTCCTACCAGCACAAAGCATCCCAGAGACCCCAGCTCTGCTCAGAGAGGGACCCCCTGAGACAACTAGCAAAGAAACACCAGCTTGTGCCAAGACAAAATTACTACAATAACATTTAAACAAATTGATCTCAATAATAAAATGACATACATTGAGCATTGGCATAATGAAGCAAAATGAATTAACAAAGTGGAATGCTATGGGGCCCTGAACAGGGACTTTACCCAGGCACTGTATCCTGTCAGGATAAAAGATCCCAGACAAAGACAAACCCTAACGAAGTACAGACCCAGTAAAAACAGCTGGCTGGCCAGACAGAACAGGCTGTGCAGTCACTGTGAGCAAGGAGAGTAGTCGAAACAGAGGCGCACTTCCTGCTGTCCTGCTCCAAATACTGCCAAATAAGGGACACATATCTCCCTAAACTCTGGAGTTAGTTGACCCAGTTTCCACACCTGCCGGACACTCAATAGAACTGCACCGTTTATTGTTAAATTAGATGGGGGACGGGGGTTATATTATTTACATTCTGTTAAGGAGGAAGGAGAGGGGGGTGTTGATATTGTGTGTTATTAACATTATAGATTATTTTATGTAACGTGTTGAAATGCTGGATCACTCCTGTCATGCTAATGATGCCAGTTTGAATTTGAGAGAGAGCAGAGACAGAGACAGAGACAGAGAGACAGAGACAGAGACAGAGACAGAGAGAGAGAGAGAGACAGAGACAGAGAGAGCACGTGCGTGAAAGAGAGAAAGCAGAGACACAGACACACACAGACACACACACACACACACACACACACACACACACAGACACACACAGACACACACACACACACACAGACACACACACACAGACACAGACACACACGATCATTCCATGACAAATCACCCAAAAAATAACCTTCATTTACACCAAACTGCTCAGGGTTGTTCTAAGCAAAGAAATCACTAATATATGTTTTCAGCTTGATAGGGTCAAGGGGTCAACAGTTAAGGTGAGGTCAAAATGTAGGCAATAGCTCTTCCTTGGAATCTATAATTTTTTGGGAGGTTTGCAGTCATGGATGAAGCACACACACACTAACTAGGGGTGTAATGATTCATCTTGAATCGGGATGCTTTCTTTACACGATACATCATATGGGAAGACAGATTTGTAGCTCGGAGTTCACCATGTGGTTCTTGAAAGAAGTGTTTTTTATAGTAGGAATGAAAACTCTCCCGATCTCTTAATTTGAGTCTTAATAAAAAAATCTATTGTTAAATGATCATTTGATCTTATTCTGCATCATACAAGTAGCCCATCAGGACCATTGCAGGTACCGTGATGCATATTGCAACCTGCCTATCGTGATACATATCATGACAGTAATGCATTGTAACACCCTTAACACACACACCCAGGTTTGCAGCTGACTGCATTAGAGCAAACACAAGCCTCTAACACACACACACACACAAGCACAAGCCTCTAACACACACACACACACACAAGCACAAGCCTCTAACACACAAACACACACACCCAGGTTTGCAGCTGACTGCATTAGAGCAAACACAAGCCTCTAACACACAAACACACACACACACAAACACAAGCCTCTAACACACACACACACAAACACAAGCCTCTAACACACAAACACACACACACAGGTGTGACATCACAGGCTGTTGCTTCTCTCTCAGTTACTCACCAAACCCAACCTTGAGCCCGTCGATGAAGTCCCAGGGGCAGTCCATGCCGAGCTGGATCAGCGGCCCCAAAAACAGCACCTGCAAAAGGGGGGAGTCAAGTGAGGGAAATAAAGAACAAATAAGGAAACTGCAGCACTGAATCACACACACTAGCCTTAACTGACCACTAAATACCAATCCACAACATCAATGCACATATTAAAAAAAATATTTAAACTAAAAAAAAAACAGATTTCCTTGGGAGCCACATACGTTATATTATGAATGTCTCATTAACATATTCATAAGCTGAATTGGTATTATAGAGCTTAAAGTCACTGTAGACACAATTCTCTTACAGGTTGTGTACTTTCATTCATACAGAAGTCTGAAAACATAATTCAGGTGCTACACTTGGCAAAGAAATCTGTTTGCACTTCCTGGGTCACATGGAGGGTGAAATTGTCCCCACCCCTTCAATGGCTTCTTTCCTGCCAATACCCAATCAGCTGCTTCCACTACTGACTGACATGCTTTCAGCCATTAACATGACCCTGAAGACTGAGGTGAACTCACCCAGGAAGTGCAAGTACAACATATCCCATGTGATAAAAATGAGACATCCTCTAACCTTAAGTAACAGACATCATGCTTTTTTCAAAACTGCTCCTCTGAGATCTCTGTGCTGATGGAAGTGCAAGACTGGTAAGATGTATGGAATTGTTTTGTTATCTGCTTCAATGTGATTGTCCAGCCTGCTACTGGATGTGGGGGGGGGGGGGGGAGGGTGATGGATTTCAAATATAAATGGTTTCTGAGATATGAGGTGTGAGATATGAGCAAGCAGCAACTGAACATGGAAAATCATGAGCGAATGTGAAGCCACAATGTCAAACCCTCTATCGGTCATGTGGCTACAATACGGCTGCTACCCTGACTCCCAGGACAAAGGGAAGGGTGTAAAATAAAGAAATCCAAATCTTACCATGGTGAGGAGGAGGGGCAGGGTGGCTGCGGCGAAGAGGCCCTCCACACGGATACCCATGAGAGCTAGCAGCGACTGACTGGACTGGAGAGAGAGAGACACATGTTACACTGGACTGACAGGAGAGAGACATGCATTACACAGGGCTGACTGGACTGGAGAGAGAGAGACGCATTACACTGGACTGAGAGGAGAGAGACATGCATTACACAGGGCTGACTGGACTGGAGAGAGAGAGACGCATTACACTGGACTGAGAGGAGAGAGACATGCATTACACAGGGCTGACTGGACTGGAGAGAGAGACATGCATTACACTGGACTGAGAGGAGAGAGACTTGCATTACACAGGGCTGACAGGAGAGACTGACTGGACTGACTTACACAAAATAACGCATTACCATCACTCTGTAAGTCTCTCATGTTCCTCTATGAAAGGCACACACATTAAAGTGAATTGCATTGCTACGCATCGATCACTTTGCATTCTTCACTGTATTCTAGTTCAGATTTAGTATGAGAAGCGTGAAGGCAAAGTGCTTGTGTGCAAATCAACATGTGCCAAAGCAATGGAGCTCAATTCAAACATGCTCTGCATTACCACTGTATGAATCACCCGAGAGAATAAAAGCAAGCCCCTAATGCACAGGACGTGTATCCACAGTGTGGTGGCAGGACACACATCACTCATGTTTGAATTCATTACAGTGAAAGTGTTCCGAGTTCTTGCCCTGGAGTCTGAGCAGGTTTTATTTGTTTCTGTGAAGGCGACACTCACTCGGATGCCTGTGAACTCCTTCCATGCCCAGACGAAGAGAGGCGAGAGTGTGGAGACGATGAGAACACTGGTGAACCTCCTCTTAATCACAGCAGGGTGATCCCTGAGAGAGCGAGAGAGAATGGAGAGGAGAGAGGGAGTAAGGAGAGGAGAGACGAGGAGGAAACAGTGATCATCAACACACCTCCCCACCAGCTTATTCCAACTCGCTGTTCTCTTCCAGCGTCACTGGATTCTGCTCTTCTCTTTTATTTATTTAGTTTTTTTTTTAAATGTTGTAGTCACCAATTGATTTTACCCAGTTTTTCTCCAAATTTGGAATATCCAATAGTATTTTTTAGGCTCAGCTCACCACTACCATCCCTGCGCTGACTTGAGAGCGGCGAAGACAAACACACGCTGTCCTCCAAAACGTGTGCCATCAGCCCGCCATGCAGCCAAGCCAGAGCTACAGCATCAGAGGACAACGCAGCTCTGGGCAGCTTACAGGCAAGCCCGCAGGCGCCCGGCCAGTCTACACGGGCCGCTGATGAACGGTGAGCCGAGGACACCCTGGCCGACCTAAACCCTCCCCCCCAGGGTGGCGCTCAGCCAATCGTGCGCCGCCCCCTGGGAGCTCCCGTCCACAGTCAGCAGTAGAATAGCCTGGACTCAAACTGGTGACCTCCAGGTTATAGGGCGCATCCTGCACTCCACGCGGAGCACCACTCAGGAGCCCCTGATTCTACTCTTCTCTTACCTGTACAATTCCCACTTTTTAATTCATTTCAATTGCTGATATAATTTACCTTGTAGATTTGCTAAATTCTCCTCCGCCTACATGACTAACAGTACTTCACACTAATACAAGGGGACTGTCTGCTACTTGCAAATTCTTAAGCCAAACATACAAATGGACAATGTTTTGTTGTGTATGCTGGATGTTGCCGTGCTTCCAGGGTTTAGCCCAGAGCTTCCCAACCCTGGTCCTGGGGACCCCCTGTGTCTTCTGGTTTTCATTCCAACTGAGCACTCAATTACTGAACTAGATCCTTAATTGAACATAATTTGCTTAATTACACCCTTAAAGTGCTGAAAACAAGTAAAAAGGTTGAATTAAATAAATTATTAGTTCAATGAGGGTTCAGTTAAGTTATTGAGAGCTCAGTTGGAATAAAAACCAGAAGACACACAGGGTTCCCAGGACCAGGGTTGGGAAGCTCTGGTTTAGCCTGTCAGGAGTGAGCACGAGTCATCAATCATGTGTCTATACAAGATAACATAAAAGTTTACAAACGAGAGGAGGCCATTCAGCCCATCTTGCTCGTTTGGTTCTTAGTAGCTTATTGATCCCAGAATCTCATCAAGCAGCTTCTTGAAGGATCCCAGGGTGTCAGCTTCAACAACATTACTGGGGAGTTGGTTCCAGACCCTCACAATTCTCTGTGTAAAAAAGTGCCTCCTATTTTCTGTTCTGAATGCCCCTTTATCTAATCTCCATTTGTGACCCCTGGTCCTTGTTTCTTTTTTCAGGTTGAAAAAGTCCCTTGAGTCGACATTGTCAATACCTTTTAGAATTTTGAATGCTTGAATCAGATCACTTCTCACAATATATCCGAGCATCTTGTTGGCCTATTTTATAGCTTCCTCACATTGTCTAGATGAAGACATTTCTGAGTCAACATAAACTCCTAGGTCTTTTTCATAGATTCCTTCTTCAATTTCAGTATCTCCCATATGATATTTATAATGCACAATTTTATTGCCTGTGTGCAGTACCTTACACTTTTCTCTATTAAATTTCATTTGCCATGTGTCTGCCCAGTTCTGAATGCTGTCTAGATCATTTTGAATGAACTTTGCTGCTGCAACAGTGTTTGCCACTCCTCCTATTTTTGTGTTGTCTGCAGATTTAACAAGTTTGCTTACTATACCAGAATCTAAATCATTAATGTAGATAAGCAATAGCAGAGGACCTAATACTGATCCCTTTGGTACCTCGCTCCATTTTGAGGTTTCTCTTCTAATCAGTACTTTCTGTTTTCTACATGTTAACCACTCCCTAATCCATGTGCATGCATTTCCTTGAATCCCTACCGCGTTCAGTTTGAGAATTAATCTTTTATGCAGGACTTCTACAGAAGATGACTGGAATCCTGCTACAGTCAATGGTTGTATTGCTCTGTACGCCAACGCATTGTCGTGTCATTGCAGGTTATTCACTTCTACAAGCCACAGCAGCTCCTAAGTGTCTGGATCCACACCAACAACATTGCGATAACAGGTGTAGCTCATTTAAATGAGCTTATGATTTAGGATCCACTCCCTTGTCCACATGACTGTTCCTGTGCTTGCCTCTTTGGCACAGTTTCAGTGCAGTAAGGCTTTCCTGCACGTTTGGAGCTGCAGCAGGAATGATCACAGGCTGCTTGAAAAAGGTTCGCAATGATGTTTCCTGACAATATTTAATGACGCATGTTTCTGTAAAACATGATTCCAAGGTCATGTTCAATTGTGTACATAAAGTAAATTCTAGTCAGACAAACCTGACTTGAAATGTGGAATTTTGAGGCCTAGTAACACATTAACTCTATTTTATTTTAATTTTTTTTACTATAAAATACAGCTTTGAAACTGTTCCAGATTGTTAGTCAATATAATGGCATTACTGACTATCATTTATAAATTACTGCATGTACTCAACACCGATGCAAGTTAAACAGAATTAGCAAATGTGATAACATTGTGTTATAAATTACCACTGTATGGCACAATAAGTGATAGTATTAATAACGTAAATGGCAGTACCTAAGCGGGACGTCTCTTGACTTTTCAGTAAAGGCATAATTTGTATTTTTTTTTTTTTGTTTGACCCATTATAACCAGCATCCAGTCTGTGCATTATAAATATCATATGGGAGATACTGAAATTGAAGAAGGAATCTATGAAAAAGAGCTAGGAGTTTATGTTGACTCAGAAATGTCTTCATCTAGACAATGTGGGGAAGCTATAAGAAAAGGCCAACACGATGCTCAGATATATTGTGAGAAGTGTTGAATTTAAATCAAGGGAAGTAATGTTAAAACTTTACAATGCATTAGTAAGACCTCACCTAGAATATAGTGTTCAGTTCTGGTCACCTCGTTACAAAAAGGATATTGCTGCTCTAGAAAGAGTGCAAAGAAGAGCAACCAGAATTATCCCGGGTTTAAAAGGCATGTCATATGGAGACAGGCTAAAAGAATTGAATCTATTTAGTCTTGAACAAAGAAGACTACGCAGCGATCTGATTCAAACATTCAAAATCCTAAAAGGTATAGACAATGTTTTTTGACCTGAAAAAAGAAACAAGGACCAGGGGTCACAAATGTAGATTAGATAAAGGGGCACTCAGAACAGAAAATAGGAGGCACTTTTTTTACACAGAGAATTGTGAGGGTCTGGAACCAACTCCCCAGTAATGTTGTTGAAGCTGACACCCTGGGATCCTTCAGGAAGCTGCTTGATGAGATTCTGGGATCAATAAGCTACTAACAACCAAACGAGCCAGATGGGCTGAATGACCTCCTCTCGTTTGTAAACTTTCTTATTGAACCAACATGCCGAGTTCAAAACCTGAATTCCATACCAGCACAGTGGGAAAACACCTGCTCAAGATTGTAGTGTCACTTGCGTATATCATACATAAACCCTACACGTTACTATTCAAACTATTTCTTTACTTCCTCTCCTACAACAAAATCAGCTTCGCACATTACCGTAGCGACATCCTCATCACCAGAAAGGCACACGGGATTGACTAAGCTAAGCAGCGCTGCTACCGACTCAAGCGAAGCTGTTTATTTACTTGTTATTAAACAGTATCTATGAAAAAGCAAAGCGCAGGGTAAAATACTCGTGTCTTGTCATTGCACAGGTCATAATATTAACCCCGTGTTATATATACACTCGAAAACAGCAACTGTTTACATTCAACGTGAAAAATATGTGAAGGTCGTTTCTGACCGAACTAGAGTCCATAATCCAACACGAAAAACAATCACCAATTTAACTTAAGTAAGTATATCCACCTATTTTAAAAATAGATTCAAAAAAAGTTTTGAAATGCTACAAGACCCGTTAAATGCCCTGCGTGTTGGACAACATTTTTCTAAAAGGGGGTTTTAAATAAATCTAAATGGGAACTTTTTGAAGGGATTTGTTACCTTGGTAAATCGCTCCTCCACACGTACAGGCTCCCTACATAGGAGCACGCCAGCAGCAGACAGGACAGGACTGAAATCCAGCACACACCCGAGGGGGGGATGTACGCGCCATTACTGTGGGCATTCACACTGTCAGGGTAGTTTAAATCCACTTCGTCATCCTCGGACATGGCGAGCCGAAGCGCACAGACGAGCCACACTTTCGGAGTAATGCTCGAACAGCAACAGAAACTGGAATTAAGGAGCTGAATGGCAAGGCACGGGAAACTGACATCATCACCATGAGCCTGGCTTGCCACCAAAGCGCGCTCTCGATCGGTCTAATCGGGGGCGACCCCTGCTGGTAAAGCTCTGAAACTACATAGTGTGTCTGATTCACCTGCCTTATTGTTCTGTTTCTTCATACGAGACTTCATGGCATCTGCTTCATCTGGATAAAAGCTTACTTATGCCACCAACTTATTTCAGCTCTATTTACATTTGCAAAGAGTATTTTTTTTATATAATCAATTAAAATATCTGAAGGTCTCATTAATAAGACAAAACACACACAAGCCATGTCCATTCTTACTCTTGTTAGTGTGCTGTCTTCCTTGTGTTTCTCCGTCCCATTCTTCCAGCCACTTTTTAAACATTTCCTCTCTGGTCATGCTTTCAATTCTTTTATACTCAATGCAATATAGAAATCAATCTTACAACTGTTTAATGGATTCTTTGTCAACACTTTAATCTCCCACTATTCCAATATGAGACGGAACCAATATAAAGCATACATCAATCCCTAGTCGTTTACGATTGATAACCCAATCTAATACTTCCATTATTAAGTCTGGTCTAGACTCAGAATATCTTAATTCTAAATCTTAATTTGTAAAAGAATTAGCAATGGATTGTTTAATCACAATTTGATAAGCGGTTCTCCAGATTAATACAGACATACATACTGTACACACGCAAGACCACCTCCACTAGATGGTTAATTTTAATGTGACGTCATTTTCATCTCATACAGACTAGCTGCCACAAGCCATCTGATATGAAGACATTTTAGATGGTTGTATCACATCAATATCAGAAGATCAAAAAATGATTCCTGTAAAAAGGGATATGGCTGCAGTTAATCCTGATCTTCCTGTTCTATGTACAGGGTGAATACCAGGATCCAGAACATTATGTTTTGGAATAAAGTCAGATTCATGGGGTTAGATTTGAATTCGATGCAGAATTAACAGTGGAGCAAACTTTTGCACTTGTCAGAACAACATATTTAAATTATTACCATAAATTTCTTTTCACGAGTGAATTCTAAAAAACTCTTTATTGAAATAGCAAAATATCAAATCAGAATTCAATTCAAATGATAAACCTTAAATCTCACCCATGCATGTTCTCATAAAGTATATTCAGAATAGTACAGCTGTTTAAATCATGTTTGACATCATTATAACGCTGCAGTAGAAGCTGAAGTCAGTGTTGCAGTTTATAAAGAGAAGTGCAAGTGAAATTGCATATCACCTCAAACTGTTTCTACGACCTGTGGCATGTCACTGGCAGAGACATAGACGAAACATTTGACAAATTCATTTCTTTATGAAAGGAAGAAAATTCAACATTCATATTTCAAAATAAGAACCAAACAACTTGCATGCTTAAAGTATATAAAAAAGGATTTAAAAAAATATGTTCTTATCTCTCATTAGCACAACATTCTCAGAAAGCTAATTTTAATTTTAGATGTAAATCACTCTTGTTTTCCAGAGTTTCATTTTCACTTTGATTCAGATTAAACCAGTTTATTCAGCTACAAAACTACAGCTTTACCTCCTGTGTAACAAGAAACAAGACTCATCACTTGCTCATAGGAAACTGGGGTGAGGGGGGTGGGGGGTCGTATTATGTGTTACACAGGAAGTTAACTTGAAGTGTTGTGGCAGGATAAACATTCTTCACAGGAGTCAAAGTGAAAATGAAGTCTGGGAAACAATAAGAGAAAGATGTTATGCATTAGAAGAAAAGAAAATGTTATTAAAATCTTGGTTATTGCCGCATTCAGAGTCTCGGCACAATAATACATATTTGTTTATTTCTTATGACCTTTATGTCGGTATTTTCAAAGCATTTCTTTAAATAACTTTATTATTTTAAAGGAGAAACAATCATGTAAATGTTACAAAATGAAAAACAAAACCCCTTGAGAGTGCTGAAGAGAACCTGAAATATATGACTTAGTTGTCTAGTTCTAGTTTTGTAAAATGAACAGATGTTCACCTCTTTAAAAAAAAATGGGAGTTAATGAAAGATTTGCAGAAACGCTTTGAAAATATGGCCCTTCGTTGTCCCCCGGAGAATGATGCTTGGCAAGAGGTTTGAGCTTTCAAATGTAACACAGTAGGCAGTGGAAATGTGGCACTGGAGCCAAGACTGCCAGTGTTGCTGCAGATCTCTCTAGGTGTGAATGCTGTGCTCAGTCACACTCCCTATGAACAGCGAGCTCCACTGCAGGGGCTCATTCTAGTTCCATTCAGAAAGATTGGAGACCTCCTGGAGCCACAGCATCTCCTCCTGGGACGGCTGGAACAACAGACACATTCAAACAGTTAAACACTACATTAAACACACTGAAAAGAGCGGAGAGCTCTACACAGCAGTCTCTGTTCATCCTCTTTCTTATGGGATCAAAAGTGTCTTCTCATAGTGAGAAGCTCTGTTTCAAAGTGCTCCCAACAATGCAATGCTATGAAAGACAACAAGGTCTGTGCTGCACTTGGAGGAGATTTGTCTTTATTATGCAGAAATGCCCAAATGATATTAGTATCATTTTAAAGCTTGTTTTAAGTCCTTGGTCCACTTGAGCTGGAATGATCTCTATTTGGTCCACTTTACCGTCCACATAAACATATCACTATGCATGCTGTGCCAGTCTGGGCAGTCCCAGTTACAGGAACTCACTTGCCTACCCAATCATTCTGCTTCTATTGGTTTTAAATGGATACCATTTGGGATGCCGCTGTTCTTGTAGGATGTCTTGCTTATTAAAATATTTGTCTTTATGTTAAGTGGAGACAGTTATCTACACTTGTGATATGGCTGCTGATTAAAATTATTTGCATATAAAGAGTGGACAATTACCAATATATTTCAGGGATGAAGATATTTATCAAGATTTTTAGGGAGCAAGCAAGCAGTCCAAGCTCCACATACTGTTTCGAAGTCTCAGGATTCCTCACACCCCTGTCACTCACCTGGATCTGGTTTTCTTTGCCTTCGTACTGGCTGGCTTGTGCCCGTGTAGCCCTGCTCACAGAGATGCCTGGCTCTGCAGGGCAGAGGCACTGCCGGCCTGGGGAATGGTGCAGAGGGTACAGGGCTGTCCTCCTCTCTTTACACTGAGCTGGCTGCTCATCCTCTGCTGCAGGTTCCCATCGCCTCTTCACAGTGCCAGGGCTCACCGGGTCTGCAGCAGAGGCTTCTTCTGTGTGTGCCAGAAGGGAGAGAATCAAAACTAAGCAGAATTACAACTAGAATTACAACTAAACTTTATGTTTCTCTGCTCCACCAGCACAAAGCAGAGGGAGGTGGTGAGAGAGTAGAGACTCCCTTTCTCTTTCTCTGCTCTACCAGCACAGAGCAGAGGGAGGCTGTTGAGAGAGTAAAGACTCCCTTTCTCTTTCTCTGCTCTACCAGCACAGAGCAGAGGGAGGCTGTTGAGAGAGTATAAGAGCCTATCTTTCTCTTTCTCTGCTCTACCAGCACAGAGCAGAGGGAGGCTGTTGAGGGAGTATAAGAGCCTCCCTTTCTCTTTCTCTTTCTCTGCTCACACTGTTAATTGCACTCGAGTACTGTACCTTCACTGTGATCTGAGAAAGCAGCACACATGTCCTCCAGTATGTCATCCTCTGTCTCTGACAGTTTTCCTTGACTGGGTTCTGGAGGAACTATCGCAGGAGCTGTCAAACTCTGTACAAAAAACAAACACCCACACACCCACACACCCACATTACACTGTTTATTTACAGCATTACAGAACATACGAAAACATGATTCAAATAAAATCAGTGCAGGGTTAAGGTTGTCAGAACACAGCAGGAGCTTTCTGCCCGTTCATTAACATTCCTTCCAGAACAAAGGGTGCGATTCAGCAACAAGCAACAAGAGCAATGACTGAGGCACACTTTCTGAAAGGAATGGTACAATTTGAGCAGTAATATTAAAACCAGCAAGAAATTGCTTATAATAACAATGCTCCTAGTTGCAACTAAGCTGCTAGTTTTCTATTATTAAACATTCGTTTGAACAAAACCGTGGCACATGTTGCTAACAGGGAGGATTTCCATTCCTCCACAGCGTACCTTCCTGTTGACACACGTCTTGCTGGGCAGGCAGCGGTTCTCAGCGGCCTCCAGCAGGGATCTGTGAACGGAAGCCACCAGCTCCGGAGTGTCATGGACCTGCAGACACATCATTGAAGAGGAGGCTTCTGAACCACTTTTTGAGGATGCAACACTGACAATGGATAATTGCAAAGCATACGTGTGACAGGGTCTCATGTCACGTGCGTGGGTACCGATGTTTAAGCAATACAGAGAGACAACGGGGGGTGGAGTTGAAACGCCAGCACAGGCGCGCAGGATTTATTAATACAAACAGAAACGAATGTAAAGGTTGTCATGTGACGTTACCAGCCATGGTAATGCACAGAGTACACATACAGCAAGCTGTACAAAAATACAAAATAAAACACAGTACAAAAACTACAAATAAAAAGGTGCCCCAGAGGGCGAGCGCTAGCCTTATAAACGAGGCGTCCCGCTCCAGGAACTGGCTACACTACGTAACCCTCGCTATACATCACATGGGATCACAATCCCCTAACTAACCTACTCATGAGCCGGTATTCATACAACGACTCGTGCTGCTTCATACGGCCTTGGCTGGGCATTGCCTTCACAAGCACCGCTTGCAGTCTCAGGGTTGCGTAGCTGTCATTACTGCAGCGCGGACCCTCTCCTCCCGAGTATATGCCGCTCCCCTCTGGCATGGCGTTGCAGTCGGCCATCTCCCGCGGATGTTTTTAAACTGACGGACACTCGGTCAAGACCCGCCCACCTGCTGATTGAGGTCCAGCACAGCCAATCACTTGCTGCCCTTCCCCTCAACCAAGCCTAGCAGGCAGCAAGTCTCAATCGAGCGCCCGTCTGTAAAACAATAATTCAATTAAACAAATCAACTCCAAAACAACACACAATCAACCCATTTCCCCATACAAATGATATCAACACTAAATACACACGTGCAGGGCAATCGCCCTGCTACAATACGACATGGTTTATTTAGATTTCCAGAAAGCTTTTGACAAAGTCCTACATAAAAGATTAATTCTCAAACTGAATGCAGTAGGGATTCAAGGAAATGCATGCAGATGGATTAGGGAGTGGTTAACATGTAGAAAATAGAAAGTAATGATTAGAGGAGAAACCTCAAAATGGAGCGAGGTAACCAGTGGTGTACCACAGGGATCAATATTAGGTCCTATACCTGATTTAGATTTTGGTATAGTAACCAAACTTGTTAAATTTGCAGACGACACAACAATAGGAGGAGTGGCAAACACGTTGCAGCAGCAAAGCTTATTCAAAATGATCTAGACAGCATTCAGAACTGGGCAGACACATGGCAAATGACATTGAACAGAGAAAAGTGTAAGGTACTGCATGCAGTCAATAGAAAATGTGCATTATAAATTATAGATACTGAAATTGAAGAAGGGAACTATGAAAAAGACCTAGGAGTTTATGTTGACTCAGAAATGTCTTCATCTAGACAATGTGGGGAAGTTATAAATAAAGGCTAACAAGATGCTCGGATATATTGTGAGAAGTGTTGAATTTAAATCAAGGGAAGTAATGTTAAAACTTTACAATGCATTAGTAAGACCTCACCTAGAATATTGTGTTCAGTTCTGGTCACCTCGTTACAAAAAGGATATTGCTGCTCTAGAAAGAGTGCAAAGAAGAGCAACCAGAATTATCCTGGGTTTAAAAGGCATGTCGTATGCAGACAGGCTAAAATAATTGAATCTATTCAGTCTTGAACAAAGAAGACTACGCGGCGATCTTATTCAAACATTCAAAATCCTAAAAGGTATAGACAATGTCGACCCAGGGGACTTTTTTGACCTGAAAAACGAAACAAGGACCAGGGGTCATAAATGGAGATTAGATAAAGGGGCATTCAGAACAGGAGGCACTTTTTTACACAGAGAATTGTGAGGGTCTGGAACCAACTCCCCAGTAATGTTGTTGAAGCTGACACCCTGGGATCCTTCAAGAAGCTGCTTGATGAGATTCTGGGATCAATAAGCTACTAACAACCAAACAAGCAAGATGGGCTGAATGGCCTCCTCTCGTTTGTAAACTTTCTTTTGTTCTTATGTTCCTATGTTCTTAAAATAAGGGTTATAGAGCGGTCCGTTTATGTGGATAATAGCTGCACAAAGTGAAGGGACCGAGGCTGAAAGCTAAGGTCTGTTTACGTGCTGTGAGTGTCGCTATAACCCACACACAGGTAGACTATTGTGATGTCATCGTTTTCAATGGAATTTGCAGCTGAATGGAATACAGCAGATGAAAAGTGTGCTCTGAATGGCTGGCAGATCCTTAGCAGAAGAAAATGCAGGAACACCTTCTCTTACCAGCCAGAAAAGCTGCCCCTGAGAACGTAAGAAATACAGCAGCAAGAAAAATCCCATACTAATGTAGTACTGTGTGTCTTACATGCACTAGGGGCAGTGTTGCAGGGGGACAGGCTAATGGTTAATCTTGTGAAATATGTTAAGACAGCCCATCACCTGCATGCTGCTGAAACAGGCTGCTCTGAAGTCTTGGTTGGTGCTGCTCGCTACAATACTGGAAACAGAGTCTCGAATCACACGGAGTGCACTCCTCATCTTGTTCTTGTCCTGCAGTCAATAACAGTACAATAATCGCTAAACATGCTGCGAAAACAGAAGAACTTAAAAGAAGTAAAATCTTAGACAAACATTTCAACCAGAAATGTAATATTGGGTAAAGGTAGATGATTCTGTATACAGTTGGTTGTTCCTAAGACCAACACACCTTGTGTCTTTTCTGAAGCTCCCCCAAGGCTGAGTGGAGCAGGGAGTGAAGGGCTGTCCTCACGATCTCTGCACTCGAGCGCAGAACCTGGTCCAAGTGCTCCACAACCAAGTTGTGATTCCCTGCCAGTGAGGAGGGGAGGGGGATTCCACAGTTAGTCCACACCATGGACTGTATTCATTACAGAACTGTCTTTTAGCACCAGCCTGAGGGAGTTTGATGGTGGTGTTTATTAGAGCTGCTATCATCGCGGGGAACAACAGTAAGTGTCACATTCCACACATCCTTTATATAAAGTTTATGGTCATTTATCTTTGTTTTGTTTCACTTTGCTATTATTTTACTAAGGTATACATTGTAAACTGGTCGGTGGAATTTGAGCAAATTTACTCACTTGCTTGATTTTCTAAAGTTGCTTTAGTATTTTAACTTAAATGTACATTTTTATAAGAAAGTTACGTGTCTTAAATAAGCACAACACATAAATAATGGCCTATTAAAAAAATAGGCTATAAACTATTAAGAACTACTTCAAAAAACGGATTTCGTAATCGTGATTATTTGTAATCTGGATAAATGTAATCCAGCAGTGACATTTTCTGAAAAACCAGATCAAAATAATCCAGATAAACGTAATCTTAATCACAAAATGTAGGATTACAAAATCCAGATCATTTTTATTGATTGCAAATTTTGAAAAACCGACCCCAAGGTGTAATCATTAACCTGTCTCCCTGTAACATTCTGCCCCTTATGGATGCAAAGAGTAGCACATTGGTTCTATGTGGTATTCCTTAGTAATGTTTTTCTTGCATCCCTAAGGGTGTTGCAGGGGGACAGGTTAACAGTTACACTCTGGTGTACCAGTTGCTCTTTATCATTACTAAGCATTGAACATAACCGTGCAGGTGTTTATTGGAGAATTATCGAGGAAAAGTGAAAGGTTTCCTCATGCTCCAATGTATTGCAGGTCTCTGCTCCACGTACCTATGAGATCAGGGAGCTGGGAGTGGAAAGTGTCCCTGTGCTCGATGAACAGGAACAGGCAGAGAGTCTGCTGCACAGCCCTGTCCTCTTCACAGCTCAGGGTGTAGCTCACATCAGGACAGGCTGCACCTGCAGTGCACAGAGCAGCATCGGCAAACACATTGAGAGTACATATAGCTGACAAAATAACAGCATCAAATCTAATCTAATATCAAATCTAATCTAATATGCATTACCATATAGCAAATGTTTCTATATGAAAGAGGCACACATTATTTCTCCATGCTGTGCTTCCCACTGAAGGACCACAGCTGACACACGGGAGCTGCTTCTGGGAGTCTGAGTCCTTGTAAAAGAAAAACAATTCTGAATGTTGTGTTTTTTTAGACACTTACTCTGAGCCTATATATTTTAAATATATATTTTTCCAGAAATCTTAAAAAAAAAAAAAAAGAAAAAAAAAAAAAAACAGTTCTAAATGTTGTGTTTTTTTAGACAATGACTCTGAGCATTTTTTTTTTTTTAAATAACTCATACCCCCCGAAGCGAACGTCCCAGAAACATAATAAAACATTCTTCATATATATAACTCCAAATAAATTAACTTCAAATTCACCTTTTCTCATATAGGGAAATCTGAAATCTACAAAATGATGGCAAATATACATTAGGTTATATTTACTGGAATTATTTTGTTTAACTGGGAGACACAGCTATGAAATGAAATGGAAGAACTACCCTACAGTACAGAAAGCATGGCATTGAAAGGTTTCTCCAAGCCTCATAATTGGGAACACTTAATAATAATAGTAGATGATTGAATTCAACTCTCAGTTTCTAATGAGAAAGCAAAGTGAACTTTTACTTATCAGTTGAATCCAGGTGCCTTAATCTTTTTCTTAATTAATGAATTAATTATTATTCCCCTTTAGGACACATGGCCAGTGGTGCAGCCACCCAAGCGTAACAAGGTATTATTATTATTATTATTATTATTATTATTATTATTTATTTCTTAGCAGACACCCTTACCCAGGGCGACTTACAGTTCACTTCATTTGTCAGTAAAGTTGTGCTCTACATTAATCTAATACAATTGAACAAGTCCCAAGAAATATCAGTTTAATATGTAATGCGGCAGGATTATTCAGATCCACTGCTGTTAAGATCACCTTCCAGCAGCTGTGGGTCTGCACACTGAATCCCTTGCAGATTGTATTGCTCCCAGTCCACTAGACAGGCCAGGTCTTGGAGGAAGGCGCTGGGCTTGCCTGTGGTTTCAAACTGCACTGGCAAATCAGACGGACCATAAAGGAATATGTGTGCTGAGTCAAGGAACAAACCAGGGAACGGTCTTTTCAGGATTAGCAGTCAAGATCCAAAGTAGATCGGAAATGCAAAAATGCTTTGATAGTTTAGTCCTTTTGTTTAATTTCTACAATATCATTTTCACATTGAAAAGTAATTAGCTTACTTTTTGTTGATGTAACTGACCCTGTAATCAGGACCGATAAGCACAAACTCAGAAGAGCAGTGAATTCAGTGAACACGCCGCTGCAGGCACACTTATTATTCTCCAGCCCCCACAGAACCCTGGCTATAGTACCAGCAATGCCAGCTATAGCACAGCCTTACATTCACAAGGGCTCATGACATTATACTTTCAAAACAGCAAAAATAAAATAAAAACTATTAAACAATACATGGCCATGCAAGACCAGAGCGCTATCCATGGAGTACCACTGTTAGAACAATCTAGCTCTTTTCCTTACACGACAAGCCTCTGTTTATATACCTCGCCATACCCACTTCCTATTTACATTATTCATGTGCATATGCAGACACTCTAACCAGTGCACTTCGCGTCTGTGAACTATATCTGCATATACACCTGAAACTCATTAGCACATTTAACAGTGCTGACTGCAGGGCTGACACTGGGTTCCTTTCCCAATGGTGCACCCCCTACACAATGTATGACACAGTTACAGTCACAGACCCCTTGCCTAAATTACTTGAGCCATGTGACCATCACAGGGAAGAAACGAAGACTCCTCACCCATTCCTGGTTTTAATATGTGCTTGATTTGCCACAGTGTATACTGTAGGTAACAAGCTCAGGTGTGTCTTATTATTATTATGATTATTATTATTTGTTTATTTAGCAGACGCCTTTATCCAAGGCGACTTACAGAGACTAGGGTGTGTGAACTATGCATCAGCTGCAGAATCACTTACAACAACGTCTCACCCGAAAGACGGAGCACAAGGAGGTTAAGTGACTTGCTCAGGGTCACACAATGAGTCAGTGGCTGAGGTGGGATTTGAACCGGGGACCTCCTGGTTATAAGCCCTTTTCTTTAACCACTGGACCACACAGCCTCCTTGTTAAACTCATAGTACAACCAGGAATGGATCAAACTGCTGTGGAATGGGAGTCTTATTCCCTTCCCTGCAATGCTAGCTCTGCTGTGCTGTGCTGTTGAAAGGATATGTGAAGGCTGGTGATGCTAGCTGGCTTGTTGGGGTGCTGTCTGAGGCAGGGGCACAGGGCTGCTACAGGGAGCATGGTGAGCTCTCCTCCAAGCCCTGACTCCACCACACCCTGGGGCAGCGAGAGAGACACAGCCCTGCCTGAGACCGGGTGCACCCGGCCGCACTGCTCAACCAGCACAGAACCATCATACCTGCGGGGAGCACACAGACAACACCGAGTGGAGAATACTAAAGAGCTTAAAGTAACTGCAGTACTGAATGAAACACATGTTATAGCACACCTGTATTTTAATTTTTAAAAATGAGAACTCCTACTACTTTAGGTTAAAGGAAGCTCTCAGTTTGTATGCCTTATTATTGGGTTATCTGTTTGATCTTCCTGGGTCATTTCACCGCAGCAGTGTCTTCTGGGTCAATGCATATTACTGGCTTGAAAGCATGTCAGTCAATAGGAGAAGCAACTGATTGGTTACTGACAAGAAGGAAGCTAGTGAGGAGGTGGGGCAATTTCACTCTCCAAGTGAAATGATGCAGAAATGAAATAACATGTGCTTCTTATAGAGCTGCACGTGTGACCTATATATGGGTGTGCATGGAAGAGACATTTTGTTAGCTACAATTACTTTAAAGGATGCTTTACAATTGACAATGGGAAATATATTTAAAATATATAGCTGTATAATACATATGGTGAACCTACATTTTAATATATTAAACACATATAAACATATACAGTTTAAACAACAAATGAGAAAGACTCACCCAGACCCCTGACTTGCTAAATATCTTGTATCCATGAATAGATAATCACCTTCCCTTCAAAAATATGCAAATATTTTCTTGACTGTGACACTGGCTTTATTTAAATGAATTAAATTGGACTTACGTTAAATAGTGGGCACTGTCAGTGAGCAAACTCCTGCCCTTTAGTGAGAACCTGCAGCCCTGTTTATCACTGTGGGGAACAATTAGCACTGAGCATTAACTGAAGGTGTTCAATACGTTATCAAGCCAAAGCTGGGGTATATTTTCATAGTGTCTTTAATTAACTCAGATTTTTTATATAATAAAAACACCTGTTAATTGTATAAAACTAGAAACAAACAACTAAGATTATATCCAAGGTCTCTTAAGAAAAAAGTTGTTTGTGTTCATTTTGTAGCATTATTGCGCAATTTTCCCCTTTCAAAAAATAGGAGTGAATTAAAGACTGCAGTAAATGCTTTGAAACAAAGTCCTACTAGCGCTACAAGCTTTCAGCTATGCTGGCCCCAGGTGAAGTATAAACAACATACATACCTGGGCTAGCAGAGTACTATACTGCATTTACATTTACAACAAAAAAGAAAAAAGCATTGTTTGCATTCTCACCGTGTGGACTTGCTGCATAAGCAATGCTACTGTATTTGGATGTACTCTGCATTATTGCTGTTTGCAAGCTGTACCTTAGACCTAATGCACAATATGAATATGAAAAACAATAAAGAGAGAATAAAAAGATCAGGAATACCCATAGATTCGTAAGGAAGGTGCCCCGTTCACCTGAAGCTTGTAATGAATTTTCACCTAAAAGAAAAGCGTGACTGTATGACAATGTGCGGAGAAATTACAGCTAAAGCCCTTTCAATACTCATAGCTACAGTGAAACATACATCACAACACTTAATCAATTCCAGATTGTTAAACACTGAAAAGACACATGAATGATTTTAAATGCTGCAGTTTGGAGGAACTGAACAGAGCCCAGGTTGCCCTACCTGTGTGTGTACCAGGCTGAGGCGCTGTAAGAATCGTTCCAGAGCCAGGCAGTCTGTCTGCAGGGCGCCACTCCTCTCACACACCTGCACAGGCAAAGCAACACAGTCACAGAGTTCAGAGACAGTGAGCACAGACACTGAGCAAAAAGGGGGTCGTTCTGAACAACTTATACCCAGCCTGGAAAAGCCACAACTCGGTTTCATGGGTGCTGTAAGGCAGCGGGTTATGTGAGACAGCAGGGAGGGGGTTAAAACCTCCCTGCGAGAGAAACATGTGCGAAATGCACCTTTTTTTAAATAGTTCTTTTGTTTAGTTTAATTGTTTTATTATTTAATTATCCCCTGCACCTGGGCAGTAATTGAGAATTGGGACCAGGTGCAGGGTATTTAAGAGGAGCAGGCAGTCTGCTCAAGGCTGCTGAGTAGAAGGAGGCAGAAGAGGTGCTCTGTCTCCGAGGTGCTAGAGCTGTGCTAGAGCTGTGCTGTGTGGTGCCAGGTAAATGGCTTAGCAGTCCTGCAAGTTAGTCACGGAAAATACCTGTTTAGTAAGCGCTCCAACCGGAGTTAGGTTTTGTTTTGACTTTGTGTTTATTTTGTTTGGTGTTTAATTAAAAGTAGCGCAACCGCGCTGAAAACTCAATTTCTCTGTGCTGGGTCGTAATTTAAAGGGGCACGAACCCGTGTGAGGTGCAATCATTTCACAGTGCGTTTTTACAGCACTTGGATATTTGTGGTTATCCAGGGATTACCTCTAAATAAACAGGGAACTGAAATGTTGTAGAAAATGGTTTCTTATCCTGGCGGGTAAAGGTTAATCAGATTTCTTTCAAGTATTTTAGTGTTGTTAAATAACCCCAAAACAGTCTTGAACAGTTTAATGAATATCAAACTTAGATTAATTCATCAACCAACACTTTAATAACTTATGAGTTACTTTGTGACTCGAACCGCATACTTTGCCTAAACTTTTGTCTTTATTTCTTAGGTTTAAATCACAATCTGTTATCTCCAGATATAGGCAGAAATGAGTGTGACATACAGACATATGGATGAACGAACATACAGACACTCCTCTATATCCCCAGAATCCAATATTCTCAATAATTGAAGCTAATACTGTTACTACTGTGTTTTATGACAACTGGTTAAGTGATTTTCCAGATATATGCCAAAATGTGTGACATGTGATACATGTACCCATGATAAAGACAGCACCCAAAACCAAGCAATAAATACTTAGAAAAGAAAATCACATACCATTAACTGCAACTGAAAGTGAAGCTGGCCGTGTGTTTTAATAAAATCTGCAGTTTCTTCTGAATCTTCCACATAAGTTACAGCAGACAGTCGCTCTTGTATCTCTGAAAGCACACAAGACATGCATATAAATCTGGAGGTTGATTTCATTAATTCTCTCATTGCAATGTGGTCCTTACAGGAACTGAGCTTTGCAAATGTATTTACCTTTCTGAACTTCTTCCATTGGCACTCCAAAACTCCACAGGCCAGCGACTGCAACTGGGGTACAATAAAAAGGTCATGTGTATGAGGTGTCATTTCACTACTGGAAAACCTGCACCATTTCAGGTCAAATGCATATTAGAAACAAACTTACATAGTGGAATACATTTTAAAACTACAAAAAATGCTGCTTTTATGTCCTGCGTTATTCTCCTTAGAAAGGTTTCCCATACTATAAGCAAAGTGTAATAAAGAACAGTGACAGCATGGTAAAGCAAGGGTAAAACACAGATAGGTATAGTAAAGCATACTAAAAAACATGGCATACAAGTAAACTAAGAGAAATGCATCGTACAGTATAGCCATAGAAAAAAGTGTTGGGGGGGGAAAACTGCACAATGATATGGGCTCTTCTAGCATGATTCAATCACACTTTCAGTAACTTGTAGGTATGACACCCCCCTAACATACTGTTGACCCTGCAGGTAAAGTCATCTTGGCTGGGTGTAGAGCTCACTGCCTTCACCAATATCAAGAGGCCCCCTTCAATATTGCATGGCCGTCTGCGTCTTTCATTATCACTCCTGATCTGAACTATCAAGTACTTCAAAACCTGAGGGGGAAGGATTCAAAATGTAAGGCTGACAGCAGTGATTATTTTGTGGGTCGGAAAGCTTTAAGAGTGTTCTCAACAGAACCACATCAGAAACCAATTACTACCCTTTTTCCAATGACACAATCGGGATGGGAGCCCTCACTCTGCAATGGATTTCCATTTCTATTGGAAAACTCCAAATTTGAAATTACAGCTTGACTGGACACAGGGTTCAAATTCTCATCCCGATGGATATGCTCAAGCACTACCAGAAGAACATTCTAAACATAAATTTATTTATTTTTGTTGTCAGTGAAATAACTGCAACAGCAATTGTAACAACACTACAAACCAGAGTTAGGAATGCCATTGCCATCAAGGGAATACAGCTATTAAATTATTTCATCCCCACTTCTCAGAGTCTGGTGAAAGTCTTTGAATTGAGCCAAAGCTTATTGTCCAAAGTTGTCAGAGTTAGCTTGAGTGTCAAAGCTGGTGCTTTGGAACAGGAAAATAAAGTGAATGGCTTTCAAGTAGGATCATTCATACCCTGTGTATATGACACTCATTTCTGGTTTGGACTGATGAGGAGGAGTCACTCAACATGCATACAAATTCTGAGATGGGTACACCTTTATCATGTTCTGACAAACTAATAAAAAAAAAATGTGTCGCTGAAAATCTGTTATTCTTCAGTTAACACATTCAACTTTGCACACATTTTTTCTGATTTTTTAAAGGTGGGTAATTTAGAGATTTTCAAGGTCAAAGGTAAAGGTAATTCACTTTAAATGTCAGTGGGTCTGCTCAAAACCAAACACCTGGACCACCTCTAACTTCTGAACCGCTGGTTCAATCAAATTGCAATTTAAAATGTGGTGTTTTCCAATAAAAACAAAACAAAACAGGTAACAAGTTTCATTAAAATCTGAGAGGGTGTGGTGTTGAAGGTTTCTTGACTTGTCATGGACTGACTGACCCTCCAGGTCAAGAACAATGCTTATAGAAAGTAGACTTTGGACACTTAGCCTAATTTTCAGATTAAGAACACTAATATTCAATAAAACACTAGATCTAAATACAGTGCTTCTAGAATTCATTAATTGAGCAGTTCCGGAATAATAATGTAGAATTTACCATTTTAAAGCCCTTTTTTTTGCAGAAATTTGGCATTAGTGTGTGTTTTCCAAATATTAATATTCTAAAATGTATCAAAATAAAAAGGGGACACAATGTAACATTTGGATAAAAGATTTGTGATTGAATTAGTGAAACATATCAAGAAAAAGTCCTGTGACATAATTACTAAAAGGGTTCTAAAGACACTTAGCAAATTTTATTGTCTTTGTTTGTATGAAAAGACCCCCACATTCACAAACACCAGCACTTTAGCAGACCCAATATACTCATAACAGTCTAGACAGACAGATTAGTAAGGGTAGAAGGGTCATGTTTATCTTGGCCTGTCTCACGACCCCTGCTCAAAATCATCTTAGATACATGAATGTTTATAATTACAACCAAATCAGAATTCTTAATTTACATAATATAGGTCCCCCCAAAACGGCAACTACTACTGCAATAATAATAATAATAATAATAATAATAATAATAATAATAATAATAACGGGGTTTCACAATATGTAAAGTAGCATACTAAACTGCTTTAAACAATTATATGAATAGTGTTCAGGTTACGTGTATGTTATTTGTTGAATTTACCTGGAAGACTGCTCTCTGCATTGTCTGTGGGGAAAAAAGACACAAAATATTTATGAGAAAAACAAACAGGAAGCTCAGGAATAAACAACTTGAACAGCAGTGCCAGCCGTTACCATGGAGAAAGACCACCGGCATCAGCGCGCGCAGGTGGCCGTTATATTGCATGCAAGAGAATATCACGGTTTTAAAATCCTATTAAAAAATATAACAAACTTTATTGGATTTATGTGTTAGTTAAGTCAACAGTACATTTGAACCAAGAAGTATTAACAGTTTAGTAACGACTGTAAATCGAAAACCTGTGCTGTGCTGTTGTATTCAGTGTTTATTTTATATTATCTATATTTATTTATGTATTTATTTATTTTAAATGTGGGCTTCTTCCTGTGTACGCTTTTTTCAGTTTGCTGGTTATTATTACGGTGACGTGTCTTTAGTTGTTATTTCCATAACAGTAGTGAAAATACTCACTAGTTTTATTTATATTATTTGTTATTCATAAATACATTAAACAAATTAACAGTTTGATGTTTTGTTGTTGAATAAATGATTAAATAAAATATTGCAAAATATCCATAACTAACTTCCAAACCCTTTCCAGAGTGCTGCACTTTATGCTATATTTTAATCAATTAATTGCATGAATTATGTTTTTAGCAAGGGTACAAACACGGGGGACGCTGCTGCACTGTCGAGACCAGAAAACACATTGCACGAACTAAAACCAAATAATGTGACACTTGCATAGTTGGGATTTGTTTTTTATAAGGAAAAACAACTTTAATCAGATATTCACATCAATAAACTTCAACATGGATGAATACACAAGCTGGCGTATTCAGGCGAGAGAGCAATCTGTTTATCTACCGGCCGTTTGTTGCTGATTGAAGTCTATTTACAGGTGTGAGAAACTACATGTTTCTGGTTTGTGTATTGGATTCCTTTGAAGACTAATTTCACTCACCTGCAGGGTGTTACACTTAGGCGAGCCCGCCCATTCCTTGTTCTGATTGGCCATATTGAACATAAGCTCCTCCCCACTACGTTTTAAAAGTTGTTATTGGCCGGCTAAAATTTCGCGGGCTGAGAGATGTGCTGACGGTTAACATTTAAGGTGGAAATGCTACAGCGCGCCAATTTTTGTCAATAATAACAGAGTGGTCTGTGATTTAAATAAATAAATACATAAATAAATAAATAAATATCGGGACTACCAGCCATTCCGAAGATAAGAATTGTTTAAACTTTTTTTTTCCCTCCATTAAACAATATCAGAACAATTCGATCTATAAAAGAGGGAGATTGTGCCGCCTTAACAGGTTTTGAAATTGTTTTCATTGGGTCTCGCAGAGAGCGTCACAGTTTCAAAACAGCAGCGGGACTGACCAAGCAGGAATTCTGCACTGAGATAACAACGCAGAGAAAATGTTGCACGGCGGGCAGGTGAGTCTTGTCAGAGGTATTTTAATACAAGTAAGCGCTTATAATAACGCTTCGTGTGGGCTTATTCTACATATATTTGGAATGAGCAATTCTGAAATATATTTTGCATGATTTGCTTTAGGTGCCACATACGTTTTCTCCTGGATTTAAGGTGGTTGACTGCTGTGACATATACTGATTTTAATTTTAAATTGGACTGAGATGTGAAGCCTTGTATTGGACTAAATAATTAATCACAGGCTTTAAGTCATCAAAGGTCTCTTAGTCATCTATCGATCATTTTAAATTCACATTGAGCGCGCATTTTATATAAACACGTGTTTGTGAAGATTGTTTCAAATTGCACTGCGAATTGAATGCGCAGTATAAATTATATTTTTGTATATGAAACTGCATTACATTGAACATAACACAATAACAAGTAAGGTAACTAACATGCTCGTTCGTGTTTTTGGATGAAACAATATAATGATATTTAAATATTGGCCATTTAAAGTCTTTCCAAGACGGGACTCAATAATCAATTTCCTTAGATAGGCTTAAACTAGCCGCGGTACAAACCCCACTCAATTTGGTCACTGAGTTCTCGGTGAGGAGCTGCTGTGTGATCACGTGTCTATCTATCTAGGCGATCTCCTCTCGAATGAGTATCCAGACTTGGCTGATCTGGGCACTCCTCCAAGTCTACTGGTTTGCCTTATGCATTTCCATCGTGACGTGAATTGTTTTTTTATTGCAGTAAAATATTTCTAAGCTTGTTTAAGGCTGTACAAAGATGTCTTCAGCTTTTACTGTAAACTCCAATGTAGTTCCTTGGGGTTTAAAAGGGTATCTTGATTACAATCCTGTTTGTTTACATTCCTCACAGCACAGCTACACCAGTATACCAGAGTATGTAATTGAAACCGGCTTTTTTTCATCTAATTGGTAACTGATAATTTTAAATACACACTTTCACACCCAAGCAGTCGTCTAAATGCTTCTTGCTGGACAAGAAGCAAAACTAAAAGGCAATTGCAGCACCTTGTAACTGTCTGCTTCATTGATCAGTAGTGAATTGGATGAAAATGTTCAAACATGAATGTAGTGCTTCAGAAAATGAGCCCTTTCTGTTTCTCTGTCTCTCTCTCCAGTCCAACGAGGCCCTCCTGCTCTTCCCATACCCCGAGGATGAGGAGTCTCTGCTCTTCAGTGCCTCGTCCCTGTGGGGGGAAGGGGGACCTCTATCCGAGGCGCTGATGCCCCTGGTCGAGCTTCCTTCCTCTGGGGGCTCCCCCCAGCCCCTGGTGCCCTGGCCCTGCTACCTGCGCTATAAGACTGAGCTGTGCACTCGCTACACGGAGACTGGCACCTGTAAGTACGCAGACAAATGCCAGTTCGCCCACGGACTTCAGGAGCTCCGCGCACCCTCCCGCCACCCCAAATACAAGACGGAGCCGTGTCGTGCCTTCCACACGGCTGGCTTCTGCCAGTACGGTCCCCGCTGCCTCTTCATCCACAGCCCAGAGGAGCAGCGGCGGGCGGAGGAGCGGAGGCAGCCCCACAGCAAGTACAAGACCGAGCCCTGCCGATCCTACCGCTCCTCCGGCTTCTGCTCCTTCGGGAGCCGCTGCAACTTCGTCCACGAGGAGGAGGAGGAGGAGGAGGAAGGGTGGCCGGGGGCCGTGCCCCGATCCAGCTTCTCCTCCTCTCCAGGCCAGGGCAGGCCCACTCACCAGCAGTGGAAGCAGCAGCGTTCAGTGCCTTGCCGCACTTTCCTAGCCTTCGGTTTCTGCCTTTACGGAGCGCGGTGCCGCTACAAGCACAGTGTAGTGAAGAGCCAGCCTGAGCCGGCCTCCAACACCAGGCCCGCTTCTCCTTCTCTGCCACCTTCCATCTTCAGCCTAGGACTTTCCTACCTGGCCCTGCCCAGCGGGAGAGCCCCCTCTCCAGCCTCGGACGGGCTGCCCTGCTCCTCTTCGTGTTCCTCTGTCACGCCGGATTACCATGGCGACAGCCCCTCGCCGGTGCCGCCCGAGCCGCTGGCTAACAACGCGTTCACCTTCACCAGCCAGCACATCACTGACCTGCTGCTGCCCCTGGCCTGGAGACTGCAGGACCTGGAGAACAGGCAGCGGGGGCTTTCCCCAGAGCCAGGCTCCCTTGAGCTGTGAGCACAAACTCCAGCACCCTGCTCGCAAACTGGGCCAGGCTTTACTTCAGGGTAATCAACAGAAGCATTGGTGGCTTCCAACTGTCTTCCTCAAATGCTGGGTCTCGAACCAGTTCAGTTTCATGAATTTTACACCCCCACTATTTCAAACATTGAACATTTTGTTAATGATATCTCTTTAAACCAAGCATAGCAGCGTGTCTCTGTTTCAATCAGCAGGAATGTGTGGGTGGGGTTTGGTTTTTTTTTTTTTTTTTTTTTTTTAAATCCTATTGCACAAAACAAATTAATCACAGATTATGGCAGTTTTGAATTACGACTTGGAATCAGGTTGGACTGTTCAGACGAACACTAAGAGTAACATACGCTGTAACAATTAATGTTTTCTTTTGGCATGTAAATTATTTTTTTTTAAATAGGTTAAATGTACATTTATCTTTTTACATATGAAGTCCGGGAACCTATAGGTTGTGTATATAAGTGGGTGGAGCTTGTAGTTGTGACGCCCTTGTGTCGTGATCGTGGTTAAGCGTGGCTGGGTTGGCGCCTGTGCCAGGGCTCGTCGGGTGGGTTTCTGCAGTGACTGACAGCGGTACACGTATAGGGTCTGATCTGTTAGATTTTGCTACTGAATCTCGTAGAGTTTGCAGATAATCAGAATTACAAATTGTGTCTTTCATTTACCGTGAATTGGGTTTTTAGATTATTTGAATTATGTAACTTGAAGCCTACATGTGATCAGACTGATAGAAATGACTCTAGAAGTGCAGGCCTCCAGGTACACTTGGAGACTGAACCCAATTTTAAACAGGGCTGGGTCTCCTGTGGATTGGGTTGTGTGATGGGGAAAGTGATGTGTGTGTGTATATTGTATAGGTAATTTTATGACAGATGGTTTTAATCAAAGGATAAATGTTTATTTATGGAATCTTTGACTTTAATTTAATTTAACCCTGTTTTGTTAATGTTTGTTTATTTAAGGTTAACACTGTTCACGTTGTAAGTGTTTTTTAAACTGCTGCCTTGTACAGAAATGTACATTTTAATAAAACTCAAATTGAAATGTGTGTTTCTGTTTTTGTTTGTGTGGTGGATTTTTTTTTTTTGGGGGGGGGTTCCCTCCCTCCCTCCCTCCCTCCCTCATCTACATCCTCCATGCTTGTTTTTATATGCCTGGCTCACAATTCAGTTAACAGAAATAGCAGCAGAGAACTTTCCCTTCACAGCATGTATTTAAAGAACTTTGCATGTTTTTAAATGGACTAACATACTAGCGAAACAGTTGTGGGTGGTATTTAATTTTTTTTTTTTTTCCTTTTACAACTGTCAGTCCTGTTACATTTGCTCCCAGGGCGTGTAGAATGTTTAAATGTTTTAAATATTTAACTTCAGTATGTAGTTGGTATTTACTGTAGTGTTTAGAAAGCAAGTGTTGGAGAATTTCTTATTCGATACTTCAGTCTCATTCTGTATTCAGTTACAGGAAGTGCTGTACACTAACATTGCAGTTGTTTATCACTTCCAATGTGATGTGTAAATCCTAATTCAGTGTGGGGTTCCATAGTGGGGCTGTGCAACTCCAACCCTGGAGGGCAGCGCTACACTACACTCTGTGTGGGTATAATGACCTGGGTTAGGTCCCTGGGGGGCAGCGCTACACCACACTCTGTGGGTATAATGACCTGGGTTAGGACCCTGGAGGGCAGCGCTACACCACACTCTGTGGGTATAATGACCTGGGTTAGGACTCTGGGGGGCAGCGCTACACCACACTCTGTGGGTATAATGACCTGGGTTAGGTCCCTGGGGGGCAGCGCTACACCACACTCTGTGGGTATAATGACCTGGGTTAGGTCCCTGGGGGGCAGCGCTACACCACACTCTGTGGGTATAATGACCTGGGTTAGGACTCTGGAGGGCAGCGCTACACCACACTCTGTGGGTATAATGACCTGCGTTAGGACCCTGGAGGGCAGCGCAGCGCTACACTACACTCTGCGGGTATAATGACCTGGGTTAGGTCCCTGGGGGGCAGCACTACACTACACTCTGCGGGTATAATGACCTGGGTTAGGACCCTGGAGGGCAGCGCTACATCACACTCTGCGGGTATAATGACCTGCGTTAGGACCCTGGAGGGCAGCACCACACCACACTCTGCACATACATAGATATATGGGGAAATTAGACTATGTCAGTAAATGTTAAACTTCCATCTGAAATAGCCCCTACACCTCGTTCCTTACAGTAAAGAAAATTTTGGAAAGCGTCAGAGTGGAGAGCATTTTTACTTTTTATTCAATACCCTTGCTTTCATAGTTTCTAACCAGGAGGTCCCCGGTTCAAGAGTCGGAGCCATGAAGCTAAACGAGCGTTCTCCAAGTGTGGTGCGCTTTTGCTTGGGGATAACAAGCAGGCCAGAGTTGGAGGACCTCAGCTTGCAGGCAGGGACATAGCGGGTCAGCAGGTTGAGGAGATACTCAGGACCTGTGTGATGAAGGGCATTGAAGGTGAGCAGGAGAGTTTTGAAAGTATTCCAGAACTTTACAGGTAGCCAGTGCAGTTGGGCAAGACGGTCGTTCATGGTTTTTAAATCTGGTACAGTAATCCTAGTGGCGGCATTCTGAACTAGCTGCAGTCGGTTGATGGTGCATGCCGGGAGACCACCATATAGAGAGTTGCAGTAGTCGAGTCGAGAGGAGACAAATGCATGACAAAGTATCTCCACATCTGTGAGGGAGAGGTAGGGACGGACTTTGGAGATGTTTCGAAGATGGTAGAAGGAAGATTTGGCCACAGAGGAGATGTGGGCATCAAAGGAGAGCTTGCTGTCCAGAAGTACACCAAGGCTTCGTACAGTGGGGGAAGGCAGCAGCAGACAGTTTCCGAGGTTCAGGGCAGCTACATTGAGATTCTTAAGTTGAGTTTTAGATCCTACTAGGAGTTCAGGTTTGCTAGTGTTGAGCTGAAGACAATTGGCACACATCCAGGCCTCGGTGTCTTGAATGCAAGAGAGCCGGGCCATGGAAGAGGGGCTTCCAGGGTCGAGTTTTAAGTAGAGCTGGGTGTCGTCAGCATAGGCGTGAAACATGAGGCTGTGTTGGCGGATGTCATTGGTTCCTCCTTTATGCCATTCATTTGTTATTAAAAGATAAAATGACAGACAGTACAATTGTGTCAGTAAAGCATGCTCATAAAAAATGTGTTAAAACATGGAAATGCTCTGAAAATGATTCTTTCACTATACACCTGCTTTTAGACCTGTCAGACAGTTGCAGCGCTTGGGATCCAGCATGGTGCATGTCTGCATTTCATTATGAAGGGAACAACAGAGTGCTTCTTCATTTATGTAGAATGTCCCTCATCAGATCTGCACTGCATGTCTTATTATTAATAGTCTACCTTGGAATGTAGAAAGGTGCATGTGTAAGGCATTTGCAAATATCTTAAGAGCATTCAATAGGATACTTCTTTTGGATCCAACTATCACAGGTCATAAAACCATGCCCCTGGGAAGTGGTTTTAACAATGGTATGTCTGTCATTCATCGACTAGCTGTGGAACATGCTTCCAATCTTAATAAATACGACGGGTGAATATTTTGCCCTCTTTGTTGTTAATCACACTTTGTATCATTCTGTGAACTACACTAGAGCCACCCAGAGAATCAGCCATCCAGGTCAGTTAGAGAATGGGAGATGTGTTGACATGATGTCCTTGGTCAAGGTCAACCTTGACTGTCAATGCAATCCCAGCAGCCATGCTGCACATGTCTCTTCAGACATGTAACAATGTTGACCTGTACGTGTGCTGCAGCTGGTGATCGTGAACTTGCTATGGGGTGTGAAGGATTTTTATATGAGGTAGAAGGTGGTGCGGAGGTGTTTGCAGGTAACCCACAAACACTTAATAAGAAGAGCATTAAAGTACAGGTAGGACTTAAAGTACTACTGTAAAATGCTATGACATACAGTATTAATATAAAGTACTAAAATATACTATCGTACTGCTATGATGTACTATTGTACACTATAAAGTAATACAGTATTACTATTATTATTTGTTTATTTAGCAGACGCCTTTATCCAAGGCGACTTACAGAGACTAGGGTGTGTGAACTGTGCATCAGCTGCAGAGTCACTTACAACTACGTCTCACCTGAAAGACGGAGCACAAGGAGGTTAAGTGACTTGTTCAGGGTCACACAGCTGAGTCAGTGGCTGAGGTGGGATTTGAACCAGGGACCTCCTGGTTACAAGCCTGTTTCTTTAACCACTGGACCACACAGTACTACAGTACAAATATGATGGACTATGCTTTTTGGTAAGGGAGCAAAGGAGCATCCGCCAGAGAAATGAAACAAAAACAAACAACATATGGTACAAAATGTATTTAGATAAAAACAAGCATCCATTAAAAGCAATTACATGAAATACCAGCGCAGGCATTTGAAACATGACACGTCACATATCATGACCCCGTTAAATACCCCATTCAGATGGACGCTGTCGTGCAATAGAATCTTAACATTACACATATTATTTTCGAATTAGCGTGACGATGAATGCATTTCTGTTGGTTATTAATGAAAATACAGTTAAGCTTTACTTGTTCATACAACTGCCATACCGCCCACTACCACATACCCTGTGACAACTTCAACTTCCGCTACATGTTTAACCAAGTGACAAGCATGGCCATTAACCAATCACAGCTCAAGAATGAAACCTAAACCACCAATCCTTGCGTACGTATGATGGGCGGGACTACCGAGTCCCGGAAACGTGTGCACTGTAACCCTGTCTACTGTCTTCACCTTTTGGTTTATTATTTAAATATACAAGGACCTGTTTTCACAGCTCTCAATAACAACTCGCTTAACGGAAGGTACAGTTTGTCTTTCTTTTTTTAACGTATCCTCTGATTTCAGTAATTCTTCATTTGTCTGCGGTCCCGGGTTTTTGGCGCACACATTCTGCACTATACGAAGTTCTGTTGTTAGTAATCAAAATTTCACTGATAATGCCTCCCCTTCAGAGTGAAGAAGCAGCTCTGGGGCAGAGCTAATTCTACTGCCAGTGAGAGACTCACAAAACACGCTGCCAACGATTTACCATCAGGGCTGAGGAAAGAGAAGTCTGTATGTTTTTGAAAGTTTAAAGAAAGAGGAAGGGTTGGTTATATTAACCCTTTCATGCATGAAATATTCAAAATAGATGAAAAATCTACTTTTGGATACATAATAAATATATTTTTTATTGACAATTAAAACAAAACAAAAAAAAACTGTTGCTTTTATATGGAAAAACAATGGCCTCCTCATATGAGCCTATCATGCATTTACATTTTCCATATGTCCCCATATAAAGAAGAGAGTATTTTCTTTGTCTGACCCTATATGAGGTCGCCATGAATGAAAGGGTTAAGAATTAGTTTTGTGCAGCAGTGAGGTCAACAGCAGCAGCAGGGGTTTGGATGATGAAGTGTACATGGAGGTCTTTCTCGTCTCCTAGGCTGTGCTGATAGCGGATGGGATGGCGGACAGGGAGGAGAGGAAGTTTGCGGAGGTCCCACGCGACTCTGTGAAGCTGATGGCGGAGAGTGTGGGGGTGGAGCTCAGTGATGACATCGCCGCCATGCTCGCTGAGGACGTGTGTTACCGGCTCAGGGAGGCGGCACAGGTGAGGCAGCGGAGATACGGATTCAAATACAACAGGGTCATTCCAGTAACAAGATCTCTACGCATTCCTACTGAATGAATAAAGTCACACCAAAAGATCTGCCCTTTTCTATTTCCATTAGCAGAATGATCACAATAGTTTACACATAGCTGTCACCGAGAGACCACCCGGTCCTGCCTGATACACCAATTCACAACAATAGTACAGTACGCTAAAACAAGACACAAGCCTAAACGTTTGCACAAATAAAACCAGGCTTTAAAAATCTTGAAATAGCTGGGAATGTGTTGCGATGCTCTTCTCTTCCTGTTGACAGAACAGCTCCCAGTTCATGAGGCACGCTAAGCGACGCAGGCTGACAGTGGAGGATTTCAACAGAGCTCTGCGCTGGAGCAATGTGGAGGTGAGGACCAGACCCCCAGCTCCCCCCCCCCCCAGCTCAGCTCAGCTCAGCTCAGCTCGGGTTCTGGTACGAGGCTCGTACTGTATGGGAGGTCTTGCAGGTGTATCCTCTGGTTCAGTGTGACCCTCTCTCTCCCGCAGGCAGTATATGGGTACAGTTGTCCTTTAGATTGCGAGGTGCAACACATCCCACTCGCTTATCAGCCCCTCGCTTCTCCTGTCTGCTCCAGCCACCTGGTTTAGCCCCTCATGTCTCTGTTTCTGCAGGCAGTGTGTGGGTACGGTTCTCTATAGACTGTGCTGTGTACTAAGTGTCTGTCTCTCCAGGCAGTGTGTGGGTACGGTTCTCTATAGACTGTGCTGTGTACTAAGTGTCTTTCTGTCTCTCTCCAGGCAGTGTGTGGGTACGGTTCTCTATAGACTGTGCTGTGTACTAAGTGTCTGTCTGTCTCTCCAGGCAGTGTGTGGGTACGGTTCTCTATAGACTGTGCTGTGTACTAAGTGTCTGTCTGTCTCTCCAGGCAGTGTGGGGGTACGGTTCTGTAAACACTGTGCTGTGTACTAAGTGTCTTTCTGTCTCTCTCCAGGCAGTGTGTGGGTACGGTTCTCTATAGACTGTGCTGTGTACTAAGTGTCTGTCTGTCTCTCCAGGCAGTGTGTGGGTACGGTTCTCAGGATGCGCTGCCCTTCCGACCCCTCAAGGAGGGTGAGCTGTACTTCGTGGAGGATCGAGAGATCAACCTGGTGGAGCTGGCTCTGGCCACCAACATCCCCAAGGGCTGTGCAGAGACCATGGTGCGAGGTACGCTGCATTATTGGTTATCTTTATATCTGTCTGTCTCTAACTATCTCTATGTGAGCACTTCCTTTGCTTTTTTACAAGCAGAATTGAGAATGTCAGAGTTCAGATGCCCTCCGTTATCCTACTAACCCAATACTCAGAGCAACCAATAACTCTGTGCTTGCTACTAAGAAATGAATCTGTTTGAATCCTGTGTTAGATGTGGTTGGGGTGATTGAGGGGTTAGGCTCAATAATCTGTAGTCTGGACCCGTGGCCAACCTGGCTCTTACGAGAGTGTCTTCCGTGACCGGAATAGTGAATGCCGCCCCTCTGAAGGAGACTTTGCTCTCCCCAGATGAGCCTGGTAACACCCCCCCCCCTCCCCCAGCTCTAACCTGATGTTCCTGGCTCAGGTTTCAGAGAAGGTTGCTGCAGTGCAGCTTCAGTCTCCCCTCAATGATGGCGACCTGTCTGAGAAACTCCATTCCGGTTTTAGTCCCGGCAGCACAGAGGCTTCTTTACTGAAGGCCTGCAGTGACCTCCTTCTTGCTGTAGATCCTGGTTCCTATTCTATCCTTTTACTTTGAGATCTTTTAGATCTTTCAGTGCCTTTGACACTGTGGACTGTGGGGTCCTCTTTGAGTGCTTGGAGCCCGTGTCTGGCACAGCCCTTTCATTGGTTGAGTCCTGTTTCACTCAGCGGCTCCAGTTTGTAACCATGGGTTCTTTCTCGTCCAGCTGTACAGAGGGGTGCTGTGGTGCTGCCCCAGGGCTCCAGTCTGGGTCTCATGCTCTTCTGTCTCTGTATGCTGCCGCTGGGCTCTATTTTTCGTAATTATAATCGGAACTTTCATTTTTATGCAGATGACTACGGTGGCCCAAAAGTGCAAGTCAGTGTCATCTTAAAAAGTGCAGGCGATTATATTGCTCTGAACGCAGGCAGAGACAGCATAGCAGCTGGAGCAGAGGGCTTGCCCTTGAAGGCTGGACAGCTGGAGCAGCGTACTAGATATGAAGCGAAGGCTAGATCACTAAGGGTGCGAGAGCATAATCTGGTTTGTTTCTTTTTTTCTGTCTAAAACTTTTAAATAGAGACTCTAGAGCTGCTGTGTTGGTTCTGTGTTTTTTATATATATATTAATCTCACATATCACACAGAGCTCTTTTTCATTTGCCATTTTTTGAAACTGTCACACAAATTCTGGTGAGACGGTAAATAACTGCAAGGTATATTTTTCATTTCTAGCGAATACGAACATTTGATTTTTGTATCCGAATACATGTCAAAAAATATTTGTTTGATATTTGTACCAGCACTAATGTAAATGAAGATGGGATGGTATGGGATGGTTAGGGCTGTATTGTTTTCACTTTAGAAAAGGGCTTATTTCACAGTCTAAAAATAGTTATATCAAGATATTTCACGACTAAACATAATGGGCTATGTACTAATAATAATTACGTGTTCGTAAATACTGCAAATTCATAGCCTCCGTCCTTCGTAGAATTTTTGCGTGTGATGTACTTCAGCTGTTTTTCGTGAACAACAACCGTAATATCACCGCAAGTTTACGAGCAGCATAAATTAATGCTCGTTATACAGGAGCGATCAGAATTTGCATCTCATTATATTATTATTTTATTTCTTAGCAGACGCCCTTATCCAGGGCGACTTACAATTGCTACAAGATATCACATTATACAGATATCACATTATTTTTACATACAATTACCCATTGAAACAGTTGGGTTTTTACTGGAGCAATCTAGGTAAAGTACCTTGCTCAAGGGTACAACAGCAGTGTCCCTTACCGGGGATTGAACCCACAACCCTCTGGTTAGGAGTCCAGAGCCCTAACCGCTACTCCACACTGCTTATAAATAGATTGGCAAAACCCAAAGTGAAGATTTAGAACTTCTTTCTAAATCAGCAGTGTGGCAGCAGTGTGGAGTAGTGGTTAGGGCTCTGGACTCTTGACCGGAGGGTCGTGGGTTCAATCCCAGGATGGAGCTTGATGACCTTGATGACCGTGATACAACTATGGTACCGGCCAAAAAGAAAACACATTTCCACAAAGACGACATTGACCTGTTAGTCAGTGAAATGGAAAAAAAAAAATCTGGAAATATTATTTAACACTTCACAGGGCCAAAAACATTAAGAAACATGGAAAGAAATAACTAACAAAATGAATTCACTGAGACACCGTAAGCGACAGACACTTGACATTGAAAAAAATGGCATGACCTTAAGAGGATTACAAAAAAGAAAGCAGCAGAAAATAAAAAGCAAACAGGACAAACTGAATGTGATGCGTTAAACACAGCGCAGACCCTGAGCACAGCGAAAACAAACAGGACAAACTGAATGTGATGCGTTAAACACAGCGCAGACCCTGAGCACAGCGAAAACAAACAGGACAAACTGAATGTGATGCGTTAAACACACGCAGACCCTGAGCACAGCGAAAACAAACAGGACAAACTGAATGTGATGCGTTAAACACAGCGCAGACCCTGAGCACAGCGAAAACAAACAGGACAAACTGAATGTGATGCGTTAAACACACGCAGACCCTGAGCACAGCGAAAACAAACAGGACAAACTGAATGTGATGCGTTAAACACACGCAGAGCCTGAGCACAGCGAAAACAAACAGGACAAACTGAATGTGATGCGTTAAACACACGCAGACCCTGAGCACAGAGAAAACAAACAGGACAAACTGAATGTGATGCGTTAAACACACGCAGAGCCTGAGCACAGAGAAAACAAACAGGACAAACTGAATGTGATGAGTTAAACACAGCGCAGAGCCCGAGCACAGCGAAAACAAACAGGACAAACTGAATGTGATGCGTTAAACACACGCAGAGCCTGAGCACAGCGAAAACAAACAGGACAAACTGAATGTGATGCGTTAAACACACGCAGAGCCTGAGCACAGAGAAAACAAACAGGACAAACTGAATGTGATGCGTTAAACACAGCGCAGACCCTGAGCACAGCGAAAACAAACAGGACAAACTGAATGTGATGCGTTAAACACAGCGCTGACCCTGAGCACAGCGAAAACAAACAGGACAAACTGAATGTGATGCGTTAAACACAGCGCAGACCCTGAGCACAGAGAAAACAAACAGGACAAACTGAATGTGATGCGTTAAACACACGCAGGCCCTGAGCACAGAGAAAACAAACAGGACAAACTGAATGTGATGCGTTAAACACACGCAGGCCCTGAGCACAGAGAAAACAAACAGGACAAACTGAATGTGATGCGTTAAACACAGCGCAGACCCTGAGCACAGCGAAAACAAACAGGACAAACTGAATGTGATGCGTTAAACACAGCACAGACCCTGAGCACAGAGAAAACAAACAGGACAAACTGAATGTGATGAGTTAAACACACGCAGACCCTGAGCACAGCAAAAACAAACAGGACAAACTGAATGTGATGCGTTAAACACACGCAGACCCTGAGCACAGCGAAAACAAACAGGACAAACTGAATGTGATGCGTTAAACACAGCGCAGACCCTGAGCACAGAGAAAACAAACAGGACAAACTGAATGTGATGTGTTAAACACACGCTGACCCTGAGCACAGAGAAAACAAACAGGACAAACTGAATGTGATGCGTTAGACACACGCAGACCCTGAGCACAGCGAAAACAAACAGGACAAACTGAATGTGATGCGTTAAACACAGCGCAGACCCTGAGCACAGCGAAAACAAACAGGACAAACTGAATGTGATGAGTTAAACACAGCGCAGACCCTGGACACAGAGAAAACAAACAGGACAAACTGAATGTGATGCGTTAAACACACGCAGAGCCTGAGCACAGAGAAAACAAACAGGACAAACTGAATGTGATGAGTTAAACACAGCGCTGACCCTGAGCACAGAGAAAACAAACAGGACAAACTGAATGTGATGTGTTAAACACAGCGCAGACCCTGAGCACAGCGAAAACAAACAGGACAAACTGAATGTGATGTGTTAAACACAGCGCAGACCCTGAGCACAGCAAAAACAAACAGGACAAACTGAATGTGATGTGTTAAACACACGCTGACCCTGAGCACAGAGAAAACAAACAGGACAAACTGAATGTGATGCGTTAAACACAGCGCAGACCCTGGACACAGAGAAAACAAACAGGACAAACTGAATGTGATGCGTTAAACACACGCAGAGCCTGAGCACAGCGAAAACAAACAGGACAAACTGAATGTGATGCGTTAAACACAGCGCAGACCCTGAGCACAGAGAAAACAAACAGGACAAACTGAATGTGATGTGTTAAACACAGCGCAGACCCTGAGCACAGAGAAAACAAACAGGACAAACTGAATGTGATGCGTTAAACACACGCAGAGCCTGAGCACAGAGAAAACAAACAGGACAAACTGAATGTGATGCGTTAAACACAGCGCAGACCCTGAGCACAGCGAAAACAAACAGGACAAACTGAATGTGATGCGTTAAACACAGCGCAGACCCTGAGCACAGCGAAAACAAACAGGACAAACTGAATGTGATGCGTTAAACACAGCGCAGACCCTGAGCACAGTGAAAACAAACAGGACAAACTGAATGTGATGCGTTAAACACACGCAGAGCCTGAGCACAGCGAAAACAAACAGGACAAACTGAATGTGATGCGTTAAACACACGCAGACCCTGAGCACAGCGAAAACAAACAGGACAAACTGAATGTGATGCGTTAAACACACGCAGAGCCTGAGCACAGCGAAAACAAACCGGACAAACTGAATGTGATGCGTTAAACACAGCGCAGACCCTGAGCACAGCGAAAACAAACAGGACAAACTGAATGTGATGCGTTAAACACACGCAGAGCCTGAGCACAGCGAAAACAAACAGGACAAACTGAATGTGATGCGTTAAACACACGCAGAGCCTGAGCACAGAGAAAACAAACAGGACAAACTGAATGTGATGCGTTAAACACAGCGCTGACCCTGAGCACAGAGAAAACAAACAGGACAAACTGAATGTGATGCGTTAAACACAGCGCAGACCCCGAGCACAGAGAAAACAAACAGGACAAACTGAATGTGATGCGTTAAACACACGCAGACCCCGAGCACAGCGAAAACAAACAGGACAAACTGAATGTGATGCGTTAAACACACGCAGACCCCGAGCACAGCGAAAACAAACAGGACAAACTGAATGTGATGCGATAAACACACGCAGAGCCTGAGCACAGCGAAAACAAACAGGACAAACTGAATGTGATGCGTTAAACACAGCGCAGACCCTGAGCAGAGAGAAAACAAACAGGACAAACTGAATGTGATGCGTTAAACACAGCGCAGACCCTGAGCACAGAGAAAACAAACAGGACAAACTGAATGTGATGCGTTAAACACAGCGCAGACCCTGAGCACAGCGAAAACAAACAGGACAAACTGAATGTGATGCGTTAAACACACGCAGACCCTGAGCACAGAGAAAACAAACAGGACAAACTGAATGTGATGCGTTAAACACACGCAGAGCCTGAGCACAGCGAAAACAAACAGGACAAACTGAATGTGATGCGTTAAACACACGCAGAGCCTGAGCACAGAGAAAACAAACAGGACAAACTGAATGTGATGCGTTAAACACACGCAGAGCCTGAGCACAGCGAAAACAAACAGGACAAACTGAATGTGATGCGTTAAACACACGCAGAGCCTGAGCACAGAGAAAACAAACAGGACAAACTGAATGTGATGTGTTAAACACAGCGCAGACCCTGAGCACAGAGAAAACAAACAGGACAAACTGAATGTGATGTGTTAAACACAGCGCAGACCCTGAGCACAGCGAAAACAAACAGGACAAACTGAATGTGATGTGTTAAACACAGCGCAGACCCTGAGCACAGAGAAAACAAACAGGACAAACTGAATGTGATGTGTTAAACACAGCGCAGACCCTGAGCACAGAGAAAACAAACAGGACAAACTGAATGTGATGCGTTAAACACACGCAGACCCTGAGCACAGCGAAAACAAACAGGACAAACTGAATGTGATGAGTTAAACACAGCGCTGACCCTGAGCACAGAGAAAACAAACAGGACAAACTGAATGTGATGAGTTAAACACAGCGCAGACCCTGAGCACAGCGAAAACAAACAGGACAAACTGAATGTGATGCGTTAAACACACGCAGAGCCTGAGCACAGAGAAAACAAACAGGACAAACTGAATGTGACGCGTTAAACACACGCAGACCCTGAGCACAGAGAAAACAAACAGGACAAACTGAATGTGATGCGTTAAACACAGCGCAGACCCTGAGCACAGCGAAAACAAACAGGACAAACTGAATGTGATGCGTTAAACACAGTGCAGACCCTGAGCACAGCGAAAACAAACAGGACAAACTGAATGTGATGAGTTAAACACACGCAGACCCTGAGCACAGCGAAAACAAACAGGACAAACTGAATGTGATGCGTTAAACACAGCGCTGACCCTGAGCACAGAGAAAACAAACAGGACAAACTGAATGTGACGCGTTAAACACACGCAGAGCCTGAGCACAGAGAAAACAAACAGGACAAACTGAATGTGATGCGTTAAACACAGCGCTGACCCTGAGCACAGCGAAAACAAACAGGACAAACTGAATGTGATGTGTTAAACACAGCGCAGACCCTGAGCACAGAGAAAACAAACAGGACAAACTGAATGTGATGTGTTAAACACAGCGCAGACCCTGAGCACAGCGAAAACAAACAGGACAAACTGAATGTGATGTGTTAAACACAGCGCAGACCCTGAGCACAGAGAAAACAAACAGGACAAACTGAATGTGATGAGTTAAACACAGCGCAGACCCTGAGCACAGCGAAAACAAACAGGACAAACTGAATGTGATGCGTTAAACACACGCAGAGCCTGAGCACAGAGAAAACAAACAGGACAAACTGAATGTGACGCGTTAAACACACGCAGACCCTGAGCACAGAGAAAACAAACAGGACAAACTGAATGTGATGCATTAAACACAGCGCAGACCCTGAGCACAGCGAAAACAAACAGGACAAACTGAATGTGATGCGTTAAACACAGTGCAGACCCTGAGCACAGCGAAAACAAACAGGACAAACTGAATGTGATGAGTTAAACACACGCAGACCCTGAGCACAGCGAAAACAAACAGGACAAACTGAATGTGATGCGTTAAACACAGCGCTGACCCTGAGCACAGAGAAAACAAACAGGACAAACTGAATGTGACGCGTTAAACACACGCAGACCCTGAGCACAGAGAAAACAAACAGGACAAACTGAATGTGATGCGTTAAACACAGCGCAGACCCTGAGCACAGCGAAAACAAACAGGACAAACTGAATGTGATGCGTTAAACACAGTGCAGACCCTGAGCACAGCGAAAACAAACAGGACAAACTGAATGTGATGAGTTAAACACACGCAGACCCTGAGCACAGCGAAAACAAACAGGACAAACTGAATGTGATGCGTTAAACACAGCGCTGACCCTGAGCACAGAGAAAACAAACAGGACAAACTGAATGTGATGAGTTAAACACAGCGCAGACCCTGAGCACAGCGAAAACAAACAGGACAAACTGAATGTGATGCGTTAAACACACGCAGAGCCTGAGCACAGAGAAAACAAACAGGACAAACTGAATGTGACGCGTTAAACACACGCAGACCCTGAGCACAGAGAAAACAAACAGGACAAACTGAATGTGATGCGTTAAACACAGCGCAGACCCTGAGCACAGCGAAAACAAACAGGACAAACTGAATGTGATGAGTTAAACACACGCAGACCCTGAGCACAGAGAAAACAAACAGGACAAACTGAATGTGATGCGTTAAACACAGTGCAGACCCTGAGCACAGCGAAAACAAACAGGACAAACTGAATGTGATGAGTTAAACACACGCAGACCCTGAGCACAGCGAAAACAAACAGGACAAACTGAATGTGATGCGTTAAACACAGCGCTGACCCTGAGCACAGAGAAAACAAGCAGGACAAACTGAATGTGATGAGTTAAACACAGCGCAGACCCTGAGCACAGCGAAAACAAACAGGACAAACTGAATGTGATGCGTTAAACACACGCAGAGCCTGAGCACAGAGAAAACAAACAGGACAAACTGAATGTGACGCGTTAAACACACGCAGACCCTGAGCACAGAGAAAACAAACAGGACAAACTGAATGTGATGCGTTAAACACAGCGCAGACCCTGAGCACAGCGAAAACAAACAGGACAAACTGAATGTGATGAGTTAAACACACGCAGACCCTGAGCACAGAGAAAACAAACAGGACAAACTGAATGTGATGCGTTAAACACAGTGCAGACCCTGAGCACAGCGAAAACAAACAGGACAAACTGAATGTGATGAGTTAAACACACGCAGACCCTGAGCACAGCGAAAACAAACAGGACAAACTGAATGTGATGCGTTAAACACAGCGCTGACCCTGAGCACAGAGAAAACAAACAGGACAAACTGAATGTGATGAGTTAAACACAGCGCAGACCCTGAGCACAGCGAAAACAAACAGGACAAACTGAATGTGATGCGTTAAACACACGCAGAGCCTGAGCACAGAGAAAACAAACAGGACAAACTGAATGTGACGCGTTAAACACACGCAGACCCTGAGCACAGAGAAAACAAACAGGACAAACTGAATGTGATGAGTTAAACACACGCAGACCCTGAGCACAGAGAAAACAAACAGGACAAACTGAATGTGATGCGTTAAACACACGCAGACCCTGACACAGCGAAAACAAACAGGACAAACTGAATGTGATGTGTTAAACACAGCGCAGACCCTGAGCACAGAGAAAACAAACAGGACAAACTGAATGTGATGTGTTAAACACAGCGCAGACCCTGAGCACAGAGAAAACAAACAGGACAAACTGAATGTGATGCGTTAAACACACGCAGACCCTGAGCACAGCGAAAACAAACAGGACAAACTGAATGTGATGAGTTAAACACAGCGCAGACCCCGAGCACAGCGGAAACAAACAGGACAAACTGAATGTGATGCGTTAAACACACGCAGACCCTGAGCACAGCGAAAACAAACAGGACAAACTGAATGTGATGCGTTAAACACAGCGCTGACCCTGAGCACAGAGAAAACAAACAGGACAAACTGAATGTGATGAGTTAAACACAGCGCAGACCCTGAGCACAGCGAAAACAAACAGGACAAACTGAATGTGATGCGTTAAACACACGCAGAGCCTGAGCACAGCGAAAACAAACAGGACAAACTGAATGTGATGCGTTAAACACAGCGCAGACCCTGAGCACAGAGAAAACAAACAGGACAAACTGAATGTGATGTGTTAAACACAGCGCAGACCCTGAGCACAGAGAAAACAAACAGGACAAACTGAATGTGATGCGTTAAACACACGCAGAGCCTGAGCACAGAGAAAACAAACAGGACAAACTGAATGTGATGCGTTAAACACAGCGCAGACCCTGAGCACAGCGAAAACAAACAGGACAAACTGAATGTGATGCGTTAAACACAGCGCAGACCCTGAGCACAGCGAAAACAAACAGGACAAACTGAATGTGATGCGTTAAACACAGCGCAGACCCTGAGCACAGTGAAAACAAACAGGACAAACTGAATGTGATGCGTTAAACACACGCAGAGCCTGAGCACAGCGAAAACAAACAGGACAAACTGAATGTGATGCGTTAAACACACGCAGACCCTGAGCACAGCGAAAACAAACAGGACAAACTGAATGTGATGCGTTAAACACACGCAGAGCCTGAGCACAGCGAAAACAAACCGGACAAACTGAATGTGATGCGTTAAACACAGCGCAGACCCTGAGCACAGCGAAAACAAACAGGACAAACTGAATGTGATGCGTTAAACACACGCAGAGCCTGAGCACAGCGAAAACAAACAGGACAAACTGAATGTGATGCGTTAAACACACGCAGAGCCTGAGCACAGAGAAAACAAACAGGACAAACTGAATGTGATGCGTTAAACACAGCGCTGACCCTGAGCACAGAGAAAACAAACAGGACAAACTGAATGTGATGCGTTAAACACAGCGCAGACCCCGAGCACAGAGAAAACAAACAGGACAAACTGAATGTGATGCGTTAAACACACGCAGACCCCGAGCACAGCGAAAACAAACAGGACAAACTGAATGTGATGCGTTAAACACACGCAGACCCCGAGCACAGCGAAAACAAACAGGACAAACTGAATGTGATGCGATAAACACACGCAGAGCCTGAGCACAGCGAAAACAAACAGGACAAACTGAATGTGATGCGTTAAACACAGCGCAGACCCTGAGCAGAGAGAAAACAAACAGGACAAACTGAATGTGATGCGTTAAACACAGCGCAGACCCTGAGCACAGAGAAAACAAACAGGACAAACTGAATGTGATGCGTTAAACACAGCGCAGACCCTGAGCACAGCGAAAACAAACAGGACAAACTGAATGTGATGCGTTAAACACACGCAGACCCTGAGCACAGAGAAAACAAACAGGACAAACTGAATGTGATGCGTTAAACACACGCAGAGCCTGAGCACAGCGAAAACAAACAGGACAAACTGAATGTGATGCGTTAAACACACGCAGAGCCTGAGCACAGAGAAAACAAACAGGACAAACTGAATGTGATGCGTTAAACACACGCAGAGCCTGAGCACAGCGAAAACAAACAGGACAAACTGAATGTGATGCGTTAAACACACGCAGAGCCTGAGCACAGAGAAAACAAACAGGACAAACTGAATGTGATGTGTTAAACACAGCGCAGACCCTGAGCACAGAGAAAACAAACAGGACAAACTGAATGTGATGTGTTAAACACAGCGCAGACCCTGAGCACAGCGAAAACAAACAGGACAAACTGAATGTGATGTGTTAAACACAGCGCAGACCCTGAGCACAGAGAAAACAAACAGGACAAACTGAATGTGATGTGTTAAACACAGCGCAGACCCTGAGCACAGAGAAAACAAACAGGACAAACTGAATGTGATGCGTTAAACACACGCAGACCCTGAGCACAGCGAAAACAAACAGGACAAACTGAATGTGATGAGTTAAACACAGCGCTGACCCTGAGCACAGAGAAAACAAACAGGACAAACTGAATGTGATGAGTTAAACACAGCGCAGACCCTGAGCACAGCGAAAACAAACAGGACAAACTGAATGTGATGCGTTAAACACACGCAGAGCCTGAGCACAGAGAAAACAAACAGGACAAACTGAATGTGACGCGTTAAACACACGCAGACCCTGAGCACAGAGAAAACAAACAGGACAAACTGAATGTGATGCGTTAAACACAGCGCAGACCCTGAGCACAGCGAAAACAAACAGGACAAACTGAATGTGATGCGTTAAACACAGTGCAGACCCTGAGCACAGCGAAAACAAACAGGACAAACTGAATGTGATGAGTTAAACACACGCAGACCCTGAGCACAGCGAAAACAAACAGGACAAACTGAATGTGATGCGTTAAACACAGCGCTGACCCTGAGCACAGAGAAAACAAACAGGACAAACTGAATGTGACGCGTTAAACACACGCAGAGCCTGAGCACAGAGAAAACAAACAGGACAAACTGAATGTGATGCGTTAAACACAGCGCTGACCCTGAGCACAGCGAAAACAAACAGGACAAACTGAATGTGATGTGTTAAACACAGCGCAGACCCTGAGCACAGAGAAAACAAACAGGACAAACTGAATGTGATGTGTTAAACACAGCGCAGACCCTGAGCACAGCGAAAACAAACAGGACAAACTGAATGTGATGTGTTAAACACAGCGCAGACCCTGAGCACAGAGAAAACAAACAGGACAAACTGAATGTGATGAGTTAAACACAGCGCAGACCCTGAGCACAGCGAAAACAAACAGGACAAACTGAATGTGATGCGTTAAACACACGCAGAGCCTGAGCACAGAGAAAACAAACAGGACAAACTGAATGTGACGCGTTAAACACACGCAGACCCTGAGCACAGAGAAAACAAACAGGACAAACTGAATGTGATGCATTAAACACAGCGCAGACCCTGAGCACAGCGAAAACAAACAGGACAAACTGAATGTGATGCGTTAAACACAGTGCAGACCCTGAGCACAGCGAAAACAAACAGGACAAACTGAATGTGATGAGTTAAACACACGCAGACCCTGAGCACAGCGAAAACAAACAGGACAAACTGAATGTGATGCGTTAAACACAGCGCTGACCCTGAGCACAGAGAAAACAAACAGGACAAACTGAATGTGACGCGTTAAACACACGCAGACCCTGAGCACAGAGAAAACAAACAGGACAAACTGAATGTGATGCGTTAAACACAGCGCAGACCCTGAGCACAGCGAAAACAAACAGGACAAACTGAATGTGATGCGTTAAACACAGTGCAGACCCTGAGCACAGCGAAAACAAACAGGACAAACTGAATGTGATGAGTTAAACACACGCAGACCCTGAGCACAGCGAAAACAAACAGGACAAACTGAATGTGATGCGTTAAACACAGCGCTGACCCTGAGCACAGAGAAAACAAACAGGACAAACTGAATGTGATGAGTTAAACACAGCGCAGACCCTGAGCACAGCGAAAACAAACAGGACAAACTGAATGTGATGCGTTAAACACACGCAGAGCCTGAGCACAGAGAAAACAAACAGGACAAACTGAATGTGACGCGTTAAACACACGCAGACCCTGAGCACAGAGAAAACAAACAGGACAAACTGAATGTGATGCGTTAAACACAGCGCAGACCCTGAGCACAGCGAAAACAAACAGGACAAACTGAATGTGATGAGTTAAACACACGCAGACCCTGAGCACAGAGAAAACAAACAGGACAAACTGAATGTGATGCGTTAAACACAGTGCAGACCCTGAGCACAGCGAAAACAAACAGGACAAACTGAATGTGATGAGTTAAACACACGCAGACCCTGAGCACAGCGAAAACAAACAGGACAAACTGAATGTGATGCGTTAAACACAGCGCTGACCCTGAGCACAGAGAAAACAAGCAGGACAAACTGAATGTGATGAGTTAAACACAGCGCAGACCCTGAGCACAGCGAAAACAAACAGGACAAACTGAATGTGATGCGTTAAACACACGCAGAGCCTGAGCACAGAGAAAACAAACAGGACAAACTGAATGTGACGCGTTAAACACACGCAGACCCTGAGCACAGAGAAAACAAACAGGACAAACTGAATGTGATGCGTTAAACACAGCGCAGACCCTGAGCACAGCGAAAACAAACAGGACAAACTGAATGTGATGAGTTAAACACACGCAGACCCTGAGCACAGAGAAAACAAACAGGACAAACTGAATGTGATGCGTTAAACACAGTGCAGACCCTGAGCACAGCGAAAACAAACAGGACAAACTGAATGTGATGAGTTAAACACACGCAGACCCTGAGCACAGCGAAAACAAACAGGACAAACTGAATGTGATGCGTTAAACACAGCGCTGACCCTGAGCACAGAGAAAACAAACAGGACAAACTGAATGTGATGAGTTAAACACAGCGCAGACCCTGAGCACAGCGAAAACAAACAGGACAAACTGAATGTGATGCGTTAAACACACGCAGAGCCTGAGCACAGAGAAAACAAACAGGACAAACTGAATGTGACGCGTTAAACACACGCAGACCCTGAGCACAGAGAAAACAAACAGGACAAACTGAATGTGATGAGTTAAACACACGCAGACCCTGAGCACAGAGAAAACAAACAGGACAAACTGAATGTGATGCGTTAAACACACGCAGACCCTGACACAGCGAAAACAAACAGGACAAACTGAATGTGATGTGTTAAACACAGCGCAGACCCTGAGCACAGAGAAAACAAACAGGACAAACTGAATGTGATGTGTTAAACACAGCGCAGACCCTGAGCACAGAGAAAACAAACAGGACAAACTGAATGTGATGCGTTAAACACACGCAGACCCTGAGCACAGCGAAAACAAACAGGACAAACTGAATGTGATGAGTTAAACACAGCGCAGACCCCGAGCACAGCGGAAACAAACAGGACAAACTGAATGTGATGCGTTAAACACACGCAGACCCTGAGCACAGCGAAAACAAACAGGACAAACTGAATGTGATGCGTTAAACACAGCGCTGACCCTGAGCACAGAGAAAACAAACAGGACAAACTGAATGTGATGAGTTAAACACAGCGCAGACCCTGAGCACAGCGAAAACAAACAGGACAAACTGAATGTGATGCGTTAAACACACGCAGAGCCTGAGCACAGAGAAAACAAACAGGACAAACTGAATGTGACGCGTTAAACACACGCAGACCCTGAGCACAGAGAAAACAAACAGGACAAACTGAATGTGATGCGTTAAACACAGCGCAGACCCTGAGCACAGCGAAAACAAACAGGACAAACTGAATGTGATGAGTTAAACACACGCAGACCCTGAGCACAGAGAAAACAAACAGGACAAACTGAATGTGATGCGTTAAACACAGTGCAGACCCTGAGCACAGCGAAAACAAACAGGACAAACTGAATGTGATGAGTTAAACACACGCAGACCCTGAGCACAGCGAAAACAAACAGGACAAACTGAATGTGATGCGTTAAACACAGCGCTGACCCTGAGCACAGAGAAAACAAACAGGACAAACTGAATGTGATGAGTTAAACACAGCGCAGACCCTGAGCACAGCGAAAACAAACAGGACAAACTGAATGTGATGCGTTAAACACACGCAGAGCCTGAGCACAGAGAAAACAAACAGGACAAACTGAATGTGACGCGTTAAACACACGCAGACCCTGAGCACAGAGAAAACAAACAGGACAAACTGAATGTGATGAGTTAAACACACGCAGACCCTGAGCACAGAGAAAACAAACAGGACAAACTGAATGTGATGCGTTAAACACACGCAGACCCTGACACAGCGAAAACAAACAGGACAAACTGAATGTGATGCGTTAAACACACGCAGACCCTGAGCACAGCGAAAACAAACAGGACAAACTGAATGTGATGAGTTAAACACACGCAGACCCTGAGCACAGCGAAAACAAACAGGACAAACTGAATGTGATGCGTTAAACACACGCAGACCCTGAGCACAGAGAAAACAAACAGGACAAACTGAATGTGATGCGTTAAACACACGCAGAGCCTGAGCACAGCGAAAACAAACAGGACAAACTGAATGTGATGTGTTAAACACAGCGCAGACCCTGAGCACAGAGAAAACAAACAGGACAAACTGAATGTGATGCGTTAAACACAGCGCAGACCCCGAGCACAGAGAAAACAAACAGGACAAACTGAATGTGATGCGTTAAACACACGCAGACCCTGAGCACAGAGAAAACAAACAGGACAAACTGAATGTGATGCGTTAAACACAGCGCAGACCCTGAGCACAGAGAAAACAAACAGAACAAACTGAATGTGATGCGTTAAACACACGCAGACCCTGAGCACAGAGAAAACAAACAGGACAAACTGAATGTGATGCGTTAAACACAGTGCAGACCCTGAGCACAGCGAAAACAAACAGGACAAACTGAATGTGATGAGTTAAACACACGCAGACCCTGAGCACAGCGAAAACAAACAGGACAAACTGAATGTGATGCGTTAAACACAGCGCTGACCCTGAGCACAGAGAAAACAAACAGGACAAACTGAATGTGATGAGTTAAACACAGCGCAGACCCTGAGCACAGCGAAAACAAACAGGACAAACTGAATGTGATGCGTTAAACACACGCAGAGCCTGAGCACAGAGAAAACAAACAGGACAAACTGAATGTGACGCGTTAAACACACGCAGACCCTGAGCACAGAGAAAACAAACAGGACAAACTGAATGTGATGCGTTAAACACAGCGCAGACCCTGAGCACAGCGAAAACAAACAGGACAAACTGAATGTGATGAGTTAAACACACGCAGACCCTGAGCACAGAGAAAACAAACAGGACAAACTGAATGTGATGCGTTAAACACAGTGCAGACCCTGAGCACAGCGAAAACAAACAGGACAAACTGAATGTGATGAGTTAAACACACGCAGACCCTGAGCACAGAGAAAACAAACAGGACAAACTGAATGTGATGCGTTAAACACACGCAGAGCCTGAGCACAGCGAAAACAAACAGGACAAACTGAATGTGATGTGTTAAACACAGCGCAGACCCTGAGCACAGAGAAAACAAACAGGACAAACTGAATGTGATGCGTTAAACACAGCGCAGACCCCGAGCACAGAGAAAACAAACAGAACAAACTGAATGTGATGCGTTAAACACAGCGCAGACCCTGAGCACAGAGAAAACAAACAGAACAAACTGAATGTGATGCGTTAAACACACGCAGACCCTGAGCACAGAGAAAACAAACAGGACAAACTGAATGTGATGCGTTAAACACAGCGCAGACCCTGGACACAGCGAAAACAAACAGGACAAACTGAATGTGATGCGTTAAACACACGCAGAGCCTGAGCACAGAGAAAAAAAACCATGACGCTGAACTGAAACTAATTTACCATGGAAGTTTACCATGGTAGATTTGCACAGTAATTCTTATGTTTGTACTCGTCTGTACCCTAACCATGCTTCCCTATGCTTTCAGTGCTTTAATTTAAGAATATCTCAGAAAACATTTGTTTGAGTCTGTGTATATTTTAGTTGTGTGAAGGAAAAAAGTACAGTACATACAGTAGGCCACGCAAGTAAATACTATTCGTCATATTTCAGTTGTCTGTGCACTACATAATTAATTACTGATAAGAAAAGATTTGAGTTTGTGTTTTATTAAAGAACTCTGCAATTATTTGTTTCCATGCTTCCCTTCATTAAAAAACACCTTAACATATAAAAGAAACCAAAACAAAATGTATTTATTGCCACTGTTATTTAATATAGACTATTAATATAGTGGAGATTAGATAAAGGGGCATTCAGAACAGAAAATAGGAGGCACTTTTTTACACAGAGAATTGTGAGGGTCTGGAACCATCTCCCCAGTAATGTTGTTGAAGCTGACACCCTGGGATCCTTCAAGAAGCTGCTTGATGAGATTCTGGGATCAATAAGCTACTAACAACCAAACGAGCAAGATGGGCTGAATGGCCTCCTCTCGTTTGTAAACTTTCTTATGTTCTTATGTTCTCATATATATATATATATATATATATATATATATATATATATATATATATATATATTATATCAAATTTATTATTATTATTATTTTTTTTTTGTGGTTTCTTTTATATTTTAAGGTGCATTATTTTAAAGTAACTAAAAGCCCAGAAACATTTAAACAGAAAGTTTGACATATGAACAGCTACTTGAATCTACACCAGTGAGAGGCATGTGTAAAATAACAGGCACAAACTGAAGTCGTAAGTCAGGAAAAAATGATAATACATCAGGGATAAGCGCGAAACTTTGGTATTATAATGAGATTCGTACATTTGTAACGTTTGTAACGAACAGTCGTAAATAAACTACCGCAGCAGGGATGAAACTAAGATACAGGAGTGAAAATGACTTTAATACATCGCGGGTAAGTCTACGAAGTCACAAAAACCTACAAAAAGTCAAGATACGAAAGAGAAATCAACGATACATAGAGCCCAATATGTATTAAAGCAGAAAAAATGTCCTTGTCACATTAAAAATGTATAGTTTTCTCCAGAGTTATGGTACAATAAATGTTCCTAAAGATTTAAATGCTTACCTGAAGAACAGTAGGCTAAATGCTAAATTGTATTAAAGACTATTTCGTTTTTTATTGTATTATTACTTGTACTCTTATTGCTTGCTCTTATTGTATTATTACTTGTACTGTAACACTTGAAATGTATTTGCTTACGATTGTAAGTCGCCCTGGATAAGGGCGTCTGCTAAGAAATAAATAATAATAATAATAATAATAATAATAATAATAATTTATGTCCACCTTTTTAAAAACATTCTGTTTTCACCATCAGTGACTTATCAAACTAAATAAAAACATAAGTAAACGTTAAAATAGACAGATGTGAAATGTCCCCTTCATGTATTGGACAGAGCGATCTTTAGCAAGAAAGATTTCCGGTCTTTGATGCAGCTGGGGACATGTTTCATTGAAGACATTTGAAGAAATCGTGCAGCTCTATGCAGTGTGTGTTCAATCATTTACCGGAAGCAAACTAAACCGGCTGCCAGGTTCCTAAATGCAGGGTAACAGGCAGTGCGTCAATCAGGCAAACGTTAGCTGTATTTATATGTAAGTGTTACAAATATGTATATTTACAACGGGAATTTTCACAGGAAACTACATATTACACGGCAATGGGTACATTTCACGGAAATCATGATAACAGTGAAAAAAACAGCCTTAGGTATGGTATCTCTCTCTTGCTGTTCACCTATCTGTCTGTCTGTACTATCCAGACAGAGATGTATGTATTACATTATTTATACCCTCTGAATGTGTATAAAATTGCATTGTTTCCTTGTTTATTATCCCATGATTTGTGTTCTTAGTCATTATCTATTACTGTTTCTGCGCTATGGATATTAATTTATATATATATATATAGATATATATATATATATATATATATCTATCTATCAGTATGGCTGTGCAGGATATCCCGTGTCAGTGTCAGGGCCTGGACTCTGTCTGTCTCCTAGTTCTTGGTTGTGTGTATTGAGACTTGCCTGTGATATTTTCTTTCTTGCAGTTCAAGTTTCCTATTTGGATGGGAAAGGGAACGTGGAACCCCAAGGCGCAGGTGATACAAATAATCCTTGTGTAACTGTGTAGCCGGAGAGACCATGTTCTCAGATCACACTTGCATGACTTCAGTTATTAAATGTGTCAGCATCTCTGGTATGTAGAGGCTGTTTGTCCGATTTGTCTTTGTGTGTCACAGGTGGCAACTTGTTAAGCACCTTGCTCAGCCCAGGTTGTGTGTTTGAGAGTGCTTGCTGAGGTACTAACCCGGTGTCTTTCCCCCTGGTGTGTGTCCAGTGCCCACGGCAGTGCAGTCTCTGACGGACGACCTCCTCAAGTATTACCAGCAGGTCACCAGGGCCATACTGGGAGAAGACCAGCAGCTCATGAAGGTAGGAAACCACAGTACTGTGTATAGAGACATAAAGAATTGAATCTATTCAGTCTTGAACAAAGAAGACTACGCGGTGATCTGATTCAAGCATTCAGAATCCTAAAAGGTATAGACAATGTCAACCCAGGGGTCCTGAAAAAAGAAACAAGGACCAGGGGTCACAAACGGAGATTAGGTAAAGGGGCATTCAGAACAGAAAATAGGAGGCACTTTTTTACACAGAGAATTGTGAGGGTCTGGAACCATCTCCCCAGTAATGTTGTTGAAGCAGACACCCTGGGATCCTTCAAGAAGCTGCTTGATGAGATTCTGGGATCAATAAGCTACTAACAACCAAACGAGCAAGATGGGCTGAATGGCCTCCTCTCGTTTGTAAACTTTCTTATGTTCTTATAACTTCACCGCTATCACGAGCTGGGTATAGAGACCTCACCACTATCATGAGCTGGGTATAGAGACCTCACCACTATCACGAGCTGGGTATAGAGAGACAACCTCACCGCTATCATGAGCTGAGTATAGAGAGACAACCTCACCACTATCATAAGCTGGGTATAGAGACCTCACCACTGTCATTAGCTGGGTATAGAGACCTCAGCACTATCATGAGCTGGGTATAGAGAGACAACCTCACCACTATCATGAGCTGGGTATAGAGACCTCACCACTGTCATGAGCTGGGTATAGAGACCTCAGCACTATCATGAGCTGGATATAGAGAGACAACCTCGCCACTATCATGAGCTGGGTAGAGCTGGACAGAGCTGTGCAGTGCGTCTTAAGAGGGGTGCAATCCTGAGACTGGAGCTGAGCTGACATTAACTGTAACTGTAACATGAATTTCCTGCCTGTTTCTTTAGGTTGCATTACAGGATCTTCAGACAAACTCCAAAATCGCAGCTCTGCTCCCTTACTTTGTGCACGTTGTCAGTGGGGTGAGTCTGAGAAAACACATTTAAATTAATAAAGTAACAAACAGCAGCTAATTAAGAATGGAAAACAATACAAAGACAGAACTTTAAAACTGAATTGAACTTAAATATATTTTATTAAAAGACTGTAACCTAAAGCAGACATTAGTAAATTGCCTCTGTTCATATTCGTTCCTAGAACAGAATCTATACATGACTCTATCATTCCATGATAAATCACCCCAAAAAGTTGGATTTCGAACCTGACCTTCTACGATTTATACCAAACTTGCTACTTAGGGTTGTTTCAGGCAAACAAGTTCAAATTTAAATTTTTAGACTGACAGGGTCAATGGGTCAGAAGACACCTGAATAATCTTCAGGTAACAAACATTTCATTTGAATCGACACGAGTAAATGAATAACACATCATCAGTGAGAAAGTCATTTTGAATTTGCCGTGCGATTTCTAATAAATTGACAGCTCCCACAGGTCTGCAGCACAACCGGATTTTGAGTAAAAGGCTGGTTAACGTTAAGGGGGGGGTCCCATCAACCACATTTTGACATCTCTAGAACTTTTGATCCCCTGCCTGTGGAATGTGTCCTCTAAGGAATCCCCTGCCGGTTGCACAAGCGAAACCCCAGTGTTGTTCGTGTGCTTGTGTTTGCTCCCAGGTGAAGTCCGTGAGCCACGACCTTGAGCAGCTCAGCCGCTTGCTGCACATGGTGAAGAGCCTGGTGCAGAACCCCTTCCTGTACCTGGGCTCCTATATCAAGAGCCTGGTGTCCAGCGTCATGTACTGCATCCTGGAGCCGCTCGCCGCCTCCATCAACCCGCTCAACGACCACTGGACCCTGCGCGACTATGCCGCATTGCTGCTCAGCCACATCTTCTGGTGAGGACTGGGGGAGTTACATAGCTCAGAGTCCACACGTGTAATCCTTCTCCAAGTGCTACACGTGTAGAATTGTTCCTAAACGTAGAGATATGCATGCCAGTGATAGAGGCGAGCTGTAGTGTTTCTACAGTGGGGTGTGTGCCGTGTCAGGTTAGTTATTCAGCAGCATTTTCTGGAAGCAAGCACATCACAACCTTACAGCTGTGACATAAATCTTTGCATCACCTAGCATTTTAAGATTGAGACATACAAAAAAAAATAATATATATATATATATATATATATATATATATATATATATAAAAACATAGTTTAGATGTTATTCAACATTATTTAATCAAAGAAACTACAAAATGATATCGCAAAAGTCTACAGGAAGCCATACTGTAAAGTAGAAACGTAATATTGCAGATGTTTGTGTGCCGTAAAACTTAAATAAACGCCCCAGCCTTTATTTACAATATTTGCCAGTAGCCCCGGCGCCTATTGGAGACCAGCAACTATCTGAGACTCTGCAAATACTTCAGATGCAATCATGAAAAAGCTGCCTCCACACAACCTTATAGACACGACATAAGTAAATTACAACATTCCAGCAACGTCATTAAAGGTTGTGTCAGTGGGTAATAACAGTTTGTATTGTAATAATAATAAAAACAGTAAAATCCACTAAAGACAGCCCTGTAAATATCGGAACACAAGCGTGTATTAAGGTAGGTTTGCAGCAGAATTAAAAAACAAGCATGGTTTTAAAAGCATCATCTTTATTAACACATATTATATTTATTGTTCACCCTCAGAACGTGTACATTGATAAGCATGGAAAATCGATGAGAAATGAACCAGCAACGAATCTTCATTGCAAAACAACCGCATGAAATACTGTGTAAATACGAAAAATTAGTTCATACTGTTGGCCCACAACACACTCAAAAATACTTCAAACTGTTTAAAGATTAACAATAAAAACCATACAAGTACCAGTTTTATCACAAAATCAAAGCAAAAGTGACTAATTTGTTTTTATAACGTCTACATTAATAAATAAGAACGCTGGAAAAGGAGCAAAATATGAATATTCATTGCAAGACTCAATGCACGAAGTACTGTTAACACAAAAGAAAAAAAAACATGTACAAATACACAAAAAGGTAACCCTGTTAATATCAGAAATCAAGTTTGTATTTTACTTTCAGCACGCTCATAACGTCACAAAAAAAACTGAATGCATTACATGTACCTTAAAATAAGTTAAATTCAGTTTTCTTATCATTCATCCTGAGCCTCAGGGTCTCTTCATCGCTGTTGAAAAACAAATTGATGAGCTCGCTGTACAGCCATGTGTGTGTATTGACTGGAACAGTCGGTATGATGCTCATTATATTATTATTCATAACCAGGCATTTAAAAGACACCCGGGGTCTATTTACCATATTTCCCAGAAGCCCCCGCGCTTATTCAGTGTTGTTGAAGCCGACACCCTGGGATCCTTCAAGAAGCTGCTTGATGAGATTCTGGGATCAATAAGCTACTAACAACCAAACGAGCAAGATGGGCTGAATGACCTCCTCTCGTTTGTAAACTTTCTTATATTATTATTAGAGACCCGGCGAGTATTGGAGACCAGCTGTTATTTGAAGTATTATGGTATATAAATAGTGACCTACCTAAATCGCGATTTCGTGGAAATCCTGAAATTGAAGGGTCACCGCGAAATACACCTCTTAGGGGCCATACAAACAAGTACGGAGAGGGAAAAAAAGGAAACTTGTTTAAATGAACTACTGCACACCGCAAGTGACGCAAACTACGTGTCTTCCTTCTGTAGATAGCCCTTTTTTATTCCTTCGCCGTCCCGTGTGCATTGCACTTAATCAAAAAACAAACAAACAAAAAATGTCCACAAATAACATTTACAAAATAAATTCTCCAAAGCAGTTAATGTTCTTGTTTACTATTCAAATGACAAAGTTTTCAGCCTATCAGTGCGTCTGTACTGCTTTTATGTGACCTGTACTGTGCAGGAGGGGGCGGGACAAAGTTGGTGCTGCATTGTTTTGATTCAGGTCGCTAAAATCTAGTTTTCATCATTGGAGGTAAAATAGTACAAATGGACGACAAAAAAGCAAAGTATATTTCGGCTGATGATCGTTTTAAGATATTGCCCAACTACATGCAGACTGAGGTCATTGTTTTCCATATCGTAATGTGTATTTGGAGAAAATACGATTGATCGCTATTTAGCTTCAGAATCACACATTAAACAAAAGGCTACTTCAGAGGCTGCTGAATAATACGTAAAATAAACAGCTTTCAGAAACCAAACTGGAAAGTCAGTGCAGACGTATTCCTGTCTGCAAGTTAAATCAGTACTAAAAGTATCCAGCACAGCCACCTCGCTTCAACCTGCTGCTTACAGTTGGAATTTTCGACCCGAACAGCCACGTCTTCTTTGTTTTGACTCGGTACTAATAAAATAAATTACTGGATGGGACAAATAACATGACAACGAACGTGCTGCATACATTGACTTTATTAAAGTATGCCAGATGCCCTTGTGTAACCGAGTTTTGGGGCTGTTTCTAATCGATTTCCAAATCTATATAACTTGGCAAAGCTTTGCCTTAACTTCCAACCAATTCAGTGGATGCAGACGTGCAGTCTCAATGTATGGGCAAGTCAACTGCTGGGGGATGCTGCATGCTTGCCTTTAACAAATGACAGCACTCTGTTTTAGTAAGGAAGCAAGTACCACTATTTTTAGGCTTTATAGTGTTCTGAAATATTGTCTACTTAGGTTTATTTAATTAATGTTTAAACATCACCGCGAAATGTCCGCAAAATCCTAATTTTATTCCGCAACATACCGTGAAAAATACGTAAATTTACCGCGATTTAAGTAGACCCCTATATATAAAGTATAGGTAAAATGGAATTAAACTTGCTGTAGTAATGGTGCCAGATTTTTAATAAATGCGAAATTAGTGAAAAATTCTTGCTCGCAGTATTTAGATTTGTGATCAAACTTAGTAAGGACATGCTTTTATTTTAGCACCCAGGTATTAGTGTCTGTATCTGTGGATACATGGAGACACCTGTAGATGTAGGCCATGTGGATGTGCGTTCTGTTTCCTGATCCCGATGGCTTTGTGTTTGCTTTCGTAGTGAGAGGTGTGTGATGTTTGTAACCCCCTCTCTGTGTATTCCAGGGCTCACGGGGACCTGGTCGGGGGGCTGTATCACCAGATCCTGCTCTCACTTCAGAAGGTGCTGTCAGACCCGGTGCGGCCACTGTGCTCTCACTACGGTGCTGTGGTGGGGCTGCACGCGCTGGGCTGGAAGGTACTGGACGCTCCTTCATTCACAGACTGAGAGAGAGAGAGAGAGAGCACTGTGGTTCTGAGTGCTCCTTCATTCACAGACTGTGAGAGAGAGGGAGCACTGTGGTTCTGAGTGCTCCTTCATTCACAGACTGTGAGAGAGAGGGAGCACTGTGTGGTTCTGAGTGCTCCTTCATTCACAGACTGTGAGAGAGAGGGAGCACTGTGGTTCTGAGTGCTCCTTCATTCACAGACTGTGAGAGAGAGAGAGCACTGTGGTTCTGAGTGCTCCTTCATTCACACACTGTGAGAGAGAGAGAGCACTGTGTGGTTCTGAGTGCTCCTTCATTCACAGACTGTGAGAGAGAGGGAGCACTGTGTGGTTCTGAGTGCTCCTTCATTCACACACTGTGAGAGAGAGGGAGCACTGTGTGGTTCCGAGTGCTCCTTCATTCACACACTGAGAGAGAGGGGCACAACACAAGCTGTTCATGTCTTTATTCCCCAATTGATTATCTGACTTCCCCACGGTGAACCATTGTGTTTTCTGTTTACAACACATGGCATTAACCATGGGGATTTATGTTGTTTATTTTTGCCACTGTTGTGATGTTACACTGCTACAAGCTGGCCGTTGAAATACAACAAATACATACTCCTTGGAACTTGAGAGTAACTCCTAAAAGCAGTGCACATGTAACAGGGTGGAGACTGGGAGCAAACAAGGGTCTTAACCTCATCTCACTGACGTCATCAAAATCCATAACGCAGCGCATTGCACAACATGTCATCCCAGACTGCATTTGTCTGTTTTAGGTTCAATATTTGAAGAAAAGTGCATGAAAATAAAGTGTGTAAAATATGGGACTATACCCAAATGCTCTGCAGACAGTGGAGCGGGTTCTGTTTCCTCACCTCTCTCTGTGTTCCTCTGCAGGCAGTGGAGCGGGTTCTGTTTCCTCACCTCTCTCTCTGTGTTCCTCTGCAGGCAGTGGAGCGGGTTCTGTTTCCTCACCTCTCTCTGTGTTCCTCTGCAGGCAGTGGAGCGGGTTCTGTTTCCTCACCTCTCTCTGTGTTCCTCTGCAGGCAGTGGAGCGGGTTCTGTTTCCTCACCTCTCTCTCTGTGTTCCTCTGCAGGCAGTGGAGCGGGTTCTGTTTCCTCACCTCTCTCTGTGTTCCTCTGCAGGCAGTGGAGCGGGTTCTGTTTCCTCACCTCTCTCTGTGTTCCTCTGCAGGCAGTGGAGCGGGTTCTGTTTCCTCACCTCTCTCTGTGTTCCTCTGCAGGCAGTGGAGCGGGTTCTGTTTCCTCACCTCTCTCTGTGTTCCTCTGCAGGCAGTGGAGCGGGTTCTGTTTCCTCACCTCTCTCTCTGTGTTCCTCTGCAGGCAGTGGAGCGGGTTCTGTTTCCTCACCTCTCTCTGTGTTCCTCTGCAGGCAGTGGAGCGGGTTCTGTTTCCTCACCTCTCTCTCTGTGTTCCTCTGCAGGCAGTAGAGCGGGTTCTGTTTCCTCACCTCTCTCTGTGTTCCTCTGCAGGCAGTGGAGCGGGTTCTGTTTCCTCACCTCTCTCTGTGTTCCTCTGCAGGCAGTGGAGCAGGTTCTGTTTCCTCACCTCTCTCTGTGTTCCTCTGCAGGCAGTGGAGCGGGTTCTGTTTCCTCACCTCTCTCTCTGTGTTCCTCTGCAGGCAGTGGAGCGGGTTCTGTTTCCTCACCTCTCTCTCTGTGTTCCTCTGCAGGCAGTGGAGCAGGTTCTGTTTCCTCACCTCTCTCTCTGTGTTCCTCTGCAGGCAGTGGAGCGGGTTCTGTTTCCTCACCTTTCTCTCTGTGTTCCTCTGCAGGCAGTGGAGCGGGTTCTGTTTCCTCACCTCTCTCTGTGTTCCTCTGCAGGCAGTGGAGCGGGTTCTGTTTCCTCACCTCTCTCTGTGTTCCTCTGCAGGCAGTGGAGCGGGTTCTGTTTCCTCACCTCTCAGCGTACTGGTCTAACCTGCAGGCAGTGCTCGATGACGACTCCGTCTCCAACGCTCAGGTCAAAGCTGACGGGCACAAAGTCTACGGAGCCATCCTGGTAGGTCTTTTATAAGTCTTATTATTATTATTATTATTATTATTATTATTATTATTGCCAAAGTATACAGGCATCTATTTTGAAAGTACAGGTCAGTGTCAGCTTCACTCAGTGGCTGGAGGCTTTGCTGAGGTTTAAAAAGTAAAGCCTTTTTGAAGTTGGATTCATCGCAGGATATACCCATTCTGTACTAAGGCAGTATACTGTAGAATATACCCACTTGGGCTGTTTGTTTGTTTGTTTTTTATTGTATTTATTTATCAGGGACACATACAATTATAGCATGACACAAGACACATTGCACATTGCATTTTCAATTTCAATTTAGCCAGTAATTTCCATTGACAGTCCCTGGGCAGACATTTCAGAATCTCCATATTCTACTCTAAACTATAGCAATAACCTCCTATTGAATGTTTGATTAACAATACATACAGCATTGAAGACATGAATTACCTATTAAAAGTGCATAACAATCAGCAGCTTACATAATCAAGTTACAGTACAATTTATATAATATAAATATCCAATATACACAATTCAAATTCAGATACATCCTGAATTAATGAATGATTGCATCATTGACTGTTTCAACCAAGCCTTAAGTTTATTACAAAATATTTTAAAATCCCTTAAGACCTTAATTTCTGAAGGAAGTGAGTTCCAGAATAAAGTACCTCTTATAGAAAGAGGTGATTGGGCAATTGCTGTTCTACGCTTTTCCACTTTACAATTCCCACATACAGCTTCCCTTGTGAGCATATTAGTATCTTCAGAGAGATTCTACATGAACCCCTTTAAGGGTGGAGTATATAATCCTTGCAAAGTTGTAAATACCAGTTGTCAATTGAGTGTTTTGAAATTTAAGGGGGGGGGGGGGGGTCATCAGTCAGGGAAGCTCTCGAGGGCCTGCACTCAGTGGTGTGTCCTGCAGGTGGCGGTAGAGAAGCTGCTGAAGATGAAGGCGCAGTCCCGGAGTGTGCCAGCAGAGGGCAGTGTGGCTGTCAGGGAGAGGTCCTTCCCTGGGCTCAGCCCTCCCCAGGAGCCGGTCTCCGAGCCTGGCTTCGGCATCGCCTCCCACCTGCTGCAGGGCGCGGCCGGCGTGCCCGCGGAGGAGCCGGTGCCCGTGCCGCTGCCCGTCATGTACCGCGAGCTCTACGCCTTCTTCGGGGACAGCCTAGCCGTGCGCTTCAGCACCGGTCCGGGCATCGAACCCAGAGCCAGCCGCGCAGCACCCCACCAGCCCCCCGACAGCAAGAAAGAGGGGATGGGGCCCGACACTACCAGGAAGATGCCCCAGCTCACCGCCAGCATGACCATCAGCCCCCGGCAGGACAGCAGCCCCAAGAACGAGCCCAGCCTGCCGGCAGTGCAGAACAGCTCTGCTGCCCCCTCCAGGTGAGAGAGCGTCACTGTGCAGTGACTACACTGGTTCAGGGAAGTGACCGCATGCTCGTGAGGTAGAGTTTACTGAAAGGAACGACAAACGCTTTTGACAAAAAATTTTTGAACGATAAGTGCTTTGACTAAAATATTGCTTACATTAAAAAAAATATTTTAGTTGTTCTAAAATTTAGATTTTGCACTAATGAGTAAAAATTACTTGTTATTTACCCCCCTGCTGTGGAGGCAGCCATACAAGTGGTGAATCCCTTCACAGTTTCACCCCTTCACAGTTTCACAGACATCTAGAGAAGCGCTTATCCAGCCCTGAGCAAACTTGGTTAGTCCATTCTCCAGCTGTTATTGAGAGGATCTGAATCTGGGGGATGAAGTGCTGCCGACCTGTCTTCATGCACACAGGCAACATGAACATGTTAAAAATCTAATGTGATTTAGATGATTTGTTAGATCAGCTTTAAGCTCAAGTTACTGAGAGTGTCACATCTGAGGCTCTGTGGCAGCATGTATATCATGTATTCTGCATTTCTCTGTATTTAAAGTATTATGGATTTTCTTGTTGTTACTGCATCTTGTAAAGCGCTTTGTGATGGTGGCCCACTATGAAAGGCGCTATATAAAATAAAGATTTGATTGATTGATTGATTGACGACCGGAGGCCCACCCTCTGTTTGCATTTCTAATGTGAATGAAATGTGATACAGTACCGTCTGTATTAGTCTGACACTCGTGATTCTACATGGCCTGCATTGTGATTATGTTCCTGCAGGTTCCAGCGCTCGTCCTCCTCCTCTCTCCAGAGATCCAAGCCCCCCCCCTCCAAGGCTGCTCAGCGCTCCGCAGGGCCCCCCCGTGAGGTCTTCCAGAAGAGCCGCTTCCCCCTGCCCCCTGCCGCGGCCCCCTTTTCCTTCCTCATAGCGGGCAGGCAGACCGGCCGGCGCTGCCAGGGCCGGCGCTTCCAGACCAGCTTCCCCCAGCTGCACCCCCCCAACCCCTCTGCACAGCCCCCCCGTGGGTACGCACACAAGCTGCCCGTCATCGGACGCATGGGCAAGCCCGTCAAGAGGTGGGTGTGCTCCCAGTACTCCCTGCACCTGCCTCTGTGAGAGAGACCAGCCAGACAGAGACCAGCCACAGAGAGAGACCAGCCACAGAGACAGAGAGATGGAGAGAGAGACCAGTCAGAGACCACCCTGAGAGAGAGAGAGACCAACCAGAGAGAGAGAGAGACCAGCCACAGAGAGAGAGACTAACCAGAGAGACCAGATCTCACTAAAAACTCAGCCTGCCTTGAGTATCTGGTTAAGAGTTGGCTCTGCTCCCAGCACTCCCTGCACCGCACTGGAAATATACAGAGAAACTGCCAGGGCAGGGACGATATGTAAGAAGCAACTGGCATGCAGATCTTTTTGTATTAGTTTTTGTTTTGCTGTTGTGGTTATTTTTGTACTAATGCATCTTGTAGACATTATTTTTGGATAATGAGTTTTGTAAGTCTGTGTATAGTTTTCTTTTCCATAGCTGATAAATGAAAGAAAAAGGGTAAAATAATACCAAAAAAACTTTCATCTTGTGTTCTGTTTTTTGTCATCAGACACTCAACCATTAAACTGGGTCCTGATTCCTGGCTTCTCATAACCCAGCTTGCAGGAGCGCTATGTTGGACCAATGCAACCAGTTAAAAACAATGCCATGAGAATTGGTTTTGTTGGAGTATTTCCAAATATTGCCCATTTTTCCTCAGACCCTTTACCAAATGCCCTGATATCTCTGAATAGATAACCGCCTCTAAAAATATGCAAGGCTTTAAAAATATGTGAGGCTTTCCCAGGAAAGCAGCACAGCTGTGGATGAGGAGTTTGTTGCTGGATAACTTCACTCAGACTGCTTGCTCACTAAATATCTTGGTATCTCTGAATAGAAAATCGTCACAAAGGATTTCAATAAGCAATCTGTTACACATGTGCAGTGGCATAAATATGATCCCCTTTACTATCAATGCGGAAGGTCTGGGTTTGACATTTTCATTTTTATCCTAAACAATTGGTTTCTGGCTCAGGACTGCGCTGAATAGTGTACCAGTCTAGACAGCCCTGCGCTGAATAGTGTACCAGTCTAGACAGCACTGCACTGAATAGTGTACCAGTCTAGACAGCCCTGCACTGAATAGTGTACCAGTCTAGACAGCACTGCACTGAATAGTGTACCAGTCTAGACAGCACTGCGCTGAATAGTGTACCAGTCTAGACAGCACTGCGCAGAACAGTGTACCAGTCTAGACAGCACTGCGCTGAATAGTGTACCAGTCTAGACAGCCCTACACTGAATAGTGTACCAGTCTAGACAGCACTGCGCTGAATAGTGTACCAGTCTAGACAGCCCTGCGCTGAATAGTGTACCAGTCTAGACAGCACTGCGCTGAATAGTGTACCAGTCTAGACAGCACTGCGCTGAATAGTGTACCAGTCTAGACAGCCCTGCGCTGAATAGTGTACCAGTCAGTCATCGCTCAGGAAAATTGTTTTCTTGTGTAAAATAGAGATCAAATGCTTCACCCAGTCATTCAGCATTGTTAGTGAACGGACCGTATTTGTTGCTTCCAAACTTACAGTGTACCAGTCTAGCCCTTTCATGCATGAATTATGGTAACCTTAAACAAGATTTTTTTCAAATGTTTTTTATTAGTCTTCAGGGCCATAAAAACATTAAAAAAAATATATATTGTTTTTTTTTTAGTACAAAATTTAAGAAGTTATACATGTGTCCACTTGAGTGGACAACATGCATGTGTAACATACACACCAAGTTAACATTCTTCCCTCTTTAGTGAATTGAATTTGGCTGATTTTAGCGCTGGGTGTGGAAGTTGGCAAAGCACCCAGGACACGATGACTCAAGACACTGCATGCAGATGTACTTCATTTTCCATGTACAAGCCTCATCATGGCATCAGTTAGGTTTGGCCAGTGATTCCCCACTCCCTCAACTACTTCAGCATCATCACCACTATCCTCATCTGTTTCACTGCTGCTATGTGGGCTCATTGCTTCCTGTCTCTGCGTGTCTGACTGCCATTCACCATCATCACTATCACTGTCACGTGATTGTGATGGAATCTCCTCTACTACCCTGCAGCTAGATGATGTCTGGCTAAGAAAATAACAATACTACTAATAAAACTGCTGCTACTACCACACAGCTGCTGCTAATAATAATAATTCAGAAAATTCATTTTCAATTAAAAAACAGTTGAGAGAAGATAAAATGATCCAAATGAGCCTATTTGTGGACCACACTGCAATATATAGCTCTTATAGGACAAAAAATATTTAGCATAGGCCTATAGAACAACATAGGCCTAATGTGCAATATGAATCTTAATATTGCATGATGTCCACTTAAGTGGACATAAGGTTTAACATAAACTGTGAAAAAAATAAAGTGACTATTTGAACAAAACATATACCATATTATTCCCTAAACGCTTTCTTTGAAAGTATTTTTTTTCCTGCTCTGCTCTTTTTGTGTAAAAGGATTTTACAGAAATCCCTGAGGTGCTCGGTGCTGCTGGACTTTTCTCTGCCATTGTCACCTTTATGTTTTCTGTAGTACCTATCAAATGCCACTAGATGGCAGGCGTTTTAATTTCGGTAGACGTCCACTGAAGAGGATACCATGCATTAGTGATGTCAAAACAGAGTTTCTATAGGAGATAATCACTTAAAAATAGCTGTCCACTGTAGTGACCTCTATGCGTGAAAGGGCTAGACAGCACTGCACTGAATAGTGTACCAGTCTAGACAGCCCTGCGCTGAATAGTGTACCAGTCTAGACAGCACGGCGCTGAATAGTGTACCAGTCTAGACAGCCCTGCGCTGAATAGTGTACCAGTCTAGACAGCCCTGCGCTGAATAGTGTACCAGTCTAGACAGCCCTGCACTGAATAGTGTACCAGTCTAGACAGCCCTGCACTGAATAGTGGACCAGTCTAGACAGCCCTGCACTGAATAGTGTACCAGTCTAGACAGCCCTGCGCTGAATAGTGTACCAGTCTAGACAGCACTGCACTGAATAGTGTACCAGTCAGTCATTGCTCAGAGATCAAATGCTTCACCCAGTCATTCAGCATTGTTGTTGCATCCAAACTCACAGCGATTGCACGCCATACAAAATTAGCTCCAGGTTGAAAAGGACTCGTGGATATTTGTTTAAATGCAAATACAAACAAAAAATGAAAAGGTTTGGGAACGAGAAGAGGCTGCTGAGCCCCTCAAGGCTCGTCTCTTCACATCACTCCTAGGTGCTTTCTTTTCACTGGATGCAATCTAACTGCAACATCCTGCTTATTGGCATGCTAGGCTATCCCATGCTTTAATAACTCTGTAAAGGAAGTGATTCCTTCCTACCTTCCGTTCTAAACTTACTAGCGCTCAGCCCCACCCCTAGCCACCTCGCATTTAAGTCTTTTAAGGTTAATCACAGGTTTCCTCATAGATTTATAGACAGCACTCTAATACCGGTTTCGTGACAACATAGCCGAACTCTCTCTCTATATACGGCTCTGTACAGAACGAGTCATCAGCGTCCTCATGTAGGAATTATTTAGCGGCTGCACATTTCAATGAAGCCATTGGGTGTTTACGACTCCAAACGCTGCTTTATGTTGGTATGGAAGGGTTTATAACGTCTGTGAAATGGTGCCATTGTGTCTCCATCACAAAGACACTATCCCGTATAAACTATTGATAATTTTGAGCCGTCATGGGGAACACAGAGATCCAGTTTCATAGATTTTTTCCACCCTTTGGCGTAACGCCCCGGTTGCTATGCATCTAATTCCGCCTCCTCCTCTAACCTGCTCCTGGTTGGTTGCTAAGGGATTGCCGTAAAACTGTTTGAAGACGGCGGGAGATTTTTGTTTTCGCGGCAGGACGGAGTAGAAGAGTCAGACAGAATATTTCAAATATAAATAAATAATTATTAATGTTAATTTAAGTAAATATAGATTTAAAAAAACAAGACCGTTAAGGAAAAAAAAAAAGAGTTGAATTTGTGTTTTTGTTCTTCTGCAAACATTTGCTTCGCTTTAAAATACGTTTATTTCTGGAATACAAATTGAATTACTGCACTTCATTTTTGGTTGTTGTTTTGTTTAGTTAAACCCAAAGCGATGCCGGTTCCCACGAGCAAGCAGCTTTCCGAAGAGCTGTCCGTGTTCGATATAAAGTGTGATGACGATTTGCTGGATAAAAGTAAGTGAATCTATTTATACAGCTGGGTAACTTACCGCTTAGCCACGGCCGGTATATTACGGGGGTACATTTTTAAACCATATTTTAGCTGCACCAAAAAATATAATGATCTAGTGCCCTTTCTCCAAAGTTAAAATAAAATATAAACATTTCTCTTTTCTCCAGCTCCGCTGTTAAATTACTGGCAGTGGTATTTTTTTACTGTTAATAAACAGAGGGGAGGTGATACCTTTTATAGGACTAACTAAAAAATAATGAATCACAATCTACTAATGAATTAATCTACTGTTACTAAGAAACCCCCCAAAGGCTGCTGCCTGTACATAGTAAGCTGGTTTAATCACTCCTGCATTAGAAAGCATTGCTCCTGCATTAGAATGCATTTCACCTGCGTGCCCCCCTTCGTTAGAATGCATTTCACCTGCGTGCTCCTCTTCGTTAGAATGCATGTCACCTGCGTGCTCCTCTTCGTTAGAATGCATGTCACCTGCGTGCTCCCCTTCGTTAGAATGCATGTCACCTGCGTGCTCCTCTTTGTTAGAATGTATTTCACCTGCGTGCTCCTCTTCGTTAGAATGCATTTCACCTGCGTGCTCCCCTTTGTTAGAATGTATTTCACCTGCGTGCTCCCCTTCGTTAGAATGCATTTCACCTGCGTGCTCCTCTTTGTTAGAATGTATTTCACCTGCGTGCTCCCCTTCGTTAGAATGTATTTCACCTGCGTGCTCCTCTTCGTTAGAATGCATTTCACCTGCGTGCTCCCCTTCGTTAGAATGTATTTCACCTGCGTGCTCCTCTTCGTTAGAATGCATTTCACCTGCGTGCTCCCCTTCGTTAGAATGTATTTCACCTGCGTGCTCCTCTTCGTTAGAATGCATTTCACCTGCGTGCTCCCCTTCGTTAGAATGTATTTCACCTGCGTGCTCCTCTTCGTTAGAATGCATTTCACCTGCGTGCTCCTCTTCGTTAGAATGTATTTCACCTGCGTGCTCCTCTTCGTTAGAATGCATGTCACCTGCGTGCTCCTCTTCGTTAGAATGCATGTCACCTGCGTGCTCCCCTTTGTAGAATGCATTTCACCTGCGTGCTCCCCTTCGTTAGAATGCATGTCACCTGCGTGCTCCCCTTTGTTAGAATGCATTTCACCTGCGTGCTCCCCTTCGTTAGAATGTATTTCACCTGCGTGCTCCTCTTCGTTAGAATGTATTTCACCTGCGTGCTCCTCTTCGTTAGAATGCATGTCACCTGCGTGCTCCTCTTCGTTAGAATGCATGTCACCTGCGTGCTCCCCTTTGTTAGAATGCATTTCACCTGCGTGCTCCCCTTCGTTAGAATGCATGTCACCTGCGTGCTCCCCTTTGTTAGAATGCATTTCACCTGCGTGCTCCCCTTTGTTAGAATGCATTTCACCTGCGTGCTCCCCTTCGTTAGAATGCATGTCACCTGCGTGCTCCCCTTTGTTAGAATGCATTTCACCTGCGTGCTCCCCTTTGTTAGACTGCATTTCACCTGCGTGCTCCCCTTCGTTAGAATGCATTTCACCTGCGTGCTTGACGTCCACTTTGGGGGCTTGTAGCTCAGTAGCCAGTTACCCTGCGACACTGAGCTACAAGCACTATAGAGACACTATAGAGTATTTACTGTTGGGTAACATGAGTAAGCTACAGAGAAGGTGATCACTACTACGGTTTAGTTCTCCGTGCTGGAGCAGTGCATCACACACAGGTCCTCTCTCTTGTATTGTACCCAGTCCTGGCTCTGCTAGTGTCCTGTTGCTGTGGTTCTCACATCTCTCTCTGTGGCTCTCAGTGCTGGAGCAGTGCATCACACACAGGATTCAGGAGGATGACGTGGTGCTGGAGTGGGTAGCATTCAGCACAACACGAGGAGGCCTGGCTCTGTCCCTGGACAACCTGCACCTCTTTGAACTCGAGGTGAGGAAGGAGGGAGGGAGGGTACCTCACACCACCCTGCCCATTGCCTGGACACTTCACTAGGACCTGTCCCTAATGTCGGGTTTACATTGACATGCCCTAGACCCCACAAGGTGCATCTCTGATTCAGTGCATGATTGAGATTAAGCAGATTAGTGTGGTCATGATGGAGCTTGTGACTCCCTATTGACTCTCATGATATTCAGGTACATTGCAATGTGATAGGAAGCAGAGGATGATGTGAACATGATTCATATTAAGTTGGTTGGATTGTATCAGTGCCTAATGAAGAAGATTAGAAAACAACTTGAGTGCAGAAGAGACCTTCATTTCTATTACTTTTGTTGTATTGTGATACTTTAGTGTTTTCCTCTTTCAGTTAGACTGTAGTACATGCACTGATAATATGAATGGATAAGAGCACAGAAAGCACTGTTAAAATAACTTGCAGTATAACTTACAGCACATACAGTACGGAGTTCCTGAAGGGTTAAAAAGATTGATATATGATATAGAGGGTTTAAATATTCACATAAAAGAAAGTTTATCCGATTGTAGCCCAATGTAACCCTAGGAGGCTCGCGGTGTATGATAAACTTGCTGGAGATTGGTGCAAAATCAAGGTAGTTCTCGTGTTCATGCAGAGTATGACAGACGTACTGTGAAAAGAGGAATCTAAATGAGAAGTGATGTGAGAAGGGGACTCTTGCAGGTGCTGAATAAGAAGGTTTGGAAGTCCAGGCAGACTGCAGTGAAGAAGGAGCACCAGATGTACAACACCAGAGACTTCAGCATGCAAGAGCAGTATCCTTTCTTACAGCCTCTTTCACATATGCTGGCTGCTGGCATCGGTGTGATCCAGCCATTGGAGCACCAGACACCTTGTATCACACAGGGAATACTATCGGAGTACCAGACGCCTTGTATCACACAGGGAATACCATCGGAGTACCAGACACCATGTATCACACAGGGAATACCATCGCAGGTCTGAATCGCATGGTACTTGTCAGAGAATGCCACAAAGGGAACGAAATGACACGCATAGTCTGTTTCACATACCCTGATTAGTACCAGTCTTGCACTCGCTAATGTTATCTGTGGTGAGGCATTGCAAGATTAGTGCTAATCAGGGTCTGTGAAAGCAGCTGTGAATGGCCTTACCAACACTGCCAGCCATGTGCTCGTTGTGTTGTGCTCCTAGATGTAAAGCAACGGAAGAGTAAAGCAGGGATGGCCGTTCCAGTCCTGGTCTTTGTTTTAAATTGTTTAATTGAACCATTGAAACCTCCATCCAGACCCTGAAGTCGTTGATGCTATTTATGGAACGCTCCTTGCATCCTTCAATGCTACACTCCCATCAACTTGCATGAAGGAATTAAGTCACCATTGAAAACACACGAGTCATAGGAAAGCAGTCATTGGTGCTCCAATGCGAATCAATGAGTTATTTTAAAGGAAATGAAGAGCAGACATTTAGAATGTTTAGTTAAAAATAAAAATTGAGAATAAAAAAAGGGACTCAAACTCCCAGAAGCAGCTCCCGTGTGTCGGTGTGTTCCTTCAACAGGAAGAGCAGCGCGGAAAAGAGTGAAAGAGACGCTCACCAGTTTACTGTTTAGAAATGCAATGAAAAAATACCATTAAAAATCAAACTCAGGTTTATGATGTGAGATCTACGAAGTGATGATATTAGATAAGATTTACTGGAGTTATTGTGTTAGCGTTATGTACTTCAGGTGTTTTTTCTGGCTCTGAATGAAACCCCTTAACTGCACTGATCAGGATGCAAGCAGAGGTGGAAGAGGAGGATTTGTTGGACTCGTACTCGACCCCAGCTAAAGTAAGTGAGCCAGTGAGATCACCCTCCAACACAGACTGTGCACTTAGTGTAGCCGTGCCCCTCCAACACAGGCTGTGCACTTAGTGTAGCCGTGCCCCTCCAACACAGGGTGTGCACTTACTGTAGCCGTGCCCCTCCAACACAGGGTGTGCACTTAGTGTAGCCGTGCCCCTCCAACACAGGGTGTGCACTTAGTGTAGCATGCCCCTCAAACACAGGCTGTGCACTTAGTGTAGCTGTGCCCCTCAAACACAGGCTGTGCACTTAGTGTAGCCGTGCCCCTCCAACACAGGGTGTGCACTTAGTGTAGCCGTGCCCCTCCAACACAGGCTGTGCACTTAGTGTAGCCGTGCCCCTCAAACACAGGCTGTGCACTTACTGTAGCCGTGCCCCTCAAACACAGACTGTGCACTTAGTGTAGCTGTACCCCTCAAACACAGGCAGTGCACTTAGTGTAGCATGCCCCTCAAACACAGGGTGTGCACTTAGTGTAGCCGTGCCCCTCAAACACAGGGTGTGCACTTAGTGGAGCCGTGCCCCTCAAACACAGGGTGTGCACTTAGTGGAGCCGTGCCCCTCAAACACAGGGTGTGCACTTAGTGTAGCCGTGCCCCTCCAACACAGGGTGTGCACTTACTGTAGCCGTGCCCCTCCAACACAGGGTGTGCACTTAGTGTAGCATGCCCCTCAAACACAGGCTGTGCACTTAGTGTAGCTGTGCCCCTCAAACACAGGCTGTGCACTTAGTGTAGCCGTGCCCCTCCAACACAGGGTGTGCACTTAGTGTAGCCGTGCCCCTCCAACACAGGCTGTGCACTTAGTGTACCGGGGCCCTCAAACACAGGCTGTGCACTAACTGTAGCCGTGCCCCTCAAACACAGGGTGTGCACTTAGTGGAGCCGTGCCCCTCAAACACAGGGTGTGCACTTAGTGTAGCCGTGCCCCTCCAACACAGGGTGTGCACTTAGTGTAGCCGTGCCCCTCCAACACAGGGTGTGCACTTACTGTAGCCGTGCCCCTCCAACACAGGGTGTGCACTTAGTGTAGCATGCCCCTCAAACACAGGCTGTGCACTTAGTGTAGCTGTGCCCCTCAAACACAGGGTGTGCACTTAGTGTAGCCGTGCCCCTCCAACACAGGCTGTGCACTTAGTGTAGCCGTGCCCCTCAAACACAGGCTGTGCACTTACTGTAGCCGTGCCCCTCAAACACAGACTGTGCACTTAGTGTAGCTGTACCCCTCAAACACAGGCAGTGCACTTAGTGTAGCATGCCCCTCAAACACAGGGTGTGCACTTAGTGTAGCCGTGCCCCTCAAACACAGGGTGTGCACTTAGTGGAGCCGTGCCCCTCAAACACAGGGTGTGCACTTAGTGGAGCCGTGCCCCTCAAACACAGGGTGTGCACTTAGTGGAGCCGTGCCCCTCAAACACAGGGTGTGCACTTAGTGGAGCCGTGCCCCTCAAACACAGGCTGTGCACTTAGTGTAGCCGTGCCCCTCCAACACAGGGTGTGCACTTAGTGTAGCCGTGCCCCTCCAACACAGACTGTGCACTTAGTGTAGCATGCCCCTCAAACACAGACTGTGCACTTAGTGTAGCATGCCCCTCAAACACAGGCTGTGCACTTAGTGTAGCCGTGCCCCTCCAACACAGGGTGTGCACTTAGTGTAGCCGTGCCCCTCCAACACAGGCTGTGCACTTAGTGTAGCCGTGCCCCTCCAACACAGACTGTGCACTTAGTGTAGCATGCCCCTCAAACACAGACTGTGCACTTAGTGTAGCATGCCCCTCAAACACAGGCTGTGCACTTAGTGTAGCCGTGCCCCTCAAACACAGGCTGTGCGCTTAGTGTAGCCGTGCCCCTCCAACACAGACTGTGCGCTTAGTGTAGCATGCCCCTCAAACACAGGCTGTGCACTTAGTGTAGCCGTGCCCCTCAAACACAGGCTGTGCACTTAGTGTAGCTGTACCCCTCAAACACAGGCAGTGCACTTAGTGGAGCCGTGCCCCTCAAACACAGGCTGTGCACTTAGTGTAGCTGTGCCCCTCAAACACAGGCTGTGCACTTAGTGGAGCCGTGCCCCTCAGACACAGGCTGTGCACTTAGTGTAGCCGTGCCCCTCAAACACAGGCTGTGCACTTAGTGTAGCCGTGCCCCTCAAACACAGGCTGTGCACTTAGTGTAGCCGTGCCCCTCAAACACAGGGTGTGCACTTAGTGTAGCTGTACCCCTCAAACACAGGCAGTGCACTTAGTGTAGCATGCCCCTTAAACACAGGGTGTGCACTTAGTGTAGCCGTGCCCCTCAAACACAGGCTGTGCACTTAGTGTAGCCGTGCCCCTCAAACACAGGCTGTGCACTTAGTGTAGCCGTGCCCCTCAAACACAGGGTGTGCACTTAGTGTAGCTGTACCCCTCAAACACAGGCAGTGCACTTAGTGTAGCATGCCCCTTAAACACAGGGTGTGCACTTAGTGTAGCCGTGCCCCTCAAACACAGGGTGTGCACTTAGTGGAGCCGTGCCCCTCAAACACAGGGTGTGCACTTAGTGGAGCCGTGCCCCTCAAACACAGGGTGTGCACTTAGTGGAGCCGTGCCCCTCAAACACAGGGTGTGCACTTAGTGGAGCCGTGCCCCTCAAACACAGGGTGTGCACTTAGTGGAGCCGTGCCCCTCAAACACATGCTGTGCACTTAGTGGAGCCGTGCCCCTCAAACACAGGCTGTGCACTTAGTGTAGCCGTGCCCCTCAAACACAGAGTGTGCACTTAGTGTAGCCGTGCCCCTCAAACACAGGCTGTGCACTTAGTGTAGCCGTGCCCCTCAAACACAGGCTGTGCACTTAGTGTAGCCGTGCCCCTCAAACACATGCTGTGCACTTAGTGTAGCCGTGCCCCTCAAACACGTGCTGTGCACTTAGTGTAGCCGTGCCCCTCAAACACAGGCTGTGCACTTAGTGTAGCCGTGCCCCTCAAACACAGGCTGTGCACTTAGTGTAGCCGTGCACCTCAAACACAGGCTGTGCACTTACTGTAGCCGTGCCCCTCAAACACAGGCTGTGCACTTACTGTAGCCGTGCCCCTCAAACACAGGGTGTGCACTTAGTGGAGCCGTGCACCTCAAACACAGGCTGTGCACTTAGTGTAGCCGTGCCCCTCAAACACATGCTGTGCACTTAGTGTAGCCGTGCCCCTCAAACACCTGCTGTGCACTTAGTGTAGCCGTGCCCCTCAAACACAGGCTGTGCACTTAGTGTAGCCGTGCCCCTCAAACACAGGCTGTGCACTTAGTGTAGCCGTGCACCTCAAACACAGGCTGTGCACTTACTGTAGCCGTGCCCCTCAAACACAGGCTGTGCACTTACTGTAGCCGTGCCCCTCAAACACAGGGTGTGCACTTAGTGGAGCCGTGCACCTCAAACACAGGCTGTGCACTTAGTGGAGCCGTGCCCCTCAAACACATGCTGTGCACTTAGTGTAGCCGTGCCCCTCAAACACATGCTGTGCACTTAGTGTAGCCGTGCCCCTCAAACACATGCTGTGCACTTAGTGTAGCCGTGCCCCTCAAACACAGGGTGTGCACTTAGTGTAGCCGTGCACCTCAAACACAGGCTGTGCACTTAGTGTAGCCGTGCCCCTCAAACACATGCTGTGCACTTAGTGTAGCCGTGCCCCTCAAACACAGGGTGTGCACTTAGTGGAGCCATGCCCCTCAAACACAGGCTGTGCACTTAGTGTAGCCGTGCCCCTCAAACACAGGCTGTGCACTTAGTGTAGCCGTGCACCTCAAACACAGGCTGTGCACTTACTGTAGCCGTGCCCCTCAAACACAGGCTGTGCACTTACTGTAGCCGTGCCCCTCAAACACAGGGTGTGCACTTAGTGGAGCCGTGCACCTCAAACACAGGCTGTGCACTTAGTGTAGCCGTGCCCCTCAAACACATGCTGTGCACTTAGTGTAGCCGTGCCCCTCAAACACCTGCTGTGCACTTAGTGTAGCCGTGCCCCTCAAACACAGGCTGTGCACTTAGTGTAGCCGTGCCCCTCAAACACAGGCTGTGCACTTAGTGTAGCCGTGCACCTCAAACACAGGCTGTGCACTTACTGTAGCCGTGCCCCTCAAACACAGGCTGTGCACTTACTGTAGCCGTGCCCCTCAAACACAGGGTGTGCACTTAGTGGAGCCGTGCCCCTCAAACACAGGCTGTGCACTTAGTGTAGCCGTGCCCCTCAAACACATGCTGTGCACTTAGTGTAGCCGTGCCCCTCAAACACAGGCTGTGCACTTAGTGGAGCCGTGCCCCATGCTGTCCCTATCCCTGCAGTGTGCTTTTCATTGCTGTCAGTATTCACACAACGCACCCTTGATTGAAATGAAACGGATGCAATAGTTTACTCTGATCGAACCTCCCTTTGAGGCGGGGTTAGAAGCTGCGACTCCCTGCACCCAATCCTGGGTTTCAGAACTCCCCTTGATTATCTACAGTATGTGTTGAGATGACCGGGTGCTTGGAGTTTGAACATTAGGTTAACTGATGAGTTAACTGATCAAACTTCTCATCACAGCATGAATAAATCTGACTCAATCTGTAGGGTTACTAATAGGAGTTGTTCATGCAGCTATAATGGATGTTATTTGGCATTAGACTCCTGGCTCCTGATCATTTCAATAGTATACTTCATTGAGGGTAGTTCTGAAACCCAGGACCTGCTTTGAACTCTTCAGCTGAAAGGCATATCCTTGTTTGTCATATTCAAGTAACTGCTACAGCCATGCTGAGCCAGTGTGGGCAGCAAGATGAAGGGTTTGAATCTCGCTGCTCTGTGTGTGGTCTCAGCTTACCCCCCAAATGATGTCATGTTCAGTATTATTTCTATAGACATGCTGTGCACACACAGTCTTGTACACAGATACATGCAGGTAATTAATACAAATAAAACCGTGATGGAGGGATTCTCAAGTTGACTCTTCTGATTGGTAACAAGCACTCCCAGTATGTTAAAGGGTTAAATATTTGAACATGTTCAATCCTGAAACTAAACTAATGCCCAGTGTGGTGTTCCAGGGCTCCCAGAAGAGGGCCTTGTCCACCCCGGAGAATCCGCAGTCCAAGAGGATCCTGTCTGTGGCCCCCAGCCCTCGCCTGCTGTTATCACCAGCCAGCTTCTCCCCCAGGTACCCTGAGCCTGACCCTCTCCCCAGCTTCAACCAGGCTATCGGAGCACCAAGTATCTGCGATAAACAGCCACTGAGTATTCAGCGATGTGTGTCTTGAGCTTGTGTATTGATTTCCGATCAACTAATCGATGTCCGCATCAGTGTCTGTGGCGATCACATGCCTTATTGATGGATGTGTGGATGGTTAACCATTGGCAACCCCTTTCTCATTTCATTGATTGGATGTGTGTTGTGCAGTGACAGTGCTGTGCTCTGAATTGACTGTGTTCTGTTCCCAGTGCCACTCCCTCTCAGAAGTATGGCTCGCGTGGCGGTCGTGGGGAGGTGGTCTGCTCGTTCGGGGCTGTGCAGGGCACCTGGAGGGGGCAAGGGGACAGCAGTGCCCAGGTGCAGCTCTACCAAGGGGGAAAAGACTCTGTCACCAAGAGCTACAAGTTCATGTTCCAGAAGCTGCAGGACATCAGAGAGGGTGAGAGTCAGTGTGTATCAGAGCCCTGACGCTGCTCTGCGTCAGAGAGGGTCAGTGTGTACCAGAGCCCTGACGCTGCTCTGCGTCAGAGAGGGTCAGTGTGTACCAGAGCCCTGACGCTGCTCTGCGTCAGAGAGGGTCAGTGTGTACCAGAGCCCTGACGCTGCTCTGCGTCAGAGAGGGTCAGTGTGTACCAGAGCCCTGACGCTGCTCTGCGTCAGAGAGGGTCAGTGTGTACCAGAGCCCTGACGCTGCTCTGCGTCAGAGAGGGTCAGTGTGTACCAGAGCCCTGACGCTGCTCTGCGTCAGAGAGGGTCAGTGTGTACCAGAGCCATGACGCTGCTCTGCATCGTTCTGATGACATTGAACACAGGACACTGTGACCAGCAACACATCACACATGCACATTTATACATTACACCCAGTCCTGGGTTTCAGAACTCCCATCAATTCAGTGTATCATTTGAAATAATCAGGAACCAGTTGCTTAAAATGCCCCAAGTTAACTCAATACGTTTAATGTTTTATGCAGCCAGTCCAGAGTTTGATTTTAAATAAGTAGTCCCTCCCTTATAGCTGCATGAACAACTCCCATTAGTAATCCTACAGACTTGGGCGCCGTATTGCTGATGAGAAATGTTATCAGTTAATTCAGAGCAGATTTCGCCTGATTGTTCAAACTCCTGGCATCTACCTGGTCATTTCAAGAATAAAAAAGGGGAGTTCTGAAACCCAGGACTGGTGCGAGTTTGAAGCCCTACAAAAACATGTTTGGGTGAAATGTATTTTACCTATCAGCTCCCAAAAACTTTTAGGTCTTTTAACCATGATATAAGGAGTACATTTGATAGTCTGTCTTTTTAAATGTTTTAAAAATGATCTCTGTAAGTTGTTTAGGGCCTCTTGTAAATGTTTTGATCCTGATTAAGGATTTGCACATGTTCGGGTGAATCATTTGCTTCTGACTCCTAAAATGGTTAAGTCAGTACCACACATGATATTGTGTTGTTTTATTGTATGTTTGTTGACAGTACCTCCTTGTAAATGAGATCTAGGTCTCAATTCCTGTATAAATAATAATAATAAAAAAAAAATTAGATCTTTTCAAAGGGGAGGGTGACCTGCAACTCATATCTAATGAGGTTGTGTACTGTCATGCACTACACAGCTAGATGTAAATCATTCTTGAGTAACAAGCACACAGGCTCTTTTATCTCATTAACCCTTTGCAGTCCATTTATTAACTGCGCGTCAGGCACGCCAGGTCTAATTAATTTTCACACGCGCAGTTAATTTTATACGCGCTGTTTAAAAGTATTTTTTTTCACAGTCAAACGGGTTTAAATGGCCCTGCATATCAACAAAGCACTCACTAGGCATCTCCAGCCCCGCCCCACCCTTTCGTTTGCTATAGCGTTCAGCTATGTAAGAAATAAATAATAATAATAATAATAGTCGTACATACCGATCGATCATCTCCGGATCACTCGTTTTATCACCAAACTCCTCAATAATGCGATCCGTCATTATTTTATTACTATAACATCTGAAAAAAGCTCTGCAAATGTCCATGATAGTCTCTGTGCGCTGACGCACTCAGCCAGCTTGTTTACTATGAACGCCCCGTTATCTGATACCATGTATGACTATTCATGAGATACGACTTTTTTTTTTTTTTTTTTTTTTTTTTTCCCCGACTTGTCTCGGCTCCTGTCGCTCCCACTCGGCAATAGAATGGTTTTCTCGGCTTTTTCCGGAGAAAAAACGACTAAACACCCGTTTATTGGGTTGCTATAATGATGTCGGACCCAGTCCGACAAAGGACCTGTGAGGAATAATTGCAATGTCGGACCCAGTCCGACAATGGACTGCAAAGGGTTAAAGTTTTACAGCTATAGTGTGTGTCTGTCACAGTCCACTACTTCAGCAATTGTATTCAGTGCCACAGCAGGATATTGAATAGGTGTATAAACCCAAGCATTAAAAACATTTCCCTATTTGGACAGCATATTTCCGTGTTGCTTTGCTGTTGATTTTGCAGATGTGTATCGAGACTCCTCGCTGCATTGACGTGTTTTATTTGTAGTTTTGATGTGCAAGATTGAAGACCTGGGTGACGTGCTGAAGAACCATTTCAACATCGAGGAGTTCTCATCAACCTCTGCACCTGCGCAGGTAACCAGTCACTGACTGCACACAGCAAGCCTCTTTAGAGAGAGAGAGAGAGAGCAAGCCGAACCCTCGGCACAGCTGGCAGGACCAGGCTGAGGGGCAGACAGGGAGGAAGGGAGTGAGGCAGGGGGGCAGGCTAGGGGGTATTCGGTTAGGACTGAGGTGTGCGCGCTCTCTTTCTCGATCTTCAATAACTTCACTAACACAGCAGAGCACTTGCAGCCAGGGCCAATAAGAAATGTCAGAATATTTTGGGGGGGTGGGGGGATATGGTATTGAGGGACAAACTAATGCTGTAATTAAACCATTAATGTGATACAATTACTTTTCTGATGGGCGTTACAAATCCCTAATACGAGACAGGGCTGTGATTTTACGTTAAACTTTACATTGTGTGCTCCAGGAGAACTCGCATTCTAGACAAAACTGAGCAGATGTTCAATCTTCACAATACATCTGGTATGAGGAACTTGCTTGTGTGATTTACTCTAGTACTGTATGAACAAGCTGTGAAGTGTAATGTGTCTGGATCTTTGCGGATGCTAAAACAGATTACGGTGGATTGTTTAGAAGATCAATCACGTTATCACTGGGTGTGCACTAGCCAGCACATCTGGAGCACACGTCATCGTCGCTTAACACTGCGGATATATTCATATTGTTTAATACTGCATTGTTATATCAGATGGAAACATTGCAGAGGATTGATAGTTTTTGCGGAGGGATTTTGGTTTTCATGGATTCTGCAATTTAATTTGGCCCTGCTTATAGCTGAGCGGATCACAGATGCAACATTTGAAAGTGTATCTTCTCCAGATCGAGACCAGCCCTGTTGTAATGTGTCGGTGTAGTACAGTTTTTTTTTTTGTAGAAATTGATTTAAACAACAAACTTAGGTATGCCTCCGTATAATGTCCTGTATTTCTACTTGTTAAAGCTAGTTTAAAAACACCCTTCTGTGCAGTTAGTGTCTTTGTTTTAGCTGATCGAACGCCCCTCTCCTCTAGGAGCCGGTAGTCCTGCTGGGTCAGATCGGCTGCGATAGCAACGGGAAGCTCAACTCCAAGTCTGTGATCTTGGAGGGGGATCAGGAACACTCCTTCGGAATGCAGGTGCCAGTGGACCTCTCCGAACTCCGGGAGTACTCCCTCTTCCCAGGCCAGGTGAGCACAGCGAGATGGGGCTGCGGGATCCATCCTTCCTGCACTGCACGCTGAGAATATATATATATATATATATATAAACATGAGAAGTTGTGAAGATCAGTTGTGTGTCTTGTTTCCTGAAAGCTCTTCAAATGCTATGAAATGGTCAGAGCTGCTGATTGAGTGAAACACTCACACTGAGAGCTTACTACAAGAAGATCACATGTATTAACAGAAGAATATCACATTTCTGTACCAGGCATTTCAATGTTTATTTGTGCATGTGTCTAATACTTGTTACCCTGTGTGACTGTATTGTGCAATTTAAAGATCATAGTAATTCTAAAAGAATATTATTGTGTGTGTGTGTGTGTGTGTGTGTCCAGGTTGTAGTGATGGGGGGGACCAACAGCACAGGCAGGAGGCTGGTGGCTTCCAGACTCTATGAGGTGAGTGTGAGCTCTATCCTGAGCTGGGACTGCATATATGTAAAGCAGCAGGGCTTTGAGATGAGGGTATCGGGTATCTTCTTGCTTTTAAATAAGGTTTTCACTGCAGTGCAGACTCTACTAAATTATAAACCTGCTCTTCTTTAGTCAGTGCGAGCCTTACCATTTGGTAACTTTTGGAGACCAGACCATGCTTCACATTTTAACAAGGTTTACCATTTATTAGTTCCAAATACCCTATTCTATATTGAACGTTATTGTTTAGATACAATATGTACCACTAGTATTAACAGAGATAGCTAATTGATCAGATTACCTGAACCCCTGGAGAGCCCTCAGACTGATTCACTGATGGTCCATGATGATCCTGGAGGTATCCGAGGCTTCTCTGTCTGTGTCGCCTCCATGCCCGGTATTTATACCATGTGGGCTTAGACATACGTGACTACAATTCTTGCACTGTGTATGTGTGTCTGGCTCTGGGACAGTGTCTCAGCGCTCTTTGTAGTTTTTACATTGTGTGTGTGTGTGTGCGTCTGTTCTCTGTGACAGTGTCTCAGCGCTCTGTGTAGTTTTTACATTGTGTGTGTGTGTCTGTGCGTCTGTTCTCTGTGACAGTGTCTCAGCGCTCTTTGTAGTTTTTACATTGTGTGTGTGTGTGTGTACGTCTGTGCTCTGGGACAGTGTCTCAGCGCTCTGTGTAGTTTTTACATTGTGTGTGTGTGTGCGTCTGTTCTCTGTGACAGTGTCTCAGTGCTCTGTAGTTTTTACATTGTGTGTGTGTGTGTGTGTGTGTGTGTGTGTGTGTGTGTGTGTGCGTCTGTGCTCTGGGACAGTGTCTCAGCGCTCTGTGTAGTTTTTACATTGTGTGTGTGTGTGTGTCCGTCTGTTCTCTGTGACAGTGTCTCAGTGCTCTGTAGTTTTTACATTGTGTGTGTGTGTGTGTGCGTCTGTTCTCTGTGACAGTGTCTCAGCACTCTGTGTAGTTTTTACATTGTGTGTGTGCGTCTGTTCTCTGTGACAGTGTCTCAGCGCTCTGTGTAGTTTTTACATTGTGTGTGTGTGTGTGTACGTCTGTTCTCTGGGACAGTGTCTCAGCGCTCTGTGTAGTTTTTACATTGTGTGTGTGTGTGCGTCTGTTCTCTGGGACAGTGTCTCAGCGCTCTGTAGTTTTTACATTATGTGTGTATGTGCGTCTGTTCTCTGGGACAGTGTCTCAGCGCTCTGTGTAGTTTTTACATTGTGTGTGTGTGTCTGTGCGTCTGTTCTCTGTGACAGTGTCTCAGCACTCTTTGTAGTTTTTACATTGTGTGTGTGTGTGTGTGTGTGTGTGCGTCTGTGCTCTGGGACAGTGTCTCAGCGCTCTGTGTAGTTTTTACATTGTGTGTGTGTGTCTGTGCGTCTGTTCTCTGTGACAGTGTCTCAGCGCTCTGTGTAGTTTTTACATTGTGTGTGTGTGTGTGTGTGTGTGTGCGTCTGTGCTCTGGGACAGTGTCTCAGCGCTCTGTGTAGTTTTTACATTGTGTGTGTGTGTGCGTCTGTTCTCTGTGACAGTGTCTCAGCGCTCTGTGTAGTTTTTACATTGTGTGTGTGTGTCTGTGCGTCTGTTCTCTGTGACAGTGTCTCAGTGCTCTGTAGTTTTTACATTGTGTGTGTGTGCGTCTGTGCTCTGGGACAGTGTCTCAGCGCTCTAGTTTTTACATTGTGTGTGTGTGCGTCTGTTCTCTGTGACAGTGTCTCAGCGCTCTGTGTAGTTTTTACATTGTGTGTGTGCGTCTGTTCTCTGGGACAGTGTCTCAGCGCTCTGTGTAGTTTTTACATTGTGTGTGTGTGCATCTGTTCTCTGTGACAGTGTCTCAGCGCTCTTTGTAGTTTTTACATTGTGTGTGTGTGTGCGTCTGTTCTCTGTGACAGTGTCTCAGCGCTCTGTGTAGTTTTTACATTGTGTGTGTGTGCATCTGTTCTCTGTGACAGTGTCTCAGCGCTCTGTATAGTTCTTACATTGTGTGTGTGTGTCTGTGCGTCTGTTCTCTGTGACAGTGTCTCAGCGCTCTTTGTAGTTTTTACATTGTGTGTGTGTGCGTCTGTTCTCTGTGACAGTGTCTCAGCGCTCTGTGTAGTTTTTACATTGTGTGTGTGTGTGCATCTGTTCTCTGTGACAGTGTCTCAGCGCTCTGTGTAGTTTTTACATTGTGTGTGTGTGTCTGTGCGTCTGTTCTCTGTGACAGTGTCTCAGCGCTCTGTGTAGTTTTTACATTGTGTGTGTGTGCATCTGTTCTCTGTGACAGTGTCTCAGCGCTCTGTGTAGTTTTTACATTGTGTGTGTGTGTGTGTCTGTGCGTCTGTTCTCTGTGACAGTGTCTCGGCACTCTGTGTAGTTTTTACCTTGTGTGTGTGTCTGCGTCTGTTCTCTGTGACAGTGTCTCAGCGCTCTGTGTAGTTCTTACATTGTGTGTGTGTGTCTGTGCGTCTGTTCTCTGGGACAGTGTCTCGGCGCTCTGTGTAGTTTTTACATTGTGTGTGTGTGTCTGTGCTTCTGTTCTCTGTGACAGTGTCTCAGCGCTCTGTGTAGTTTTTACATTGTGTGTGTGTGTCTGTGCGTCTTCTCTGTGACTGTCTCAGCGCTCTGTGTAGTTTTTACATTGTGTGTGTGTGTCTGTTCTCTGTGACAGTGTCTCAGCACTCTGTAGTTTTTACATTGTGTGTGTGTGTGTGTGTGTGTGTGTCTGTGCGTCTGTTCTCTGTGACAGTGTCTCGGCGCTCTGTGTAGTTTTTACATTGTGTGTGTGTGTGTGTGTGTGCTTCTGCTCTGGGACAGTGTCTCAGCGCTCTGTGTAGTTTTTACATTGTGTGTGTGTGTCTGTGCGTCTGTTCTCTGTGACAGTGTCTCGGCGCTCTGTGTAGTTTTTACATTGTGTCTGTGCGTCTGTTCTCTGTGACAGTGTCTCAGCGCTCTGTAGTTTTTACATTGTGTGTGTGTGTGTGTCTGTGCGTCTGTTCTCTGTGACAGTGTCTCAGCGCTCTGTGTAGTTTTTACATTGTGTGTGTGTGTCTGTGCTCTTGGACAGTGTCTCAGTGCTCTGTAGTTTTTACATTGTGTGTGTGTCTGTGCGTCTGTTCTCTGTGACAGTGTCTCAGTGCTCTGTAGTTTTTACATTGTGTGTGTGCGTCTGTGCGTCTGTTCTCTGTGACAGTGTCTCAGCGCTCTGTGTAGTTTTTACATTGTGTGTGTGTGTCTGTTCTCTGTGACAGTGTCTCAGCGCTCTGTGTAGTTTTTACATTGTGTGTGTGTGCGTCTGCTCTGGGACAGTGTCTGAGCGTTCTGTGTAGTTTTTACATTGTGTGTGTGTGTGTGTGTTTGTGCTCTGGGACAGTGTCTCAGCGCTCTGTGTAGTTTTTATATTGTGTGGATCTGTGCTCTGGGACAGTGTCTCAGCGCTCTGGGACAGTGTCTCAGCGCTCTGTGTAGTTTTTATATTGTGTGTGTGTGTGTGTGTGTGTCTGTGCGTCTGTGCTCTGGGACAGTGTCTCAACGCTCTGTGTAGTTTTTACGTTGTGTGTGTGTGTGTGTGTGTGTGTGTGTGTCTGTGCTCTGGGACAGTGTCTCAGCGCTCTGTGTAGTTTTTACGTTGTGTGTGTGTGTCTGTGCTCTGGGACAGTGTCTCAGCGCTCTGTGTAGTTTTTACATTGTGTGTCTGTGTTCTTTTATTCAGGGGGTGCCACTACCATTCCACAAACCAAAGGAGCAATCACAAGAAGATATGCTTGAAGGTAAAGACCATTCGGTACAATACCAGGATAATAAAACACTTTGCAGTAGTGCATGTAAAAATACTATGTAATGATACCATGGTATTGGTTTGAAATTGGGTATTCACAACACCAAAATGAAAGGGAGTTCTAGCAAATGGATTCACCAAGTCTTCCCAGTCTTGCACTTCCTTCCATTCACATGTAGGTCTGCAGCTATAAAGCGAATGCGTTTGCAATTTGAAAGTGATCTCTGGTGCCACACTAGGTTACAGCAAGCTCTGTTTGCGTGCCTTAATTGTTTAGCATGGTTAACACATGTCACAGCAGACAGACTTCAATATTAACACATGACACAGCAGACAGACTTCAATATTAACACATGTCACAGCAGACAGGCTTCAATATTAACACACGTCACAGCAGACAGACTTCAATATTAACACATGACACAGCAGACAGACTTCAATATTAACACATGTCACAGCAGACAGACTTCAATATTAACACATGTCACAGCAGACAGACTTCAATATTAACACATGTCACAGCAGACAGACTTCAATATTAACACATGACACAGCAGACAGACTTCAGTATTAACACATGTTACAGCAGACAGACTTCAGTATTAACACATGTTACAGCAGACAGACTTCAGTATTAACACACGTCACAGCAGACAGACTTCAATATTAACACATGTCACAGCAGACAGACTTCAGTATGAACCCTGATAGCTGGTTCTACTGCAGGGTAAAGGAAGCTGGCTTATTCATAGGTTATCTGTTTGTTTGCATTTGCAGTTACTGGGTCATTTCACCCCAGCAATGTCTTCTGGGTCATGTTACTGGCTGAAAGCATGTCAGTCAGAATGCAAAGCAGCTGGTTGGTTATTGACAGGAAAGAAGCCAGTGAAGGGGTGGGGACAAGTTCACCCTCCAGATTAAATGACCCAGGAAGTGCAAGACAGTAAAAACATGACTCCAAACAGAGATTTCTTTAGCCTTGTGTAGAGGCAGGTATCATGTTTTAAAATGAAACTCTCTCTCTCTCTCTCTCTCTCTCTCTCTCTCTCTCTCTCTCTCTCTCTCTCGCTGTCTCGCTGTCTCTCTTTCTTAGGGGCCGGGCAGCACATGGTTCTCGTGGCCTGTGGCCCCTACACCACCTCGGACAGCATGAACTATGAGCCCCTGATGGACCTGATTGAAGTTATCAAGAGGGACCGGCCAGACGTCTGCCTGCTGGTGAGGGAGCTTCTTGTGCTTGACTATCAGAACTGTGTTGACAGTCCGGTTTGTTTACATCCTTCAGTGTTAGCTGGAGAGACATCCTATTTTAAATGATCCAACATCGATAAGGCTTTCTGCAATAGCGTCTTGGTGGAAGGATTGTTTGCATTTCCAGTACAGTTCATTTCTTTGTGGTTTATTTTACAAATCTTGTTTAAAAACTGACGCCTCAAAGTGAGTTCTCACACACGAGTGCATCTAGTCTGCTGCGTGCTGAACACCCCTTCACTAACACAACAACAAATTAAACCCACCAGTTTCAACAGAAATTCAGGATCGTTGCAAGCCCATGAATCAAGCTAAGCATGATAATAAAATCCTTGTTTTGTTTTTTTTGTTTTTTGTATGTTCTCTTCACAATTGACAGTTTATTTCCAAGAAGTGCTTACAGTAACTGCATATTTATACTTTTATAATTTTATTTAAAAACAAATTTGTCTCCAATCACATTTAAAGTAGATATCCTATGTATTGTGTTTTCTGATCTCTGTGTGCTGCTGATCAGGCTTGAAGCACACATTTTATTGTGTAGGTTGTATTTGTAATTTCTAAATGATTACCTCTAGTACATTTTGGTGACGGTCTCAATGGGTACATTTCCTGGTTAAATAAATAAATTCATTTTAATGATTATTTACAGTTAAGGATAATAACAGTATCGGTAATAAAACAAATTTAAATTAGATGGATGTAGTAATTGTATCAGTATATTAAATAAAATATATATATATATATAGAGAGAGAGAGAGAAACCAAGCTGATCCCAGACTGATTTGAAGCTCCTTGTGGTCTTTGTGTTGGTCAGACGCTTGTTCTTTCGTCGCTGCTGTTTTAGCAGTGTGAACGGAGTGAGTTTTTCTTGAATAAGTGTTCAGTGGCTGCCTCGAATCAAGTGGAGAGTGTGATTCTCACGCACTCTTTCCTGTGTGAAGCCCGTGAGCGCAAGAGAAAGCACACTCAACTGGATTCGAGTTAGCCACTGTATAATTAGAAACCTATTAGAAATCCTTACATCAAAATAAAAAACATACTTAATCTGGTAACATACTTCAGAGCCTGTTGTGGTTTAAACATTCTGAACGCTTTGTCACTGAGTGCAGATCTACTCTGAGAAATGGGGTCGTGTAATTCTTACAATGACCTTCAGTGACGTGAGCAATACCTCCCGCTGTAAAAACAAAGTCAAATACATCTTGCTCCCACTCTGCTTTATTTTTCAAACTGTAACCCTACATTTGTATATGTTTTCAAGTTACCTTGTATTCATATGGTTTTGTAGCGGTGCAGCTGAGAGTATCGATTTTAAACCGAACCTTTAGAGCCTGTACTGATGTCACCGGTTTCTGATCACCGTTTACCAGGCTTGCGAACTATTAAAACAAAAAAGGAAACTGCTTCTGAAAAGACTCCTCCAGCTGGAGGCGAGGTGGGGAGCATGTTAGCCCGGCACTGTGCTCTAAAGCTGGTGAAAGTGAAGCATCGTGCAACGCTAATATTCTCCTCCATCTCGATCTTTCTTTTAAATCTTTGTTTTCGCTCCAGGTTGACCGGTTGGAAGCAAAGGGCCTCGATCACTGTCGGTCGTTGAGGACCGGTTGGTTGGTTGATGAGCAGGATATGGGTGGTCGAGTGTCCCAGGGCAGGCTGGGAATTGTAGTCTTTGCTGTGATCTGATCATTTTGTTTCTTTCTTCTTGATAGCTTGGACCTTTCTTGGATTCCAAGCATGAACAAGTGGAGGTAAGAAGCACAGCATGTCATTGCAAAATAAATAATGAAGTATTTCATAATCAAGGTGTCATTACTACTGTAATGTTTGTGTATAAGACAGAATATGTACAGCAAGCATTTATAAACAGAATAAGCACTGAGTGGATTCTTAATAGGGGTAGCACCGACTAGTGGACTAGAAAAGTGAGTCTGCCTCACTGCTAGTCGACTAATTGCACACTTTAGTATCAAAGTAGCAACATAGTCATGTTTCTGTGTGTTTAAAGTGTATGCTAGTAACAAACTCGCAATGTCAGTATTTTAATTGTATTCAGCCGTTTGAATTGAAAGGCATTGTGAGGCGTGCAGTTTCGTTTGGACAGAAGTCCAGCTGCGGTTGCAATCCATTGCATAGTTTTGATATTGAGCACACACACAGCAAAGAATTACAAACCGGTACTACTCAAACAGAGCACTAGACATGATCTAGGCATTTTTGGCAACTAGTCATTCTACCCCTGATTCTTAATTAAAAAGTAGAGAACCCAGTTTTTTTGCTTGTAGAGACTGGGTGCAGAATGTCCTCGTTTCCAGCAGCCTCTCGGACCAGATCAGAAAGAATCCAATTATTACCCAGCCAGTTAACCTGAATCATGTGACTGAATGAGTTAACACACATTAAGCCTCGCAACTGCCATTCAGTTTATTCAAAACCACGTTGCAACACCTGCACATCTTGCATGATGTACATGAAGGTAGTGAGGTATAGGGCATAGGAAGTGAAGTCACCTGATGTATCATGTTTTTCTAAAGAGGATCAAACTAATGAAAACCTCACCTGAGCTGCACTCCCATTGTCGGTCTCCATTGTCGGCTCAAAATTAATTCATTATTCTTTAACAGACGGGGTACATTATAATTACAATTACAGCATAATTGTTTGCTGAAGTTGCAATTACAATGCTATTACACTAAAAGGTAACACATAGCTACACACACTAACATGTTTACTGCTTGGTAGAATAAACAGAGTAATCGCAGGTACACAGACAAACATACTATAAAGTGTTTTCAAAGAAATGAGGTCACTGAAAGTGGTTGAAAATATGTGTTTGCTCAATGTAAAACACAACATGGAACTGTGAACGATTAAGCTGGGAAAGGGGTGTAATTGAATTGTAATTGATCAGTTATATGGCAATTACAATTGTGCAGGTGTGTCAAGGTTCAACTACAATGACACTGGAGTTGCAATGAATTACGAACGACACAATTGCATTGTAATGGACCCCAGGTGTGATCTTTGTTGAAATGCTGTGCTGCTGTTTCAGAGCGGTCAGCTGACAGCCACGCTGGACGAGGTGTTTCGACGCTGTGTGAAAGCGATTGTCGAAGGAACCAGAGGGTCAGTCCTGTTTTACATTCTTTTATTTTGAAATGTTTTTAACTAACACTAGTCATCATTACTGATGATCAATTACTGCAGCATTTCCAAGTGCAGTGTTCCCCGGCTGAGAGAAGACCCCTCGGGAAGCAAGCCAAGTGTTTTCTTAGCTGAAGTGCTCTTTAAGACGGAGTTGACCACCAGACACAATATGAATCAATCAATAAATACTAATTACTTGTCATGACGCACGTGCATCAACATATTAAATGAATAATTAAGAGAAAAGCAATAGGCAAGTGTGTGTTAATAAACTATAATAATAAAGTAACAGACAAACTGACATCAATAAACACTGTCAAACACAGCACCCCTACACACTAAATGCAGCAGCAGCAGCAGCTCTAGATTAATTATGAATACCTGTACAGGAGCAATATTCAAGACATGCACAAAATTATTTAACAGAAAGCAACTCCCCATAATGGAAAAAAAAGACTTGGCTGATTCAGGTTTTTTTCAGGAGAACAATTTCCAACTTTTTGTAGCAAGAGAAACAGTGGAGCTCTTCAGCGTTTGTTTACGTGCCATTTTGTAGCGATGAGGTGCACTCGTGGAAATCGGAATACAAAATGAGGCAATGATATGATGGCGGTTCTGGAAAGATTGAATAAACCAGTCGGTGTGCCTCGAGACACAAGTCACAGGTGAAAAGATTGAATAAACCATTTGAAAAACCGTACTGTATCCGTTGTGAACGAATCGCTAGCTGTGGCAAAAAGGTGTTCTTTTAACCCCTTCTCTGCTGAGGCCCTGGTGACGCCCTATGCTACAGTCATTTTGTGATTTTTGGTACTTTCCTGTTTTTACATCAAAGTTACTAGTAACACTTTCTATTGCAGCAGTGTGGAGTAGTGGTTCGGGCTCTGGACTCTTGACCAGAGGGTCGTGGGTTCAATCCCAGGTAAGGGACACTGCTGCTGTACCCTTGAGCAAGGTGCTTTACCTAGATAGCTCCAGTAAAAACCCAACTGTATAAATGGGGAATTGTATGTAAAAATAATGTGATATCTTGTAACAATTGTAAGTCGCCCTGGATAAGGGCGTCTGTTAAGAAATAATAATTACTATTAAGTAGATATGCAATAATAATAATAATAAATTAATATTAAGTAGATATGCAATAATAATAATAATAAAATAATAAGTAGATATGCAATTGCATATTAAATTACTGTTAAATTAATATTTAGTAAATATGCAATAGCTGGTTTCTTGCTAAATATTAAACAAATATCAATTGAAAATGTAATTGCATATCACGTCCATTTATATTACGTTTGTTACCCTTGAAAATATGTAATAATTTCCCATTGTTTACATGTCCTTATTGAAAATACAGTTAATCTGACTTAAATGTTAATGGAAAGTAACAAGGAATAATTGAACATAAATTTAATATCAATTGCATATCTATGAAACACGCGTCCTCCGAAACGTGTTCCTGCCAATCCGTCATTTTTCGCACTGCGGATCCACAACGAAGCCACCAGACCTATAGTGCCGGAGGACAACACAGATCTGAACGGCTCCACTGGAGAACCGCAGGTGCTCCATCAGCCACAGGGGTCGCTGGTGCGTGGTGAACCCCGTCTGACCTAATCCCTCCCTACCCGGGTGGCGCTTGGCCAATTGTGCACGCTTTTGCCCCTTAGGAACCCCCGGTCACGGTTGACAGTGACATAGCCTGGATTTGAACCTGTGATCTCCAGGCTATGGGTTGCATCCTGCACTCCATGCAGTGTGCCTTTTACTGGATGCGCCACTCGGGAACCCCCTAAAACTTTTTTTTTTTTTACTGTGTTCTTTCACCTGGGAATACTGACAGTAATATTGCACAGATTCTGACATTAAAACTTAATATAGCATAGTGAGATGAATCCTTCTTTTTAAAAATAAAAAATGTGCATTTTTATTAAATTGTTCCTCTTTCAAATCCACTCTGTTACTATTTCCAAAATATATTTCAACACATTTTAAAGAGGTAGCAAACAACAACAACAAAAAAAAAATAGCTGTGATCTTTTGAAGCTGCGTGTTTCTGCTTGCTGTCTGTGAAAAATGTTCTTTCGAGACCAGAGGGTATGTTTGAAACCATGACTGCTTCACCTCCCTGTGACTGTCAAGATCATATTTTAGTTTGTGTACATGGTTGACTGGTATTCCTTGGGCTACATCTTTCAGAACATGATTCTGATCATTCTGTACAGTGTTTTAAAAAAAAAAAAAGTCAAGAATTTAAGTTTGGATGCCATGTTTAAAATATTTCTTACAAGCAGCGCCGTCCTCTGACTGTTCCTAATTAGAACCTCTGTCCTTCCACCAAACACAACGCTTGTGGCATACGTATTACATGAACAAGCTAAAGGGCCACCGCTTGCGTTCAAATAGGCTATAAATTACATCTAACAACTGCGTCGCATCAAATATATTTAATCCGGGTAATATAATGAAATTAAAGCCACCAACCTAATATGTTGCGTAATAACTCCTGGAGGAGCAACCCTGAGTGAAAAAACAGCAATCCAGCTTTTTAATCATGATGTACCAGGTACATCTGTAGCACACAAGAGGTTAAGACAAGATCCTGTTCCTTTTAGGGGGAGCATTTACAATGGGAAAGATCTGTTTCACCACAAGGGTGTTCCCTTAGGTGAAGCGTTCTCTTAGGAGGTGTTCCTATATGTGGAGACTGCTGTACTGCAGATCTACAGCCCTGTATTAATACAGCTAGGGACATTTATCAGTAACACTTTAGTTTAGAGATCTGTTATAAGTGGTTATCAACAAATCTATGAACATGTTATTAATTCTGCTAATACTTACAATAAAACCACACACTTTCGCCATTGTTTTTTTGCTGTTTAGAATCGCTTCAGGTCTGTTTTGTCTTTCTGTGTCTGTCTGCCTGTCTGTTCAGGTCTGTTTTGTCTTTCTGTGTCTGTCTGCCTGTCTGTTCAGGTCTGTTTTGTCTTTCTGTGTCTGGCTGCCTGTCTGTTCAGGTCTGTTTTGTCTTTCTGTGTCTGGCTGCCTGTCTGTTCAGGTCTGTTTTGTCTTTCTGTGTCTGTCTGCCTGTCTGTTCAGGTCTGTTTTGTCTTTCTGTGTCTGCCTGCCTGTCTGTTCAGGTCTGTTTTGTCTTTCTGTGTCTGCCTGCCTGTCTGTTCAGGTCTGTTTTGTCTTTCTGTGTCTGGCTGCCTGTCTGTTCAGGTCTGTTTTGTCTTTCTATGTCTGTCTGCCTGTCTGTTCAGGTCTGTTTTGTCTTTCTATGTCTGTCTGCCTGTCTGTTCAGGTCTGTTTTGTCTTTCTATGTCTGTCTGCCTGTCTGTTCAGGTCTGTTTTGTCTTTCTATGTCTGGCTGCCTGTCTGTTTTGTTTTTGCTATGTCTGGCTGCCTGTCTCTTCAGGTCTGTTTTGTCTTTCTATGTCTGTCTGTCTCTTCCATTGTATGAGGCTGCTTTGCTTTTGCAGCACCGTTGTTATACACTTTTGCCATTGTTTGTTTTTTTGCTATTGTTTATAATAACCGTGAAGCAGCAGACAGGTTTATAAATGTTCAGCAGCCCGTATTCAGATCTGCCACTGCACGGCTCCAGGGAGGTCATTTATTTTTGGAGCCTGCAGATGCCAATTTTTTTTATAATAAACGTATTGGCTTAATTAACTGCACTTAAATAACAAACCGATACTTAATTATTTTTCTAAAATAATAATTAAGAATGTCCTCACTGCCGGTTGTGTGTTACCCTTCAGAGATGAAATTATCTCCAGTCAATAATCTATTTGTGGAAAAGGCATTCTACACGCATGCGAGGGCCTGCATCCAGTCTGACTGCTGGTTAAATGGTTCAGTTAAATTTAGCAAAGTGTGTCCCTGCTGTCTGTACCACCAGGGGGCAGCATGTGAGTGAGGTTTGTAGTCCTGTACTTGCTTGTCCCAGTTCCTATATAAAGTATAACGTGGCTGTATATACGAGTTGGTACCCTTTTGAAGAAAGTCAGGTAGATGCAAATTCCCAATAGTCTTACATGTTGCAGGCACGGAACATTGCACATCTTATAATCAAATGTCTTGTGTTTTGAAGTTATGGGTGCTGGTACTTATGGGATCCACTGTGTAAATAATACAAAATAAAAAAGCAGTAATGATGATGAATCATGTTCTGTTCTGTCCTCTCTTTTCTCAGCTCTGGCACGCAGCTGGTGTTTGTCCCGTCGCAGCGTGATGTGCATCATGACTTCGTGTTCCCCCAGCCTCCCTTCCACCCGTCCCACCTCTCCCAGCTGTCCGGGGAGGACAGACAGGTACCTTTCCTTTCAGTAGAGAGAGCTCACCTCCATTCAAGGGGACCAGTGTTAGTGTTCCAGACTCCCTGCATGCTATACTAACTTACTGCCCAAGAGCTACAGTATAAGTACATTATCTTTAACGAGGAGGCTGTGTGGTCCGGTGGTTAAAGAAAAGGGCTTGTAACCAGGAGGAGGTCCCCGGTTCAAATCCCACCTCAGCCACTGACTCATTGTGTGACCCTGAGCAAGTCACTTCACCTCCTTGTGCTCCGTCTTTCGGGTGAGACGTTGTTCTAAGTGATTTTGCAGCTGATACATAGTTCACACACCCTAGTCTCTGTAAGTCGCCTTGGATAAAGGCGTCTGCTAAATAAACAAATAATAATAATATTATTTTCTTAACCCATAGGTAAATCAAGTAGGGAATATTCCCCAGGAGAAATAATTTCTTCTAAACACCGCATTGGATCCAGATCATAACTCCCTCTTGTAACAATGCTGATGATTAGAATTGATGGGCGTGTTGTGGGAACAGAAAACCAGCGCTGTTGCAGGAGGAGGGAGCCTGATCTGGATACACCGCAATCCTTAGAAATATTTTCTTTCTCCTGATGAACCCCCCCCGAGTAAATGTCTAAATATATTGCCCAGTTGATTTATAACCTGTGATGTGTAATTAAAATTGTCAAGAGTCTGCCATATGTTTATACGGACAACACAGGACCCAGCAGAGGTAGCGTGGCGCGTTTCTGGCGACCCTGCAGGGGGTTCTCTGCTTGGTAACGCTCTGCTTGTTGTTTGTGTGCAGCGTGTTCTCCTGCTCCCTGATCCCTGCACTCTGGACCTCAGCGGCGTGGTCATCGGGGTCACCTCCACGGACATCCTGTTCCACATGGGGGCCGAGGAGATCAGCAGGTGGGCCTTCATATAGCATGACCTAGGAGAGACTTGTATCAGGATACAAGCCTCTCCTAGGTCATACTCTCCCTATCGCATTTGCTTTTTGTCTTTTAAAAAGGGCCATCAATAAATGACTGTTTGATCTTCTACAGCAGCCCATCAGGACCATCATACGTACAGTATTGTGATACACAGCATATCAGGACACTAGGGCATCATTACACCCCGATCATACACTAGAGCAAGATGATTCTGCACTTCAGAAACTAATATGGGCAGCAGTGTGGAGTAGTGGTTAGGGCTCTGGACTCTTGTCCGGAGGGTTGTGGGTTCAATCCCAGGTAGGGGACACTGCTGCTGTACCCTTGAGCAAGGTACTTTACCTATATTGCTCCAATAAAAACCCAACTGTATAAATGGGTAATTGTATGTAAAAATAATGTGATATCTTGTAACAATTGTAAGTCGCCCTGGATAAGGGCGTCTGCTAAGAAATAAATAATGATATGGTGACACTCACAGTTAGAGACACGGCCTGCAAAGATATCTTATCCCTGACAGTGGCGCGCAGTGGAAGTTCACAGAATATGCCCAGTTTTTTTTTTTTTTAGTGCTGGGACGAACGCAGCTTTATCATATTCAGATATTCTTTCAATAAACCCTGTGGCACTCCAACCTGTTTAGAGAGACTCTTGTGTACAGTAGAATGTCTGATTCTTTCAGACCTCACTTCTGCACTGGGCTCATCTTTTTGATGCCATCATTTATAAATTGTGTTGTGTGAACGAATACAAACATGGTTATTGGCTAAAAATCAAATAAGAGAACTGGGAAATGATCGCTGGGGTACCCCTACTCCGTGCTTCACATGTCGTAGGGTATTTGCTATGCAGACCTCACTTGCTAGATTAATATCGTGCCTACAGCCTGGAAAGGTCTGTCCTATAAATGGAACTCCGATCCTCTTCGCTCTCTCCAGCACACCTGGTAGAGGCTGAGCTTCGAATGTCAGGAGTTCAGATCCTGTGCAAAGTTGCAGAACTTGATCCCTATGGAGGAGGTGAATTCCAGCTCTCTCCTTGTGCTGCTGCTGCTGTAAACTGAGTGGAGTGAAACTCTTCCAGTACAGACAGCTGGGATGCATTACATGCAATCAGGAGAGAGTGAGAGAGCTGACAGGACCTCGGGCAAGCTGGTCGTGTTTAACAAGCCGTTGTGGGGTGGGATCTGTGCTGGTAGTGCACTTCAGCTTGGGAGTGCCTTCATCTGCGCCACACATTTCATTTGACTGGATTGCTGTGCGCAGTCTGGTTTTAATCGAGATTGGCATGTTTTAGTTAATTGCCTGATTAGAAGTTAATTAGGGTTCAGATATGTGACCTGTTCTGTAAAACCCCTGACAAAGGGATTCTCCTGGTCCTGCACACAGTCCTGCTCTGTTCAAATGTGTTTCTGAGGGGATCAGGCCAGCCTCAGACCCACACTAAACCCCTGTCAGGTTTGTTCTTAGGAGAGTGTATGAGGTTGTGTTTTCATGTTTGCAAGGATATTGACCCCAGACCTAACATGGCAGCCATATTGAGGTCATGTGACCTTTTAGGGTTATTATAGAGTTTTCACATTTGGTACACGGCTGAATTCTATGATTTTTTCCATTGCCAGTGTTGGGCATTAAAAATGTGCTGTTCATTGACACATTGTTTTAATCCGTGTCCTCTCATCCAGCAGTATTAGACACTCCAACGGTGATGAATTTAGAAACACTAAAAGAAACTTAATACATTCATTGACAAACATTTTGATGTTTGAAACAATTGAAAATGACTTCTAGTCAAAATGTTTGTCATTGAATTAATTGAGTTTCTTTTAGTATTTATCAATATCAATGATACAGACCACAAGTTTGAGTTGGTACGAAGCTGTATTCTATGATTCTCTCATTCATTACAGGTGTTGTACTGTAAGATTGAGCTGCCGTGGTATGCCCACAGGAATGCTTGTTTTTGTTCACAAAGCCCCTTTCTCATTGGTAGGAGTGATTTTCTCCTGGGGTATTTCAATAAAACATGAACTATGAATAGTCACATCTTGGCCTTTTTAAATACAGAGGGAAGCAGAGTTAGGTTTCACATGCATGCTGAGGAATTTTATTTTGGTACTATTTTTGAAAGCCCTCGATTCCTGTGTCAGCTAGGACTGTGAGGCAGGAAAACAGCATGTCCGGCAGGACTGGGAGGCAGGGAAACAGCGTGTCAGCCAGGACTGTGAGGCAGGCAGCCCAGCCGCCCAGACCAGATGTACCCTGAGTCACTCCAGTTTGAGAGAGAGGAACAGGAGCACCTATAGAGAACTTTCACAATACAGAACAACCCACACAGCTGCTGGTACCTTCACGGACGCACGCGTATCATTCTTTAGAGCTTTATATTAAAGCTTCAACAAGGAATCCATTTCCTGAATAACGATCCCATTCATTGATTCGTTGATTGCCCCTCTAGCACCTTGCGTAGCCAGCTAACAGAAACACGCGTCTTCCCAGCACACAGACCAGGGCTGTGATGAGAAAGAATCAAATGAAAAAACAGGGTCCTGCTGTTTAATAATTGAATTAATAGTTATCGCTTTCTCAATGCAGATATTATATTACTCTGCATAACACATGGGTCAGTACCCGACCGGAGTGTTTTTATTACCTGGTTTTTAATTATTAATTGGCGGATTTACAGATGCCAGCAATGCAGTTATCCCTCGGCATGGAATGCTTTTCTGTTTGCAATAAACTTTCCATCTGGAGCGATTCGTTTAGTGATTTCATAGTTTTCAGCACTGAAAGAGGCTTCAGATGTGAACAGAGGAATGGTGCGTGTTCTATTTACAAGATATGTTATGCATATAAAAAAATCTAAATGTGTGATTAATTTAGTTTAGTTTGTTTGTTTTTTACATGCTTATTGTTCACCATGGTTACCTAGTTCCACATGTTCTCCCCATGCCTACCTCTGTGTGTGTTTATAACTGTTCGATGGCTACCTCTGTGTGGGTCTGACATCCAGTCCTTATGATCCAGAATTGGCCTCTGACATCCGGTCCTTCTGATCTAGAGTTGGATCACAAGGACCGTATTGCAGTGTAAATGAATGCAGTGCTTCTGTTCTGAAGGTTCCACCGGGGTGTCCTCAGTAATGTTGTGAGTGTATCTCTGCTGCACGGCTCTTTGCACCCTGTTGTTATCAGTCTCTCCAGGAATAGCTGCTCTTCAGTGGCTGACTGCCCAGTTCCTGTAGATTGAAGGGAGCTGCTATCTGAAATGCTTCCAGGGGGATAAGAGCATGTCGGAATCCAGGCCAGAGCTGCTGCCATCAGAAAACTCACTGCACCCTATTACTGTTAATTCCACTCAACGTTAGATTTCCTTATGCGCAGATGATGTTCCCCGCTCACTCCCTCACCTTTTAAATGTCTTTGACAATTTCAGCTCAATCTCAGGATACAAATTTAATTGGCTTAAATCGGCTCTTCTGCTTCTAAACTCCACATCTGGCGAGGGTACCCTTCCCTCAGATATTCCAGTAGTCGGACACTTCAAATATCTCGGTGTTGATATTTACCCTTCTCTGCACTCTACCGTATCCATTAATTTTAATAACATTTTCAGGTAAAATCAGATCTGGACAGCTGGTCACACTTCCTAATTCATTTCGGGCCTGCATCGCTATAATTGAAATGAATGTGCTCCCACGAGTCAACTTCTTCAGTTCTATGCTCCCTCTGTCTCCCCCAATCGGATATTGGGACAAACTTCATTCCCTGACTTCCAAATTTATTTGGAGATGAAAACGACCTTGCATCAAACTTTCTACTCTGCAACGTGAAAAAGTATCAGGAGGCTTATCCCTCCCAAATTTCAATCTCTATTTTTGGTATTGCGCCTGCTCACTGTTTGGTTTGTCTCAACGTGTCTGTCTCATTACGACTGCTAGAGGAAAAAATAGTATATCCATATAGATTACAAGACTTCATCTACTCAAATACCCCCATTAGGCACTGCAAATTAAAGTTTGGCCCAATAATTACTCTGTTAATATCAATCTGGCGTTCTATGGAAAAACACAAAATCCCAACTTAAATGGCACTCTCATCCGCCTAGATTCCTTAACTGCGCTCCTATCGGGGGGGGTCGGTCCTTCTCTCTTCTTCCTTGGAGGGATGGGGGGAGTGCACACCCTTGCTGATATTTTCGAGGCCAGCATTCTTTGCACGTTCCAGGACCTACAACAGATGTATAATATACCAGGTTCTTCCCTTTTTTTTTTTTTTTTTTACCTTCGGCTCCGCTCAGCTGTGCGTGCCTATGGGGTTCCCTGGGGGACAACGCTACCACTACACCCAGTTCATAAAATCCTAGATACAAGGGGTAAAACACAGGGGCTGGTTGCTTCACTATATTCTTATTTTTTTTCTTTGTATAGAAAATTAGCTATCTGCACTATCTGGCACAGTGAATTCGCCCCCTATGCTAAAGAAACTAATTGGTATAACATTTGGTGCAATATAGGCCTAGCCTCCAAAAATCCTAACCACAAAACAGATTCATTTTAATTTCCTTCACAGAACATATCCAACCCCCCGCAGGCGCTTTCAAATGAAGCTTGCTCCCAGTCCTGTTTGCTCATTTTGCCCCCGGGGTACCCTAGGTACCTTCATGCGCATGGTGTGGGACTGCCCGGGAGCGGGTATCTTCAGCCTTGTCTAGCATCCTAGAGAAAGAAATTCCTTGTTCTTTCTTCTTGCTAATACTAAATGATGATTCATCCCTTGATCTGACATCGTAGCAGAAATGAATCTGGTTAGCTGGCCTCAACGCAGCAAAAAAGATGACAGCGCTGCGCTGGCAGCCTCCCCACTCCCTTCCCAGTGCCAATGGATCCGCACACTCTTGGATATTATCTACCTGGAGCTCTCTATCGCTCAGATTCATGGGGCCCGGGAGGGGATGGTGCAGGCTTGGTGGGATACTGCGGTCCTTGTTAAATCTTTGTTAGAATCTGACTAAATTAGGTACCTGAGGTCCCAATAGCTGGGACCTGGGAGGGGAGGGAGGGGTGGGTGAGGAGGGAGGAGGGAGGAGGGAGGAGGGAGGAGGAGGGTGAAAATTGAGAAACCTGGGGAATATTATATTGCTGTATTGTTACATTGCTTATTGTTTTTATTGTACTCCCCAATAAAAATCATTTGATCCAAAAAAAAAACTCACTGCACCTATCCCAGCCCCACCTGCGCTGTAGTTCAGAAATCCTGATGATATTTAAAGCACGCTCTATAGTAGGGGTTGAACTAATTTGACAGTCGAATAGTTTCTGTAAAAATAGACAAATAAGCTGTTTAGTCGCACCTTTAAAAATATAAAATGAAATATTTATAAATGTATTTGATAATGTCTGTATGACTCGCCCTGTCCTACTCAGAGACAGCACATGCACTTATATATGAAACCAAAGGAGTCCCTGCAGTTTTACAGAAAACACTGTCTACCCAAGTAAGCCCCATGTGCCTATTTGCACAGTTATACAGTATTGGTAATAGTAGTATTTTTGTGATTTATTGGTGTTGTTGTTGCTGGTATTTATGAATTGTATCTTTTCAATCACAGTGCTGCTGGTGGGGACCGATTCAGCCGGATTCTGAAACACATTTTGACACAACGAAGGTGAGAAAGAAACAATCCTATCCCTCATAACCCAGGGAGAGACCCTGCGCATAGAACCGTCTTCAACGCGATCCAAATCCAAATAAAGTAGCAGCTCAGGTTTTTATTTGAAGCCACAATTAGCCGTTCACTGATGAGTTAATGACCTGCCGCCGAGCCACGCAGAGCTAGACTGCAGCTCTCCTGTTTGTAGGTTTTGTGAAGAGAAATGACAGAATCTAATGAGAAATGTCCTTTTTGATATTAAAATGAATAGTTATTGTAGTTTTCTCAGTGCAGCTATGATATTATGTATAATATACACAGAATGCCTTTCGATGCCAAAATCTACAAGAAGCAAGTTAAATGCTGATTTGGAACGTATTGCAACCACTCTAAGAGGAGGTTTTCCCCAGTATGTGGAGCCCTGTGTTGAACTGAACTCTGTTCTGTTGTGTTTCCAGTTACTATCCCCTGTACCCCCCTGCGGAGGAGATGAATGTTGACTATGAGCAGTTCCAGGCCTATGCACAGCTTCCTGTCACCCCCGACATCTTCATCACTCCCTCTGAGCTGCGCTACTTCATCAAGGTAAACATCCGCCATGCCTTGACACATTCTTAAATGCAGGTGGTAAGAACATGGATTTGAAAACCTTGATCTGCATCTGTTGATGGAAGCAGGATTAACCAATAACAAGCTGTCCTCTGGTTTCCTCAGGACGTGATTGGCTGTGTCTGTGTGAACCCCGGGCGGCTGACGAAAGGGCAGGTGGGCGGGACATATGGCCGCCTCTTTATCAAGCGGGACGCCTCATTGGAGCAGGGGATGGAGATGAGGAGCCCCTGTGCTGCTGCTGAGGTTGTGAAGATCTGAGACTAGAAATTGGACTGTCAATCACACTGCGCTGCCTCCCGCCACACTTTAAGACTTTTACAACCTGGAGAGAGAACGCGATCGCCAGCTGATACCTCAAATAAAATTCTGCCACGTTTTGTGTAATGCAGGTAAAACCCATGCTTGAGTCTCAACATCTCTCGGCATTGTTGTTTTTTCACGCTGCTACACGTTCCAAGTCCCGTAAGTTAATAAGTCTCCTATTATAAGAAATGTCATCTCGTGCAGTTTGGGGTTTGTCTGCTCAAACTGAAATTTCTGTTGTGTCAAGAGACCCTCCACACGACGTATTAACGTATTATAAATCACAAGAAAGAAGATTGCACTCTGGAAATACTGTTAAACAATACAATAAATCAAATGTATTTGACATTAGAATTGTGCTGTATGTTCTATGCACAGAATGACATGATTTGTGATTTGTAATAACCACTGGAACATGGTAAAGGCACGACCACGTGGTGTGCAGGGTGAGTCATACAGTCGGGAGCACAGGGGTCCCTGAGGGTATCCCCTGGAAAAGGCATGACCATGTGGTGTGCAGGGGGAGTCATGCAGTGCAGGGGTCCCAGAGTGCCCTGTGAGCTCAAAGCAGACACCTGCAGGCCTTTGTCCTCCAGGGGCCGGTAGCTCACGTCCACTGTGGAGCTCCTGGGTGTAAAGAGATGGTTGGCTTGGGGATCGGAGGATGCCCACTGACCTTCAGTTCTCCAGAGCTGCTGCCATGAGGCAGAGTACTTGCACATTCAAAATAGGGGAGACGAAAAAGGCCAGGACCACTATCCCAGACCTTGATAAGCACTAACCTTGAATTACCCAACCTGAGACGTGAAACATACATTCCACATAAACTTCAAGACTACTTTTAATTCAACATGGAAATAAACCTCTCTTCTTCCATCCCCTTTAAATCTTTTTCTTCCAGTAGCATTTGCAGCAGCATCATTGGCCCACCTTATGCCATGTTGAGGATCTGTTGGGTCTCCAATGGCTCTGTCCAGGATAGGTTGATACAACGCTGCTGATTTAACCTGGTACTGAATCACTGCCTGTGCTGTAGGTCACAGGGTCTGTCGGAGTGAGTGTGTTCTCCAGCCAGGATATGATTTGGTACCTTGAAACATGAGACCACTGAACCAAGAGATCTCCAGGAGCGGAGGGCAGTGATGATGTTTACGCTAGGACAGTATTACGTCACCACTGTCTCCTTTCCATGAGGAGCATTTCATAAACATCACAGAATGATCCCGCACTTCACCCAAGACTGTAATCACAACCCCTGTTTGAATCCGGAGCCCTTGTGTTAAACTGGGCCCAGGTAAACAGGGTGCCACCCTCGACAACAGGACTGTAAAGAAAGAACTGACGTCAATACTGTCCTAGTGTATTCATACCAAATACAGAAATTGCAAGAAGTGAAAGGTCTACAGCAGTGCTAACATTGCTACTGCACATAAGAACATGGATTTCAAAACATTGATCAGCACCTGTTAAGGGAAGCAGGATTAACCAATAACAAGCTCTCCTCTGGTTTCCTCTGGTCATTTTAGTCATAATTATCAAGACACTTCATTCTAAATGTTAAAACTGACCTCTTGTGCAGACAGACAGACAGACAGCTTACTTTACCAGTTTGAATCTCGCTGCTCACACATGAGTTTGATCAGGGGTCTCACCTAAACCTAGACAGAAGGTGGACGTCGGTCTAATCCACACAAAACAAACCCAGCAACAGCTACTATAACTGTCACTCTTAAGAGAAAGGTTCCTGTGCATCTGTTCCAGGGACCAGCAAGGTGTTCTTTCCAATCGTATCCAACACTCCTGTCTCCAATTAAGTGTGTTTATGATATCCACTACTGCATCATACTAAAATTGTTAAACAAAATATACCAAACAGGCATTAAACTAAATACTGCACACAATACTTTAGCTGGATTTGTAGAGCATTTTACAGCACCAGAGCATTCCTGCTTATTTTAAGGTAATCCCTGGATAACCAAGGCTAGGTGGTCAATGCAATCCAAGGTGATTCCACAGTGCTGTAAAAGTTGCTACAACATGGCTAATCAGGGGATAGGCTAATCAAATGGTAGCATAAAAGGCCATTGAATTAGTCTGCGCAACCTAACCACTCCTATTCATAATGACAGCAGCTGGCTCCATGCGTTCTGTCTAACAGTTATCAGAGTTAACATGCCTGTGGCTCGCAGCGATATGCAAGAAGGCATTTCCTGTTTATATCAGAACACAGGCAGCATTGCTCCAAAGTGACAGCTTGTTTCTTTACTCAGAACCAAAACAATTAGGAAGTAGTTGTTTGTTTGAACAAATGAAGCATGCTAGTGCATTGGACTGGAAATAATTACTGATTCAAGTCCAAGATGTGATGAATGAATAAATCTAGTCCAGGGCTTGTTTTTGTTTTTTTCTTTTATAATACTGATTGACCAAAAAAAAAAAAAAAAAACAGGTCTCCCTTAATAAACTGATTGTCACTAACACAGTAATCCCATGAATCTCGCCAGCTCTGCACTCCCATTCCCTGAATACATCTCAAATGTGCCGTTTTGAAAGAAACTATGTGGTGCTACGCTTGGTTAAAAATAATTCTGTTTGCAAGCCGTGCTTTCAGATAGTGTTGCACTTCCTTGGTCACCTGGAGGGTGAAATTGTCCCCGCCCCTTCACTAGCGTTTTTCTTGTCAGTAACCAATCAGCTGCTTCCCCTGTTGACGGACATGCTTTCAGCCAGTAACATGCTTTGACCCGAAGACACTGCTGAGGTGAAACGACCCAGGAAGTGCATACATATCTTGCCCCTGTGACGTCACAGACCCTTCCACTTTCCCTGATTGTTGCCGAGTAGTTGCACAAAATTGCACACTGCAGGTCACGTGAGCACAGTGGCGTTGGAACTAGGGGTGCGGCAGCACCCCTGGCTTTGCATGGCTTCCGTCATATACAGGGGTTACAGTTTTGTTCAATGGCTTTCAGGACCCCCACTATAAAAAGTGTTCCAGCGCCTCTGCATGACCATATAGATTTAAATACATTGCAGACATTGGGATTTTTAAATTACTTGCCCAATGAGGAATCCACCCTACAGATTCATATTATACATGTTAGACAAAACTCAAACTACTGGCAACCTTGACTTCTTCCTGCCTCTAAAGTGGCAAACGTCTGCACACAAATAAACACTGAAAATAACATGTCAGTAACATACACACCTCGCCACGCTGTACAGTCAGAATTAGAGCCAACAGTATGGGAAAAATATGATGATCCTGACAGATCAACAGAGTGCACCGAATAGAATAGAAAAATAAACAGTTTAATGAAAATTGGATCAGTGGTATTTCAGACCTAGATGTCATTAGGCAAGCAGTGAGGTGTCAGTATCAGGGTATATTAAAATGACTGATTTACAGTGGAATAGTCTTCTCAAGATGCATGTAGAAATCTAAATTTGACACACAGAAGGACAGATGCGCTGGCAGAGACACCTCCGTACACCCCCGCAACCCGACACTCAATAACTTTACAGCATGTCTTCATCAAATCTGATTTCAGTTGGTTTTGGAGTGCACAGACACGGTATCTACTTCGATCTATCTAAACCCAGAATATAAATCTTGCAAGATAATCGCAATAGAAAACGACATACGGACAGGCAGACGCCTTCACTGTCTCTAGGTGATAATAACAATTTAGTCATCCCCGGAGCCCAGCATTAGCAGTACTGTTGAAACGCACCGGTGAAGCGTTACTGGCCAGTCAGTGTGTGTAAACACGACCGCTGCCTGCTGCTCAAACAGAGGGTATTGATCCCCGGAGCACACGATCCCATCCCCTCTTCCACAGATTCTTAACAATGGCTTGTTTCCAGGCAACACTTTAAATGGGTTTGGAGGAGAGGCAGAGCGGGTGACGCAATGCACTCAGAATATTCAAACCGCGTCCCCAGATCCGTGTGTGAGACGACAGCTGGAATACGGACGGTGAGATGCGTTCATTTATTAATAAACTCGTGTTTTTTTTGGTGGTTTGGGGGAATGTTTTTTGCCAATATTCTACTTTGTGTCACGTGTGTGTGCGTGTTAGTTTTAAGTAAAGAGGTAGTTTAGTTAGAAAGATTAAAGTGTTTGAGGTAAGCGTATATCTGCGCAATACACCTAATGCGTGCCAACAATTATTAAGCAATTACCTATTGTTTTCTTACACTGTGCAACTGCAGAAAGTTTGGACGGTTCAAAATAGTAAAAAATGAACTGCAACGTTTTGCTATAAAATGAACAAGAAACTGTGGTAAAACTGCGGACGCTGTGCAAATACTTGCAGTTTAATGCGCAAATAAAGCAGGAGCAGTTAAATACTGTACATGGAATTAAATAGCCTACATTCTGAGCTAGTTTATTGTTACAGCTAGAGTAAGCTTCATTTCAGGCTTGAAAAAATATGTTGCAAACTTAGCTCAGGTTAGCTTACCATAGCACACATTACATTACAAATAAGTTCTACCCTGTAAGCTGCACATTTCTAGCTGGTTTGCTTCCAGAACTGGAACGCTGCGTTTAGAGAGGAGAGCTTCCTGCCCAGGGGCTTGTGGGCTCTGAGGGATAAACTTCAGTAGAAGGGTTACAAGTGGAAGCACTCCCAGTGGAAGGACTGCATTTCCAGCCCTTAAACCTGGTCCTTGCATTTATAACCAAGGTGGGCATTTAGTTTGTAAAGTGGTCATTCCGCCTATAAACATGGTCATTCTCTTATAATATGGTCTTCCACAGCCTTTCCGTGTCCACCATATTTTTATTTCCGTGGTTCGTGGTGCAGTTCACTGTATTTTGTATTTCTGTGGTTCGTGGTGCAGTTCACTGTATTGTGTATTTCCGTGGTTCGTGGTGCAGTTCACTGTATTTTGTATTTCTGTGGTTCACGGTGCAGTTCACTGTATTTTGTATTTCTGTGGTTCACGGTGCAGTTCACTGTATTTTTATTTCCGTGGTTCGTGGTGCAGTTCACTGTATTGTGTATTTCTGTGGTTCACGGTGCAGTTCACTGTATTGTGTATTTCTGTGGTTCACGGTGCAGTTCACTGTATTTTGTATTTCTGTGGTTCGTGGTGCAGTTCACTGTATTTTGTATTTCTGTGGTTCGTGGTGCAGTTCACTGTATTTTGTATTTCTGTGGTTCACGGTGCAGTTCACTGTATTTTGTATTTCCGTGGTTCGTGGTGCAGTTCACTGTATTTTGTATTTCCGTGGTTCGTGGTGCAGTTCACTGTATTTTGTATTTCCGTGGTTCGTGGTGCAGTTCACTGTATTTTGTATTTCTGTGGTTCACGGTGCAGTTCACTGTATTTTGTATTTCTGTGGTTCGTGGTGCAGTTCACTGTATTTTGTATTTCCGTGGTTCACGGTGCAGTTCACTGTATTTTGTATTTCTGTGGTTCACGGTGCAGTTCACTGTATTTTGTATTTCTGTGGTTCACGGTGCAGTTCACTGTATTTTGTATTTCTGTGGTTCACGGTGCAGTTCACTGTATTTTGAATTTCTGTGGTTCACGGTGCAGTTCACTGTATTTTGAATTTCTGTGGTTCACGGTGCAGTTCACTGTATTTTGTATTTCTGTGGTTCACGGTGCAGTTCACTGTATTTTGTATTTCTGTGGTTCACGGTGCAGTTCACTGTATTGTGTATTTCTGTGGTTCGTGGTGCAGTTCACTGTATTTTGTATTTCTGTGGTTCGTGGTGCAGTTCACTGTATTTTGTATTTCTGTGGTTCGTGGTGCAGTTCACTGTATTTTGTATTTCCGTGGTTCGTGGTGCAGTTCACTGTATTGTGTATTTCCGTGGTTCGTGGTGCAGTTCACTGTATTGTGTATTTCTGTGGTTCGTGGTGCAGTTCACTGTATTGTGTATTTCCGTGGTTCGTGGTGCAGTTCACTGTATTTTGTATTTCCGTGGTTCGTGGTGCAGTTCATTGTATTTTGTGTCCACACATTTTAGACCATCTACAAAAAGGCTGTAGAAGGATTGTTGGAAAGGAACTTAATCATTTTTAATAACTTTCTTAGAGTTCAATGAATTGAATGACTTTCAGGCCTAATCCTCTAATCCTTATTCTCTGAAGGACTTGCAGTCCAGCTGACTTTGTGCAGTCTGTCTGATTTGATCTCCAGAGTTGTTAGAAATACTAAAATAAACTTTGTAAATTCAGTGACACACATTTGATTGGAAGTCTTTCTCAGTGTCTTCAATGTTGAGTTTTGGTTCACATTGATGTGGACTCCATACCCGCCCAAGTAGTAAAGTGTGAAGGATCTCTTAAAGTAATCATAGCTAGCAAAACAGGTCATAAAATGCCTCCGTCCTGCACATCTGTTCCGGGTCTCAAATGTGCAGTTTTGAAAGAAACACATGTTTTAGCAAACCTGTCCTCATTTCAGCACCTGGTATCTGGTAGCTATGCTTTTAGACTGTCTTTATTTTTCGGAGGGTGACATTTTCCCCACCCATTGACTGGCTTCTTTCCTGTCAATAACCAATCATCTGCTTCCCCTATTGACTGACATGCTTTCAGCCAGTAACATGCTTTGACCTAGAAGACGCTGCTGAGGTGAGATGAGAGGTTCCTATAGCAGTACCAGATATCAGGGTTTAAAATGAAACGCGTGCGTGCGATAGCATGTGTTTCTGTTAACACTGCACATCTGAGACCTATGTAGCCGATGGAAATGCTAATGGGCAAATTGGCTCATTTTAAGGTTCCTGTTTTGCATCTGTTTTTTGAATGTGAGTGCAATCTTACACAATATCTTCTTTTAATACCTCTGTCCTAATGCTAAACACCATGCTGAAGCTGTTTACAGAGGGGGCCGCGCAGGGTGGAGAGCAGTGTTTCCCATCAGAAAGCCAGCCCCCTCCCCTTGCTTGAAGGTTTTTGGCTCAGTTTTTGTGGGAGTGACTTGGGGGGCGGTTGTGGTATTTTCACAACCAGCCAGTTCCGAGGAGCAATCTTTATTACTGTTTAAACAATTAGCATCTGGAGTTTATTTAGAATGAAGGCTGTAGTGCAATGAAAAAAAAACTGGCTGATGCAAAGACATGATGGTCTAGTGCCAGAAAAAGGCTCTGGCCAATTAATTAGGAACTCTAGGGTCTGGGCGCATTCCAAAATTCAACCATGAGCTGAAACAACATTTAAAGGGACGTCAATCTGTAAACTTGCTGTGCACTTCCTTCCATTTACTCTGTGCAGGTACAAACATGTATTTTCATTTGCTAAGAAGACAGGCAGAAATAACTGTATCTATTTGGCCTAGAATAAAGAAGAATTAGGAGGGACTTGATTGAAGTCTTTAAAATCATAAAAGGAGTTAACAGAGTTAACCCGAACCAGGACCAGAGGACACAGTTGGCTATTAAGTGGAGATAGACTCAGGACAGAGGGAAGGAGACGCTTCTTCACACAGAGAGTGGTGAGGGGATGGAATGGGTTACCTAGTCATGTTGTTGAGGCAGAATCACTGAGATCCTTTAAGACCCGACTTGACAAAGTTCTGAGATCAATCAGCTGCTAGGAACCGGATGAGCACTGATGGACTGAATGGCCTCCTCTCGCTTGTGAATTTTCTTCTGCTCTTGTGTTCTTAGGAAAGCTCAGTTTCATGTCTTACTCTCAGATAGTCTGTTTTTCTTCCTTGGTCTTTTCCTCTCCGCAGTGGGGTCAGTGCGTGTCAGGGGAAGCAGCTGGCTGGTTAATGCCAGAAGAGCATTTTCACCGTCCCACAAAACACACACACACAAATTAAATATCACTTTTAGGATTTTGCTTTTAAACAATGAACACAATCAGTTAGTGATTTAATAATAATTTTTGCTTCATGAAATCAAATAAAGGAAATGTGATTCAATCCAAGCATACTTGCCAAACTGAACCCATGTCATTGCTGTGAATGACACATGGCAAAACAAAACCAATAATTAAACTACAAAGACTACGTCAGACTTCACGCACCAGGCCATACCTTTGATTATGAGGTGCAGCATTTCAGTATCTTTAGGTTTCGGTTTCAATTACTGGAATTACTATGATTTTAAAGTGCAGCATTACTGGAGAGCAGACTGCATTGGTTCACATAACCAAGAATGCTTACCGACCCAAAAGAAAACTTTTTTTTTTCTGAGTACATTATTATTATTATTATTATTATTATTTATTTCTTAGCAGACATTACATTCTAAAACGTATTTTTTACATTCAAACTAGGTAATCATAGATTGATCCCCTGGGGGCCTGTTACATATAACACAGTTTAACGGTTTTTGTAATTTATGTTAAATATTCTTTAGAGCTGGCGGTCAAGCTTTTCTGTGCTCCTACTGCAGACAAAGACAATGTAATAGTATTGTTGCATTCATTTAAGTAGGTTTGTTACTGTGTGTGACTGAGGGGTTGTGAATTAAAAGGATTTGTGTACTCTGTATATATTTTTGCTTTGAGGTTTAGAGTTACACATTTAAAAAAAAAAAAGATGTAATTTGTGTGTGCAAGACTTCCACAGTTTAGAGTTTTCAGGGCTCTGCGTGGCTCCCGAGAAATCTATGGGAGTTTTTCTAGCAACAGAACGTTGTGACAAAAGAAGACAAAAGTACGTGTATAACGATAAAGGCAGCAGTGTGGAGTAGTGGTTAGGGCTCTGGACTCTTGACTGGAGGGTTGTGGGTTCAATCCCCAGTGGGGGACACTGCTGCTGTGCCCTTGAGCAAGGTACTTTACCTAGATTGCTCCAGTAAAAACCCAACTGTATAAATGGGTAATTGTATGTAAAAATAATGTGATATCTTGTAACAATTGTAAGTCGCCCTGGATAAGGGCGTCTGTTAAGAAATAAATAAATAATAAAGCTTGTTGTCCCTCACACAAATCTTGTTTTCCCGGGCGTCGGGCGATATTATCTGCACACCCCTGATCGGGTGATGCAAAACTTTTGGCCACAGATGTCTTTAATTAGGTCATGTTTATATCAGTAAGCACCATCAACCTCTAGTTCATTGCCAGCAAAACTAAAGAGGAAATATAAAAGCTAAGAGAATGACATTTGAAGCAACTCATTAACATGTAGAGAATGATCTTGATGGATAAGCCAGGACCTGTTTAAATATTCAGATCACATCAGGTCCAAGCAAGGAAACCCAAGGCTTTACCATCCAGCTTCTTACCCCTATTGTCATTAGCGATAGAGAACTCAATGACCAGCGTTTCAACTGGAACTCTTTCAAAGAAGCGTTTGTCATGGGATGCTCTCTTTTAGTGTGAGACATGCACAGTCTGCAGTATTAAGATGTGGCTGTTGCAGGTTGTGATTAGTGGTGTACTGATTCATTGTGATGCTGTCTTCACACGATTGTGCATCGAAATAGAGGTGTGTGTATTGTGATACAAGAGCACAGCATAGCTCGTTGTAGGACAGCAGAGAATACAGCAGGTGTCTTTCCTTCATTTGTCTTTTTACAAAACAGCCCATCATGATCATTTGATCTCGCATCAAGTAGAGCATCACGTGTTCTGAGTCAGGACCTGCATGTGGTGATTGTATAAGAACATAAGAACATAAAGTTTACAAACGAGAGGAGGTCATTCAGCCCATCTTGCTCGTTTGGGTGTTAGTAGCTTATTGATCCCAGAATCTCATCAAGCAGCTTCTTGAAGGATCCCAGGGTGTCAGCTTCAACAACGTTACTGGGGAGTTGGTTCCAGACCCTCACAATTCTCTGTGTAAAAAAGTGCCTCCTATTTTCTGTTCTGAATGCCCCTTTATCTAATCTCCATTTGTGACCCCTGGTCCTTGTTTCTTTTTTCAGGTCAAAAAAGTCCCCTGGGTCGATATTTTCAATACCTTTTTATGATTTTGAATGTTTGAATCAGATCGCCGCGTCGTCTTTGTTCAAGACTGAATAGATTCAATTCTTTTAGCCTGTCTGCATACGACATGCCTTTTAAACCCAGGATAATTCTGGTCGCTGGTTGCTGTATGTAGTGTGTGGTTCTGACGGGGCCTGACTAATAATACTGTATAGCAGACAGTGAGCATGTTGTGCTGCACTGTGTCTGGCAGTGATAGAGGGGGTGTGTCTGTCGAGGTGTGAGTCAGTCAGTCAGAGCTCTGCAGGAATTTCCAGCGAAGAGGAAGCAAGACTGGCTTAGGCCCCTCCCACTCTGGAACAAAGCAAAACTCTGGCCCTGGAATTCTGGGAAAGGGTTCTTGAAATTCTGGTCTATTTTAACCCTTTCACCTCCGGGGATTCTGTGTTTATACCACATGCATCATCAGGTCCTCATTCAAACAATGGGGACCCTTAAGTGATGACTGTCTCTTCCATCTGTCGCCAGATTGCATTTGGCTGTAATTCAATAAAATCTATCTGTGCTGGTATTTTGAACCTGGCAGGTACTGTGCAGTTATTATGCTGTTATGAGGACCCTTGGTGTGTGTGTGTGTGTGCTCAGTTTTTAAGAAGTTTAAAGATTCAAATCATGAGCTCTTGAAGTTCAACTGTAAGAACTAATTTCAAAGCTTGTAGATTTTTTTTTTGTTTTGTTTGTGGAATCAGGCCCACCGAGAGGGCAGGGAGGACGGGGAAATTTCCCTGGGGCCCAACGCCTCGAAGGAGGCCCAGCGCCCCGAAGGGGGAACTTTTTTTTTTTTTTTTTTTAAATATATATAAAATATTTTAAAACAACTAGCCCTGCACAAGACTCTTTGTTCCCACCACCTCTTTAAAAAGAAAAACTGCCGTACTGCACACCAAGCCAGTGTGCTTCTTTTGTGTAATGATTGTGTATCCAGGTGCTGTCAAACACTTCCTTTCACACAATGATGTGAACTTTCGCATTTCATATTTTACTACACCAAAAAGCTGAAAAAAAACGTTAAAAAATTATTAAGATCTATAATTTGCTCAAAACAACGTGGTGCAGCAGTTTGTTAGAAAAATGGTTTTGTGTAAAATAAATAAAGTACTTTCTTCAGCTGGTGGTAAACACAATTAGAGAATTATCCGTTATATCGCTTAAAATACAAATATATTTACCAATACAGGCTATTAGTTAAGAACAGAGATGAGTGGTTTATTTTTGGCACAGGATAAATAAAATAGTGTATAACAACACCATTAAAATGTAGTTTATGCTAAAAAGGTATGTTATTTGATGTTAAGTAAGCTTCCGATTTAATGACTATTACACATGGAGTTTGTACAAAATAAATATTTATTCACTTACCTAAAAAAAATGTTTGAATACAGTAAATAACTTAAACATAACTACTTTGAGAAAAAGTAAACTATCCTGCTGCAGATTTTAATTGAGATATTGAAACTTCTAGGCGTCGCTGACAGTTTCCTTCAAACCCATTATCAAAATACTGTATCGGTTGAAATGATCTTCCTCAGACACTGCTAAGGTTAAAAGTATCATTGCTTGGTTTAGAAGCTTGGTTTAGACTACAGTATACTACAAAGTCAGATGAATGTAGTACCATGGGGGGGGGGGGGGGGTGCAGCGGGACATACCAATCCTTCCCCGGGGCCCATGACGGCTCTCGGCGGCCCTGGTAACTAAAACCCAATAAAAGGGTTTAAAATCATTCATAAGAGGGACTGGACTGAAAGAAGGCTGGGGCAGGTCACTGAGAATATAGAGAGGAGAGTGAGTGAGTGAGTTCAGGAGCTGTTCTACAGTTATAGACATGTGTAATATAGCTTAGACCCTTATAAAAGTTTACCACGCTACATTTTGCAGTTTTCCTGCATTTTCCAATGGTTATACTCTGCATTTACCATAGATCTAGTCTGGCTTACGTACAGCGGGCTGCAGCAGTAGTGAGCACAGACCCACTCCTGATCCGGAGTACCAGCTCCTGGTTTTGAGACTTGCCAGCTCAGCTGGCTGCAGTAGCAATGAGCTCACTCCTCCTGATCACATGGGTGACAGGGCTTTCAAAGTACAGCTCGACTCGGCACATCAGCACTCCACTACAGAGCACTCTGGTGTCGAGAGAAGAGCAAGCCTTTCAGAGGGGTTGACCGGGGTATCAACCAGAGGGCAATTCACAGCACCCCCTGCAATCTACCCAGGAGTGCAGGGAATATACACCAGAGAGCCAAACCACGACTGTGCCTTTTCTTCTCTTAGAGAGCCGAGGAGAACCCGGATCAGTAAGTACTGCTCCCGGCTGTAATGTGCTGCACTGTGGATTACATTACAGAGATTCAATGTGCTGTACTGTGGATTAGATTACAGAGATTTATTTTCTAGCTGTCTGTTCAAAACAAGCCAGGCTAAAAATACTTGCTTTAAGACTTGCTGATGGTAAAACTTCAGAAACTTCGGTCAAGCAGACCAGTGTTTCAGCTTAGTGCCTTCACATTGAAGAAACTGAATCAAGCAGACAAACATTTCAGATCGTGCCTTCATCAGTGTCATTGAGATGAAACTAGAAGAAACTGAATCAAGCAGACACAGATTTCAGATAGTGCCTTCATCAGTGTCACTGAGATGAAACTAGAAGAAACTGAATCAAGCAGACACAGATTTCAGATAGTGCCTTCATCAGTGTCACTGAGATGAAACTAGAAGAAACTGAATCAAGCAGACACAGATTTCAGATAGTGCCTTCATCAGTGTCACTGAGATGAAACTAGAAGAAACTGAATCAAGCAGACACAGATTTCAGATAGTGCCTTCATCAGTGTCATTGAGGTGAAACTAGAAGAAACTGAATCAAGCAGACACAGATTTCAGTTAGTGCTTTCATCAGTGTCATTGAGGTGAAACTAGAAGAAACTGAATCAAGCAGACACAGATTTCAGATAGTGCCTTCATCAGTGTCACTGAGATGAAACTAGAAGAAACTGAATCAAGCAGACACAGATTTCAGATAGTGCCTTCATCAGTGTCACTGAGATGAAACTAGAAGAAACTGAATCAAGCAGACACAGATTTCAGATAGTGCCTTCATCAGTGTCACTGAGATGAAACTAGAAGAAACTGAATCAAGCAGACACAGATTTCAGATAGTGCCTTCATCAGTGTCATTGAGGTGAAACTAGAAGAAACTGAATCAAGCAGACACAGATTTCAGTTAGTGCTTTCATCAGTGTCATTGAGGTGAAACTAGAAGAAACTGAATCAAGCAGACACAGATTTCAGTTAGTGCTTTCATCAGTGTCATTGAGGTGAAACTAGAAGAAACTGAATCAAGCAGACACAGATTTCAGATAGTGCCTTCATCAGTGTCACTGAGATGAAACTAGAAGAAACTGAATCACGCAGACACAGATTTCAGATAGTGCTTTCATCAGTGTCATTGAGGTGAAACTAGAAACTAGACACAGATTTCATATTATTTGTTGATAAAACAAAGTACATGAAGTTCAGTCTTGTTTTCCTTTTTTTTGGTTTCTTATTTTTTTCACTAAACAGTATGACCATATTGCTTAAAATGGGGGAAAAAACCCAAGCTGTATTGAAGTGTATTTTGTAATTGTGCTTGCGCAATCCTGTGTATTTTACCAGTGAACACACAAGATTGATCATCACAAAGTCTTGGGCTGCCAGACCTCTCCAATGTAACAAGGACTTCTCCTTCTCCAACGTCTCCAGTGTTTTTCTGTCAGTTGCACAGTTGACTGTATTTTAAATTGTTTCGTATCATTAGTGATTGTCTTAGAATTCCATATGCACAATGGCCTTTTATTTAATAACATTACTACAGCAATACTGTTACATGAACTAATACTACAGCAATACTGTTACATGAATTAATACTACAGCAATACTGTTACATGAGTTAATACTACAGCAATACTGTTACATGAACTAATACTACAGCAATACTGTTACCTGAGTTAATACTACAGCAATACTGTTACATGAGTTAATACTGCAGCAATACTGTTACATGAATTAATACTACAGCAATACTGTTACATGAACTAATACTGCAGCAATATTGTTACATGAGTTAATACTTCAGCAATACTGTTACACGAGTTAACACTGCAGCAATACTGTTACATGAATTAAAACTGCAGCAATACTTTTACCTGAGTTAATACTACAGCAATACTGTTACTGCCCTACGATTCAGTGTGAGTGAAGGTGCTGCTGTAACGAGTAACTGTACAATGATCACTGTGCAATTATTTCATGCTTTTAAGTCCTTGAGAGAGATGAAGTTGAAACGTTTGCCATTCAATTGTATCCACTGTGTTTAGTGTTATTACTACATGTACTCCTATTGAGTGTTTCAGAGTCCTGGGTTAATGCTAACGCTGCATCCAGCTATCTGAGTACTTTTGAAAAGCTGCAGGAACGATAGCAGCACTTTAGTTCCGTTTGAATCCCAGTGTAGGGCACTATTTTAAAAACACTTTTTAATTTGACCAAACTGGAACTATTTACACACTACAACTACAATTACAATTTACACAATAACCGTTGAGATCAAGTGGTCCTGAGTGAATCTTCGCCTCATCCTCCTGGGATGCTCCAGGTGTATCATCCTCCATGCTTCTTCATGCACTCTGAAGTGGAGTAAACGCTTTGATGAAATGGGCTCAGTTAAGTCAGCAGACACACGTTTTGGACGATGCCTTTTTCAGTGTCAGTTTGATCTCGAGTGTTTGTAGCAGCTCTGGGATGAGCCTCCTTTGTGTCTTTGTTGTTTGTAAGATACAGTCGCACTGTGCTGTAGGAGATTGCATTGTCAGATTCGGTAGCACTGTGCTGTAGGAGATTGCATTGTCAGATACGGTAGCACTGTGCTGTAGGAGATTGCATTGTCAGATACGGTAGCACTGTGCTGTAGGAGATTGCATTGTCAGATACGGTAGCACTGTGCTGTAGGAGATTGCATTGTCAGATACGGTAGCACTGTGCTGTAGGAGATTGCATTGTCAGATACGGTAGCACTGTGCTGTAGGAGATTGGATATATTTGATTAATCAGATTAGTCTTGAATCAGCGCACAGGAACAGTGCTCACATTGTAGTCCGTCTGCCCACTTCTTTCCAGTACCTCAGAAACTGGTTTCCCTGAACAAACCCCCATCCACTGCAGACTGTGAGCACTCAGATATGAGCTGGATCTCAGTCGAGGAAAACAAGGATCTCAAACTCATTAGACTGCATTACCCCTTTTCTCCTGTAGATTCCTTGCATGTATTTTATACTCCAGTAGAAAACTCCACGGCAGCTGTAAAGATGAGACGTTTCTGCTGCTTCCTGGTCCCTACACGCTTGTTTATCTTCTAGTTCAAACTCCCTCCAATGGTTGAGCTGCACTCGGACCGTGTGACCTACAGCACAAGGGCCTTTATTTACAGGGTTGATTTTGAAATATCTTCATATACTAAAAACAACAGTGAGGAACCAAAAGATTCTCGGGAAAATAAAAGGAAATCAAACAGATCTATGAGTAGTCAAAACTTATTTACAAGCCATGCAAATTGTCCTGGAAAAAATACCTTTTTTCAACCTTTTTGTAAAGCTGTATTTCTGAAGCGAGGTGGTTTTAAAAATGGCCACTAGGGGTGCACAGCTGTTAATTGTGTCCCTTCTGCACGTGTGGCCGCTGTGAGTCAGTGTCTATGAAAAACAATTTTCAGAGGAGCTGGGATAGACCAGACATTACCAATAAGGTACTGGGTTTGCCATTAGTCACATATGAATAATGTACTGTGTTTATCTATTGCATTCGGTGGCAAAAATGACCCTGATGTTATTGGTAGGTATTGTTGAAGGAACCCAGAGCCTGTGTAAACTCTGCCTGAGTGTCAGGGCTATCCCAAATAATACGACTCCGTGGTTCAGAGTTCTGTTGTCTTTGAATGCCAGGTTGCTAGGTGACCGGAGTGGAATGGAATGAGGGAAGGGGCGTGGTTAGAACTGGGGTGTGGTCACAAAGGTGTCTCAAGGTGACATTGATTTTATGGAGTCTGTTTGAGTGTGAAGTTCAGACTGTAAAAATGACAATATCAATATTCAAACAAACAAACTCAATCAGGGAGGCTACATTACAGAGTTATTCATTGCAGTTTTAAGAGTTGTGCATTTCAAAAGGTCATGACCTTTCAGAGGCATCACACTATACACTTGCTGGACAGTGCAGCTATTTGATCCTTAATTAAGGCTACGTTTAACATTGAAAGTAAAGCTCTTGTGGCAGAAGTTCGTGCTAATTCAAGCACGTCAAATCAGGAGGTCTACCTGTTTTGCAACTAGAGGATTTGTTTAAAGAAACTTCCTAGGAAACAAACTAGAATCTTTTGTTTTCCAATTCATGCACAAACGTGTTGAAATAAATTGCTGTTACAGTTGAATGTTTAGATTTTAAAAAAAGCACGGTTTGAATTTTTGTTCACTTAGAAAACACCTGTCAGTTTAGCATCTCCACTGTTTTTTATTTTTAATACAGTATTGTACACTTTAGTCCTGTGTGTGTCTGTGTGTGTGTAGGTGTGTGTGTGTAGGTGTGTGTGTGTGTGTGTGTGTGTGTCTGTGTGTGTGTGTGTGTGTGTGTGTGTGTGTGTAGGTGTGTGTGTGTGTGTGTGTGTGTGTGTGTGTGTAGGTGATATTTTAGTTCACAGTAAACATAAAAGAATAATTGACAAAATAGGTTCTACGAACATGTGCACCAGTAGATGTAAAGTGTGTGAATACATAGACAAAAGTAAAAATATAATTAAACATAAGAACACCACATATCCACTAAAAACTAATACCTTGTTGTTTATGGAATAGCCTGTGAAAAATGTGATGAAATCAAATATGTTGGAGAGACTGGAACTACTTTATATAAAATAATTCAGAACCACCTGTCATTAATTAGAAATAAGAAAATGAATGAACCAATAGTACAGCACTTCACCAGTCAGGGACATGACATAAATGATGTAAAGTTTGTAGTATTAGAACAGCTCAAATTAGACAATGCGACATATAGAAGAATAAAAGAAAGTAAATGGATAAATAGACTGAACACGATTATGCCAGCGGGACTCAACAGAAAAGAATGAACTAATTAACTTCAATAAATATAATATTTAAATAAATAAACAAAATTCATTCAAAAGTTGTGCATGCTGATGCGCTGGGGAGGCCAAATCAGACTGATCCTCAGAGCCAGCATTGCATGATATAATAAAAATATAAGTTTATATAAAGTAGTGTTAATTAGAATTAATACAGATTCAAAGATAGAAGTAAAAATGATGTCACAATATATAGAACACCATTACATCATGTAAGAATAAATCATGGATTTGAATGTAAACAATAACAAGTAGTTGTCATGCCGTCAAAAACCTATAAATACCTCCAATGTTTTGATTCACAGGCTCCCTTGAGAAAGATATGTGCAACATATCGAAACGCTGGGCAGCTGGCTCTTTGAGCTAATATATATATATATATATATATACAGTGCCTTGCAAAAGTATTCAGACCCCTGACCAATTCTCTCATATTACTGGATTACAAATGGTACATTGAAATTTCGTTCTGCTTGATGTTTTATTTTAAAACACTGAAACTCAAAATCAATTATTGTAAGGTGACATTGGTTTTATGTTGGGAAATATTTTTAAGAAAAATAAAAAACTGGCATTTCAAAAAATATTTCAAGCACGGGGTGCTTCGTCTTGGGAGAACTGCATACAAGAATCCTCTCCAGTGGACAACCACTGAAGACCTTTTAGTTAATATATGTTTAAAAATCTAGTCCTGCTATATATTAAATTTAACAAAAGCATCATTTCCTGGTGACGGCCTAGCACTTTTTGGCGGGCTGCTGTAGTGTCCCGTGGGCACATTTTGGGTTTGTGAGCACTGGTCCAGCACATGTGCTGTGATGTCATGTCATTGTACACCCTGAAGGTATTGGGATGACCCTGGAGAATCTGCTGATCCTTCAAACCGGATCTACGCAGGTAAGCTAACTCTCTGAAACCCGGCATTGAAACTCCATTTACACCCTGAAACCAGGCTGTAGAACTGCTCTTCCACTGTCAAAGTGGGGCTGCAGTCAGAGAGCCAGTCTGCACCCACGTTTCAAAGATCACTTAATACCTGCATTGCTTATTTGTATTTCTTTACATTTTCACTCACACCTGAAGACGCTTGAGGTCTTGTAAACTTTGTAAATCACAGTCCATCTAATCAACAGGATCGGATCTTCAAATCTGTAATCACGTTTCGCTTGATAAACACAGAAACAATCTCTTTAAAAAAACAAATAAAACTCCAGTGTTTGTGGATTCGATCCAGTGTTTGTGGATTCGATCCAGTGTTTGTGGATTCATTCCGGTGTTTGTGGATTCATTCCGGTGTTTGTGGATTCGATCCAGTGTTTGTGGATTCATTCCGGTGTTTGTGGATTCGCTCCAGTGTTTGCCGAGTAGTATAATTAACTGAGGCCTTCATTCCAGGGTCTCTGTGTCCATCAGAGAGCTGCAACCCTTACCAGGCCTGAAGTCATGTGTACAAACCAGGGGGTTCAAAGAAAAGCATACTGCATGAATGCCAGTTCAATGACACACAGTATGGACCTTTTGTAGTTCTGCTGGTGTAGGACAGAAGATAAGGTCGTTTGTATTGGTTGACTGTGTTTGAAACGTGTGTCTACACCTTTAAATGACGGGTTTGACTTCATGTACGCTTAAATTTGGACTATTAAGGCTTCTGTATATTGATTGGGGTCGACCTTTATGTAGGGTATAGAGGACATGAGAAGCGAGAGAGAAGTGTGAGTGAGACTGTGATCAAGACTAAACCGCTGCACTGTTCGCTCTGCACTGCACACCTCCTCGTACCGTGTGCTGTCCCATGAAGCCTTCACTTAGTGTATCGACAATTAATAGACAAGCCTTACACTGGCTAGAATACAGAAAACAACTCGACATGTGCACAAAGCAATACACAGAGGAAGGTGGGGTGAGTGATATTCAGAAGAATCATTTTATTTAGAGTAATCCGGTACTTTCATCCATAATTCAGAGTGGTTCGATCAGGCCTGATTGCTGTCCCATTTGCCATTCAAATGATTGCCCTTGAAATACACTGATGCTGCGAACCACATTGCATCAGAATGGATCGTAATAGACCCAAGAAAAGTTTTAAACATATACGCTGACGCTCCGTTGCCTTCTGTGCTCTCTCGTGCGCTGCAAAAGAAACGTGCTAACCAAAAGTCAAAAAAAGGCATGAACTATGACAGAAATGACATCTCTGGTGGCTATAGTACTTTTACAGGAAGGATGCAAATATTTCAAGCAATATAAAATTGCAGTTTTTTAATGAAGAAAAGTACACTTGCCCTCGACAACTCCCAGCGCACGCTTTGTCCACTTTTAGAAAAGGCGATCATTTTGGACAGCCCTTCCTAAAGGAACTTTTATCAGTTGTTTTTGTATTATCTGTGGTATTTCAGTAACACTTTGGGTGTTGAAACCCCTGAGCCCCATGCAGGTAGAGACTGTATTAGGGCTGCTCTTTATTGATTGATTTTTGGAAAGTTGAGTTCAATGGAGGAGGTCGCTTGGCTCTCGGGACGAGTTTCTTCAGGGAATTCAAAGCTGCTGTTGATTTCATGTGCACAGCTGTGGTGTTAAAAATATGTTTTATTTTAAAAGCTTGTTGAAAATATCAGCCTGTTGGATGTTTCTAGTAAAGCGTTACGAGTCCAACTCCATTCGGAAGACAGGACGTCCCGTTTTCATTTTTTAGTTTTTCATCCCTGAGCTGCAGCAGAGCTTGAAGATGAAATCTGCAACCCATTTACAAACTGAACCCCTTTAATATCACTCCTGGTAATGTCACCCTCCTCTTAGTGTCACTACAGTGAAATATCCCTGTAATGTACTCTAATGGACAAGCGCCTGATAGAGTGTAAGTTCACTGACAACCGTTTCCACTAGATTTCTTTTTACAGCATAGAAAAAGGAAACGTGATTCACTGGGGCACAGCTCTGAGTGAAATGCTTTGCTGATCTAGCCTGTGTTCCACTTGTCTGCAGTGAAACAGAATCTGAACTCAGAAACCAAATCAAACACAATATTGAGCAATTGCAATAAGAAAACAAATCTGAGAACTGGAAGCTGCTTTCTCTGTCACAGCTTTGTGTTCCAGAGAGAATTGCACTTTGCATTAACTGTTGATTGACAAGGCTTACTGCAGAAGGGCAAACACATGCGCAATATTTGCTTTAGGCTGTAAATGTTTCAAAATGTATTCTATGTTTGTTAAGCACAGTTTTTCCCACACCCACGGTTTACTATAACCTTAAAGGAATCATCCTTTCCATTGACACAGGATTTTTAACACTGCAATTAAAATAAGAGTCCCTTACAGGCTCTGTGCAGTTCATGCGTGTAACACATGATGCAGTTTATTTTCCAGTTCTTATCTGTAATTGTAAAATGTTTCGGGCCTTTTCAAAATAGCATAATAAACTTGCAAAGCTATGAGGAAATACCTGTTTACCCTTAGAATCTGCAGACTACTGCCTTGTAGCTATAACTCCCATACATCTTTATTGCAGCTCCACTGGCTACACAGGTCTGTGCATGTCGTAGCAAGCATTCTCATTGTGAACACCCAGCACAGCGCTGAAGAAATCTCTGTTTGCAAGCATTATCTTTTGGAAGTCTGCACTGCACTGCCTGGTCATTCCACCCCAGCAGGGTCTTCGAGGTCAAAGCTTATTATGGACTGAGAGAGTGTCAGTCAAAGAAGTTATTTTAAGCAATGTTGTTATACACTGTATCTCAAAACCAATCTGTAACCAAACAGCCAGCTCCAGGGCAATAGCAGGGAGGCAGTGCCCCTGAGGTTACACAGTGAAGTGCAGCTGCCTGCTGGACTGCGTGCAATAGGTTCAGTACATCTGGATTAGAATCAGTATACATCTCCCACCTTGCTCCCACTGCGAAACCTGGAGAAGGCACTTTAAATAATGTGAATAGGTACCAAGCAATTGCTAGTTAACTCCAATAATGAAACCTAAGAGAGTCAGCTCAGCAGTCTTTCTTAATCTGTATCGATACGTACAGCAGCTGGATTATTGTCCTCTGCCTGCTGCAGGTATAATTGCAACTTGTATTGTTCTTTTGTATCTCATGTATGTGCTGCCTCAGACATCAGTTATATTACCATATTCAATGACAAAGCATTGGAACTGCCTTTGAAAGCCAGAGCACAATACAAACTGGCCCCTGTTCTGCAAATACAGAGACATGCAAACTAGCACCAGAGCCAGTGCTCTCTTATGCAAAGCAAAATGGAGAAGGCTCTTTGTATCCAACAGGATGACTGTGTCTTATTATAGCATTATAATAAAACATAATTAGACTGTGTCTAATTATTGTATTTCTTGCTCTCATTGTATTACTTGTATTGTAACACTTGAAATGTATTTGCTTACGATTGTAAGTCGCCCTGGATAAGGGCGTCTGCTAAGAAATAAATAATAAGAAGAAATAAATAATAATATAGCAGAGATTTCACATGGATGCAAGAATGCTCATCCGTATTCATCTTCTTCCCATTATTAACATATTCTGGCATTCCAGAATTCCATGTTTAATCCTATAATTGCACCTCTCCGGTTTTGTGGATTTAGGAAGAGAACCAGTGCCTGTAGCTCAGTCTGTGTGTGCAGGGCCAGTGCCTGTAGCTCAGTCTGTGTGTGCAGGGCCAGTGCCTGTAGCTCAGTCTGTGTGTGCAGGGCCGGTGCCTGTAGCTCAGTCTGTGTGTGCAGGGCCGGTGCCTGTAGCTCAGTCTGTGTGTGCAGGGCCAGTGCCTGTAGCTCAGTCTGTGTGTGCAGGGCCAGTGTCTTTAGCTCAGTCTGTGTGTGCAGGGCCGGTGTCTTTAGCTCAGTCTGTGTGTGCAGGGCCAGTGCTAGCTCAGTCTGTGTGTGCAGGGCCAGTGTCGCTAGCTCAGTCTGTGTGTGCAGGGCCAGTGCTAGCTCAGTCTGTGTGTGCAGGGCCAAATGTCTTTAGCTCAGTCTGTGTGTGCAGGGCCAGTGTCTTTAACTCAGTCTGTGTGTGCAGGGGAATATTTTCTGTACAGAATCGAGGATTTCAAACCCATTTCCTTCCCTCTCATTACCATTACAGCGTTCCCACAAGCCCCCTCTGGTTTTGCTGTTGTCGTTTTCCAGGCTCTTTTTATTTTCACTGTGACTCTGCCAGAGCTCAGCAGAGCTGCATTTCCACTGCTGAACCCCATTCCACACAACCCCCTCCCCTCCCTCTGCGTTGGGTAAAATAGGTTCATAATGCCCCACCCACTTCTGTATTGATGCAGCTGGGTTTTTTTTACTGTCCCTTTACCTTTCTGTGGCATTTGCGATCTTTCGGAGTGGTCCTTGTGGTAGCTCCTCACACGTGATTTATAATTGAATAAACTCGGCACCCATGTGTGACTGCAGCACATTGCTGTCTGGGTGAGAAATATCTGAGTTTAATTCGGGTGCTTCTATATTACACAAGGCAGTAAGTTTGCACAGCAATTTTGCAGTTGCTATGCAAACTTACTGCTTATGCAAACTTAATGTATAGTATAACTATGCTTTCCCCATAGTTATCCTATACATCTATCATACTTTACCATGGTTTACCATACTCCTCTGGGCTTTGCCACGCTTTTACTGTGCGTCTCAGCTTTGTGGTTCATATTAAGTTTACACTTTGTGGGCGTCTCGGCTTTGTTTCGTGGTCATCTGTTCCAAAATGCACCTTTTGTTTATTGTGATTTTCATTGAAAAGGGAAAAGCTTGATGGAGAGAATACCTTTAAGTGGCTGAGATAGACGGCCGATTGGGGTGTCGTGTGTGTCTGATCTCTCCATAGGGGCAGGTGTGTGCGTGTGCGTGCGTGCGTGCATGTGTGTGCGTGTGTTTGTGTGTGTGTGTGTGTACAGTGGCTGGCAGATGGCCAGAGAGGATAAGCGAAGGTGTCTCTGTGCTGCACAGGTGTACAGTGGCTGGCAGTTTGACCTCAAGCAGGCAGCTGCAGCTCACACACAGGGAGGGATTGATATGTAAAGCACAGGCGCCTGTTACACCTTCCCCGCGGGTCATTTATTGTCTGTTTTGTAACAGGTAACGGTCGCATTGGAAGACATTTTAAGAAAGGTGCCAAATATGTGTTGCATTGTTCAACATTAGAATGAACATGTCCGGTATTGAAGCAGAGGCCTCATCTTGTGCTAACCAAGGCTTTAACATCGATGTCCCTTTCCCTTATTTTAACACGACCCTTATAACAGTTCTTTGTTTTTATAAGTCTAGAAATAAAAAGCGTGTTCATATTAAACTCAACATTGGAAAAACATAACCTCTAAATTAAATTGACATACAAAAAAAGATGGATTATATTTGAGAAGTACAGTGTTGTAGAAATGAAGCTGGATTATATTTGAGAAGTACAGTGCTGTATAAATGAAGCTGGATTATATTTGAGAAGTACAGTGCTGTACAAACGTTAGTAAATCGACTCAAAGCCCATTAAGTGGAATAACCCCCCAGCAATGTGCGTGTTACACTGAGGAGGGTAACGCTGGCCTTGCGGAGGCCCTATTATGTGCTTCCTGTTCACTTCCACCTGAGAACATTGAGTTTTGCATATTGTATCGCCACCTGCATGTCGTGAAGCGTATTGTTGCACCCAAGTAATGGGAGATATAGAAGCCTACAGTATCGGGTAATCACATTTCTGTTTCTTTCCTTCAGCAGATTTGAAAGCCGTTTAGAAGAGGGTGGCTCTTTACTGGTCAGCAAACCAGACTGAATCTGTCTTTACACCACCTTCAATTAAACACCCTGCGCTTCTCAATCTGAGCGCCTGCCCTGAAACTCTCCAGAGCCCACGGGATTCCTGGAGTTGGATGGATGAAGGAAATCCAAACATATCAGCGCCTCATAAGAGTGAACCAACCCCTTTTTAGGACCTTTGGAAAGACTCGATAGATTTCGTGAATCTTGTTCAAATCAAGCTGACGAACACAGCCTCCTCCCCACCCCCGATCTGGACAGGCCTTAGATCAGAGAGATGTCCACCAAGGCCCCCATTTACCTGAAGCGCGGGAGCCGCCGAGGGAAGAAAGAGAAGCTCCGTGACATCCTGTCCTCGGATATGATCAGCCCTCCGCTGGGAGATTTCCGGCACACCATTCACATCGGCAGCAGCGGCGGCGAGAGCGATCTCTTCGGGGACCTGTCCTTCCTGCAGGGGAAATTTCACCTGCTCCCTGGGAAGCAGGGCCACAGTCTGTCCCAGCGCTGCAACCAGTACGGAACGCCCTTTGAATTCACCCGCACCGCCAGCGTCTGTGCACACCCGCCCCAGCGTGAGAACTCCTCCCCGCTCCTGAAGAACGCCCTCTCCCTGCCTGTGATAGGGGGCGTCCAGGCCCTCTCCCTGCCTGCAGCCCAGCAGGTCCCCCCTCCCAAACCACCTCGACTCCACCTGGAAGCCACCCAGCCTCCACCTCCCACCACCTTCCCCGTCCCTCTGCTGCCACAGTTCCCAACCCCTTCCCCAGACGAGAGCCCTTCTCCAATTGGAGAGCCCCGCAGCCCGGAGCAGAGACTAGCAGAGCCCCGAATCGGACTCACCCCTGAGGACACCCCTCTGGAGGAACCGTTCCTGTCCCACGCAGGCTCCCTGCTGTCCCTGCACCTGGATCTGGGTCCCTCCATCCTGGACGATGTTCTTCAGATTATGGATAAGCACCAAGTGAGCAGGATCAATGGGTCCCAGCTGCATGAATCCAGAGCGGAGATACTCAGCTGAGTCTGACAGAGCCTGAATCCAGTACCCCGCACCACACCGACAGCAAGGGCTGCAGCAGGGGCACCACAAGACTAGTTCTGTTTTTTTTTTTGGTTTTGTTTTTGGTTTTGCTGGTTTTCTATAAAATGCTGGAGGCATTTTTTTTCCCTCTTCTTCTATGGAACTGTACAGTGAATAAAAGTTCAGAGATGAACGTCGTGGTCCCAGATCTTAGACACACAAAAGCATTTGGTAGCAATCAAACTAAAGTGAACATCAGATTCATATTTTGTTGCATGTATGTAAAATTAATATGGCCCATGTATATTTTTGCCTAATAAATAACTGGCACTTTTTTATACATGTATATAAATGATTTTTTTTATATGAAGCATATTGCAACAGATGCCTTAAACAAGTATTGGGACAGATGGATAAAAGCGAGCATTTGTTACTGCAGGACGACATCCTCTCTCATGCTTCTCAAACCCTAACAATCCCAGCACAGTGGAGGGTGCTCAATCAGTAGCCCTCACCATCAGGGTACAGCGCACTCGCACCCCTGGCTGGCTCATTACATATCTTGGTATCCCTGAATAGAGAGCTCCCCTCGTTTTCAGAATGCAGTTGAATTGCACAAGCACAGTCCGTGCCGTGGTACCCCAGGGCTGACCAACGCAGCACATGTGTTCATGTTACCCTAAACTGTGCTCCTGCAAGACGGAGCACTTCTGAATCTCCACTGTTTCTCCCAGTATCTCCAAGTACTTGTGGGATGCTGCCTGCAGTTTGACGTGACTTTGTTGCAGGCAGTAAAAAGAAAAGAAAGAGACTTATATTTCTTTATAGAACTAGTAAAAGCAGCTTTGGAGCCTGATACCCAGGATGAAGAGTCTCCCAGCTCTGAAGAGATTCAGACAGCTTTTGGATACAGTTCTTGTTTTTGGTTGTGGACTGTGTTTCAATACTCGGCTCTATGATATTGTAATATTATAATCTATGGTATTGTAATATTATAATCTATTTCTGATACAAAAGAGTAGAAACTTAAACGGATAATAATCAAGGCTTTACAAAGTGTTCCCTCTAGCATTTTATTTTGTGAAGCACCTTGAGACATTTTATTATCTATATGGGGCGCTATAGAAAAAATATTGATTGATTGATTGATATAAACAAGCTACTCTGCTGTTGCGCTGTGTGTTTCCAGACTTTTTATTTTCTCTTTGACTGCGGGGAGGAGGAATCCAGGGCACTGTGACATCATTTCCTGTCACTGGGGCCCCAGAGCACTTTGGCATCTCTTCCTGTCACTGGGGGCAGCACACAGGAATATCCCCTAGAAAGTGTCCTGAGAGCATCAGATGATTCTTAATGGTTAGGTTTAGGGGTAGGTATTGGGTTTGAGGTTGGGTTTTAGGGCAGGGGTTAAGGTTAGGGTTGGGGTCGGGTTAGGGTCAGGATGGGTTGATTTCGTAGAGTTGCCAAGCTCTGGAAGGCTGAAAGGTGGGAGTGCTTGGCAAATTCCCTCGAATCATCTGATGCCCTCAGGACACTTTCTAGGGGATATTCCTTTACGCTGTGACATCACTTCCTGTCACATCACTTCCTGTCACTGGGGCCCCAGTCACCAATGAACAGCGTTTCTGAGTGCAGCATTCTGTCAATCACACTGGAGCCAAGCTGCCAGTCTTGGGGTTGTCCATTGGGCATCAGGCTATCTGTAGCTGTATCTGTGGATCACCTCCCTTTCTATAGAGTTCTGTAGTTTTCTACACATCTCTAAAACTGGCAATCATTTTGTATACATTTAATATAGGATTTTTTTAAAGGGTGAATAAGTCATTCTAATAAACAATAGTTTAACTCCTCCCCACGAGTCCAGCGGCGCCTCCCCAGCTGGGCCCTCTCCTCCAGGGTTCAGGAGCAGTGGAGCGTCCGCTGTCTGGAGAGACCGGCCTCACAGTGTGATGCAGCTTGCTGCTCTCAGTCCTACAGCGTTGAAGCGATATCCCAATCGGATACTTCAAATTGGGTAAAAAATGATTTAAAGCAATGCTAATGGAAACCCAAGTACTTCCAACAGGCCTCTTGTTAGGGGTTCTGGTTATAGAGTGAAACCCCATCACACCTGCAAAACCCTGCAGTTAATAACTCTGACACATCTATTCATTCACGTTATGTAGCGTTTATACATCAAGGATACTGTCTTAAACAAAGATCCTTCTTGTAAAAACAGGTATACTGTAATATATTACAATGTAAAGCGCCTGATTGTTTTATAAAGTTTATTTGATCAAACAGGATGCCTTTCCCCGGATTCTGTGTGGAAGTACGCAATTAAAGCCTGGTTTTAAATCAGTTTTTTTCTATCTAAATTTTGCCCAGTTTTTTTTATTTTTTTTTACCTAACAGCTGTAAAAAATAGTGTAGCCTCCTCCTCGAAGTGAAAATGAAACCTGGAAACCTAATCAAGCATTGGAAAACAAGAAGGGAAAATGAGCGGTTATTACTGGCTTTACATACGTGTACATTGATTAATAACTTCCTGTACTAAACAATGAGAGATATCCATTCGCTTATTTTCTAACATGTTCTGATATCTGATATTTTCTACCTATCTAAAAAAAAAAAAAGTTCTTAAAATTGTAAATTATTGATTTTGTCTTTCCTTGTTTTTTGTCTCATTTTGAATGTTGCAGCGGGATTAAAGAAGCTTCAGTTGGAAGATAAGCTATCCTCGGTGTCCTTGACTTTTTGTTTATTATGTGGCCACTCATCCTGTTTTATTTTTATTTTTCAACACAGTTTTTTTCCTTGCATTAGAATTGCAGTGATTCAAAATGCGATCTTTTTGTTAAAGTTCTGATGCCACCTTTGAATGTAAACATCAGTCTCTCTTTCCTACTCTCATCTGAAGAGACCTTGTGATTAATTGTTGTTCGGTTAGTCCAATAAAAGGCATCACATCTCCTTCTCTTTGATTATATATTAGAAACTCAACAGCGCTGGTCTAGAAAAGACTGCATCAGCGACCAAGATCAGTAGCTGCATTAAAGCTGTCTCGCTTATCTAGGGGCAGTGTTGAGTTATTGTCTAGGGGCAGTGTTGAGTTATTATCTAGGGACAGTGTTGAGTTATTATCTAGGGGCAGTGTTGAGTTATTATCTAGGGACAGTGTTGAGTTATTATCTAGGGACAGTGTTGAGTTATTATCTAGGGGCAGTGTTGAGTTATTATCTAGGGGGCAGTGTTGAATTATTATCTAGGGACAGTGTTGAGTTATTATCTAGGGACAGTGTTGAGTTATTATCTAGGGGGCAGTGTTGAGTTATTATCTAGGGGCAGTGTTGAGTTATTGTCTAGGGACAGTGTTGAGTTATTGTCTAGGGACAGTGTTGAGTTATTATCTAGGGACAGTGTTGAGTTATTATCTAGGGGCAGTGTTGAGTTATTATCTAGGGACAGTGTTGAGTTATTATCTAGGGACAGTGTTGAGTTATTATCTAGGGGCAGTGTTGAGTTATTATCTAGGGGCAGTGTTGAATTATTATCTAGGGGCAGTGTTGAGTTATTATCTAGGGGCAGTGTTGAGTTATTATCTAGGGGCAGTGTTGAGTTATTGTCTAGGGGCAGTGTTGAGTTATTCCGCATGCTCAGCAATTCAGACAGCTAATCTCAAACCATTTTCAAACTCTAAAACTAAGGAAGACTCTTAATCCTTTTCAGTGGCTGTAATGAGAGCTCTCATTTTACTGGTCAGGTTCCTCGTTCAAATATAGGGACCCTTCTGCACTGACAGTCTGTCACACGATAACTACCTTGATTTTCACTAAACTTCTCCGCCCTGCTCCTCAAACCACAGTTCTGGCGCGGTGGACGGTGCATTGTTGTCTTGGAAGTGGCCATCAGGGTTGAGCATTGTTGGGTGGACTTGATCCACAATGTTGCTTAAATAAACTACAGCAGCTTTCTAGTGCTGCAGGGATGTCCCGTCACATGATCAGCCTAATTTGCATATCTAATGTCAGCGATGGTGTTGAAATAGACTCAGGACAGAGGGAAAGACACTTCTTCACACAGAGAGTGCTGAGGGGATGGAATGGGTTACCTAGTCTTGTTGGTGAGGCAGAATCACTGAGATCCTTTAAGACCCAACTTGACAAAGTTTTGAGATCAATCAGCTACTCCGAACCAGACACCACTGATGGGCCGAATGATCCTCAAAACAGTAGGCAGGTAACTAAAGAGTTTCAGCTGTGATTGAATGCTGGTAGTTTTATTGCCTGATGTTTTTCTTTACAGGATTGTTTTGGTACAATGTGATTATTATTTTTATTACAGAGTAGAACAGCATAACCACATGATTTATCAGCCAGACTCCCCCTCCCCCTCTTTCCATACAGATTGAATGTGTTGAATGTGGATTGATTTAGCAGATTGTGGATGTGTTGAGTGTGGATTGGTTTAGTAGATTGTGGATGTGTTGAGTGTGGACTGGTTTAGTAGATTGTGGATGTGTTGAGTGTGGACTGGTTTAGTAGATTGTGGATGTGTTGAGTCTGGACTGGTTTAGTAGATTGTGGATGTGTTGCGTGTGGATTGGTTTAGTAGATTGTGGATGTGTTGAGTCTGGACTGGTTTAGTAGATTGTGGATGTGTTGAGTCTGGACTGGTTTAGCAGATTGTGGATGTGTTGAGTGTGGATTGGTTTAGTAGATTGTGGATGTGTTGAGTGTGGATTGGTTTAGTAGATTGTGGATGTGTTGAGTCTGGACTGGTTTAGTAGATTGTGGATGTGCTGAGTGTGGATTGGTTTAGTAGATTGTGGATGTGTTGAGTCTGGACTGGTTTAGTAGATTGTGGATGTGTTGCGTGTGGATTGATTCAGCAGATTGTGGATGTGTTGAGTGTGGATTGATTAGCAGATTGATGTGTTGAGTGTGGATTGGTTTAGTAGATTTGTGAATGTGTTGAGTGTGGATTGATTTAGTAGATTGTGGATGTGTTGAGTGTGGATTGGTTTAGTAGATTGTGGATGTGTTGAGTGTGGATTGGTTTAGCAGATTGTGAATGTGTTGAGTCTGGACTGGTTTAGTAGATTGTGGATGTGTTGCGTGTGGATTGATTCAGCAGATTGTGGATGTGTTGAGTGTGGATTGATTAGCAGATTGATGTGTTGAGTCTGGACTGGTTTAGTAGATTGTGAATGTGTTGAGTGTGGATTGATTCAGCAGATTGTGGATGTGTTGAGTGTGGATTGATCAGCAGATTGATGTGTTGAGTCTGGACTGGTTTAGTAGATTGTGAATGTGCTGAGTCTGGATTGGTTTAGTAGATTGTGGATGTGTTGAGTGTGGATTGGTTTAGCAGATTGATGTGTTGAGTGTGGATTGGTTTAGTAGATTGTGGATGTGTTGAGTGTGGATTGATTTAGTAGATTGTGAATGTGCTGAGTCTGGATTGGTTTAGTAGATTGTGGATGTGTTGAGTGTGGATTGGTTTAGCAGATTGATGTGTTGAGTGTGGATTGGTTTAGTAGATTGTGGATGTGTTGAGTGTGGATTGGTTTAGTAGATTGTGGATGTGTTGACTGTGGATTGGTTTAGTAGATTGTGGATGTGTTGCGTGTGGATTGGTTTAGTAGATTTGTGAATGTGTTGAGTGTGGATTGGTTTAGTAGATTGTGGATGTGTTGCGTGTGGATTGGTTTAGTAGATTGTGGATGTGTTGAGTGTGGATTGATTCAGCAGATTGTGGATGTGTTGAGTGTGGATTGATCAGCAGATTGATGTGTTGAGTCTGGACTGGTTTAGTAGATTGTGAATGTGCTGAGTCTGGATTGGTTTAGTAGATTGTGGATGTGTTGAGTGTGGATTGGTTTAGCAGATTGATGTGTTGAGTGTGGATTGGTTTAGTAGATTGTGGATGTGTTGAGTGTGGATTGATTTAGTAGATTGTGGATGTGTTGAGTGTGGATTGGTTTAGTAGATTGTGGATGTGTTGACTGTGGATTGGTTTAGTAGATTGTGGATGTGTTGCGTGTGGATTGGTTTAGTAGATTGTGGATGTGTTGAGTGTGGATTGGTTTAGTAGATTGGATGTGTTGAGTGTGGATTGGTTTAGCAGATTGTGAATGTGTTGAGTGTGGATTGATTTAGCAGATTGTGGATGTGTTGAGTGTGGATTGGTTTAGTAGATTGTGGATGTGTTGAGTCTGGACTGGTTTAGTAGATTGTGGATGTGTTGAGTCTGGACTGGTTTAGTAGATTGTGGATGTGTTGAGTCTGGACTGGTTTAGTAGATTGTGGATGTGTTGCGTGTGGATTGGTTTAGTAGATTGTGGATGTGTTGAGTCTGGACTGGTTTAGTAGATTGTGGATGTGTTGAGTGTGGACTGGTTTAGCAGATTGTGGATGTGTTGAGTGTGGATTGGTTTAGTAGATTGTGGATGTGTTGAGTGTGGATTGGTTTAGTAGATTGTGGATGTGTTGAGTCTGGACTGGTTTAGTAGATTGTGGATGTGCTGAGTGTGGATTGGTTTAGTAGATTGTGGATGTGTTGAGTCTGGACTGGTTTAGTAGATTGTGGATGTGTTGCGTGTGGATTGATTCAGCAGATTGTGGATGTGTTGAGTGTGGATTGATTAGCAGATTGATGTGTTGAGTGTGGATTGGTTTAGTAGATTTGTGAATGTGTTGAGTGTGGATTGATTTAGTAGATTGTGGATGTGTTGAGTGTGGATTGGTTTAGTAGATTGTGGATGTGTTGAGTGTGGATTGGTTTAGCAGATTGTGAATGTGTTGAGTCTGGACTGGTTTAGTAGATTGTGGATGTGTTGCGTGTGGATTGATTCAGCAGATTGTGGATGTGTTGAGTGTGGATTGATTAGCAGATTGATGTGTTGAGTCTGGACTGGTTTAGTAGATTGTGAATGTGTTGAGTGTGGATTGATTCAGCAGATTGTGGATGTGTTGAGTGTGGATTGATCAGCAGATTGATGTGTTGAGTCTGGACTGGTTTAGTAGATTGTGAATGTGCTGAGTCTGGATTGGTTTAGTAGATTGTGGATGTGTTGAGTGTGGATTGGTTTAGCAGATTGATGTGTTGAGTGTGGATTGGTTTAGTAGATTGTGGATGTGTTGAGTGTGGATTGGTTTAGTAGATTGTGGATGTGTTGACTGTGGATTGGTTTAGTAGATTGTGGATGTGTTGCGTGTGGATTGGTTTAGTAGATTTGTGAATGTGTTGAGTGTGGATTGGTTTAGTAGATTGTGGATGTGTTGCGTGTGGATTGGTTTAGTAGATTGTGGATGTGTTGAGTGTGGATTGATTCAGCAGATTGTGGATGTGTTGAGTCTGGACTGGTTTAGTAGATTGTGGATGTGTTGCGTGTGGATTGATTCAGCAGATTGTGGATGTGTTGAGTGTGGATTGATTAGCAGATTGATGTGTTGAGTCTGGACTGGTTTAGTAGATTGTGAATGTGTTGAGTGTGGATTGATTCAGCAGATTGTGGATGTGTTGAGTGTGGATTGATCAGCAGATTGATGTGTTGAGTCTGGACTGGTTTAGTAGATTGTGAATGTGCTGAGTCTGGATTGGTTTAGTAGATTGTGGATGTGTTGAGTGTGGATTGGTTTAGCAGATTGATGTGTTGAGTGTGGATTGGTTTAGTAGATTGTGGATGTGTTGAGTGTGGATTGGTTTAGTAGATTGTGGATGTGTTGACTGTGGATTGGTTTAGTAGATTGTGGATGTGTTGCGTGTGGATTGGTTTAGTAGATTTGTGAATGTGTTGAGTGTGGATTGGTTTAGTAGATTGTGGATGTGTTGCGTGTGGATTGGTTTAGTAGATTGTGGATGTGTTGAGTGTGGATTGATTCAGCAGATTGTGGATGTGTTGAGTCTGGACTGGTTTAGTAGATTGTGGATGTGTTGCGTGTGGATTGATTCAGCAGATTGTGGATGTGTTGAGTGTGGATTGATTAGCAGATTGATGTGTTGAGTCTGGACTGGTTTAGTAGATTGTGAATGTGTTGAGTGTGGATTGATTCAGCAGATTGTGGATGTGTTGAGTGTGGATTGATCAGCAGATTGATGTGTTGAGTCTGGACTGGTTTAGTAGATTGTGAATGTGCTGAGTCTGGATTGGTTTAGTAGATTGTGGATGTGTTGAGTGTGGATTGGTTTAGCAGATTGATGTGTTGAGTGTGGATTGGTTTAGTAGATTGTGGATGTGTTGAGTGTGGATTGATTTAGTAGATTGTGAATGTGCTGAGTCTGGATTGGTTTAGTAGATTGTGGATGTGTTGAGTGTGGATTGGTTTAGCAGATTGATGTGTTGAGTGTGGATTGGTTTAGTAGATTGTGGATGTGTTGAGTGTGGATTGGTTTAGTAGATTGTGGATGTGTTGACTGTGGATTGGTTTAGTAGATTGTGGATGTGTTGCGTGTGGATTGGTTTAGTAGATTTGTGAATGTGTTGAGTGTGGATTGGTTTAGTAGATTGTGGATGTGTTGCGTGTGGATTGGTTTAGTAGATTGTGGATGTGTTGAGTGTGGATTGATTCAGCAGATTGTGGATGTGTTGAGTGTGGATTGATCAGCAGATTGATGTGTTGAGTCTGGACTGGTTTAGTAGATTGTGAATGTGCTGAGTCTGGATTGGTTTAGTAGATTGTGGATGTGTTGAGTGTGGATTGGTTTAGCAGATTGATGTGTTGAGTGTGGATTGGTTTAGTAGATTGTGGATGTGTTGAGTGTGGATTGATTTAGTAGATTGTGGATGTGTTGAGTGTGGATTGGTTTAGTAGATTGTGGATGTGTTGACTGTGGATTGGTTTAGTAGATTGTGGATGTGTTGCGTGTGGATTGGTTTAGTAGATTGTGGATGTGTTGAGTGTGGATTGGTTTAGTAGATTGGATGTGTTGAGTGTGGATTGGTTTAGCAGATTGTGAATGTGTTGAGTGTGGATTGATTTAGCAGATTGTGGATGTGTTGAGTGTGGATTGGTTTAGTAGATTGTGGATGTGTTGAGTCTGGACTGGTTTAGTAGATTGTGGATGTGTTGAGTCTGGACTGGTTTAGTAGATTGTGGATGTGTTGAGTCTGGACTGGTTTAGTAGATTGTGGATGTGTTGCGTGTGGATTGGTTTAGTAGATTGTGGATGTGTTGAGTCTGGACTGGTTTAGTAGATTGTGGATGTGTTGAGTGTGGACTGGTTTAGCAGATTGTGGATGTGTTGAGTGTGGATTGGTTTAGTAGATTGTGGATGTGTTGAGTGTGGATTGGTTTAGTAGATTGTGGATGTGTTGAGTCTGGACTGGTTTAGTAGATTGTGGATGTGCTGAGTGTGGATTGGTTTAGTAGATTGTGGATGTGTTGAGTCTGGACTGGTTTAGTAGATTGTGGATGTGTTGCGTGTGGATTGATTCAGCAGATTGTGGATGTGTTGAGTGTGGATTGATTAGCAGATTGATGTGTTGAGTGTGGATTGGTTTAGTAGATTTGTGAATGTGTTGAGTGTGGATTGATTTAGTAGATTGTGGATGTGTTGAGTGTGGATTGGTTTAGTAGATTGTGGATGTGTTGAGTGTGGATTGGTTTAGCAGATTGTGAATGTGTTGAGTCTGGACTGGTTTAGTAGATTGTGGATGTGTTGCGTGTGGATTGATTCAGCAGATTGTGGATGTGTTGAGTGTGGATTGATTAGCAGATTGATGTGTTGAGTCTGGACTGGTTTAGTAGATTGTGAATGTGTTGAGTGTGGATTGATTCAGCAGATTGTGGATGTGTTGAGTGTGGATTGATCAGCAGATTGATGTGTTGAGTCTGGACTGGTTTAGTAGATTGTGAATGTGCTGAGTCTGGATTGGTTTAGTAGATTGTGGATGTGTTGAGTGTGGATTGGTTTAGCAGATTGATGTGTTGAGTGTGGATTGGTTTAGTAGATTGTGGATGTGTTGAGTGTGGATTGGTTTAGTAGATTGTGGATGTGTTGACTGTGGATTGGTTTAGTAGATTGTGGATGTGTTGCGTGTGGATTGGTTTAGTAGATTTGTGAATGTGTTGAGTGTGGATTGGTTTAGTAGATTGTGGATGTGTTGCGTGTGGATTGGTTTAGTAGATTGTGGATGTGTTGAGTGTGGATTGATTCAGCAGATTGTGGATGTGTTGAGTCTGGACTGGTTTAGTAGATTGTGGATGTGTTGCGTGTGGATTGATTCAGCAGATTGTGGATGTGTTGAGTGTGGATTGATTAGCAGATTGATGTGTTGAGTCTGGACTGGTTTAGTAGATTGTGAATGTGTTGAGTGTGGATTGATTCAGCAGATTGTGGATGTGTTGAGTGTGGATTGATCAGCAGATTGATGTGTTGAGTCTGGACTGGTTTAGTAGATTGTGAATGTGCTGAGTCTGGATTGGTTTAGTAGATTGTGGATGTGTTGAGTGTGGATTGGTTTAGCAGATTGATGTGTTGAGTGTGGATTGGTTTAGTAGATTGTGGATGTGTTGAGTGTGGATTGGTTTAGTAGATTGTGGATGTGTTGACTGTGGATTGGTTTAGTAGATTGTGGATGTGTTGCGTGTGGATTGGTTTAGTAGATTTGTGAATGTGTTGAGTGTGGATTGGTTTAGTAGATTGTGGATGTGTTGCGTGTGGATTGGTTTAGTAGATTGTGGATGTGTTGAGTGTGGATTGATTCAGCAGATTGTGGATGTGTTGAGTCTGGACTGGTTTAGTAGATTGTGGATGTGTTGCGTGTGGATTGATTCAGCAGATTGTGGATGTGTTGAGTGTGGATTGATTAGCAGATTGATGTGTTGAGTCTGGACTGGTTTAGTAGATTGTGAATGTGTTGAGTGTGGATTGATTCAGCAGATTGTGGATGTGTTGAGTGTGGATTGATCAGCAGATTGATGTGTTGAGTCTGGACTGGTTTAGTAGATTGTGAATGTGCTGAGTCTGGATTGGTTTAGTAGATTGTGGATGTGTTGAGTGTGGATTGGTTTAGCAGATTGATGTGTTGAGTGTGGATTGGTTTAGTAGATTGTGGATGTGTTGAGTGTGGATTGGTTTAGTAGATTGTGGATGTGTTGACTGTGGATTGGTTTAGTAGATTGTGGATGTGTTGCGTGTGGATTGGTTTAGTAGATTTGTGAATGTGTTGAGTGTGGATTGGTTTAGTAGATTGTGGATGTGTTGCGTGTGGATTGGTTTAGTAGATTGTGGATGTGTTGAGTGTGGACTGGTTTAGTTGATTGTGGATGTGTTGAGTGTGGATTGATTCAGCAGATTGTGGATGTGTTGAGTGTGGATTGATTAGCAGATTGATGTGTTGAGTGTGGATTGATTTAGTAGATTTGTGAATGTGTTGAGTGTGGATTGATTCAGCAGATTGTGGATGTGTTGAGTGTGGATTGATCAGCAGATTGATGTGTTGAGTCTGGACTGGTTTAGTAGATTGTGAATGTGCTGAGTCTGGATTGGTTTAGTAGATTGTGGATGTGTTGAGTGTGGATTGGTTTAGCAGATTGATGTGTTGAGTGTGGATTGGTTTAGTAGATTGTGGATGTGTTGAGTGTGGATTGGTTTAGTAGATTGTGGATGTGTTGACTGTGGATTGGTTTAGTAGATTGTGGATGTGTTGCGTGTGGATTGGTTTAGTAGATTTGTGAATGTGTTGAGTGTGGATTGGTTTAGTAGATTGTGGATGTGTTGCGTGTGGATTGGTTTAGTAGATTGTGGATGTGTTGAGTGTGGACTGGTTTAGTTGATTGTGGATGTGTTGAGTGTGGATTGATTCAGCAGATTGTGGATGTGTTGAGTGTGGATTGATTAGCAGATTGATGTGTTGAGTGTGGATTGATTTAGTAGATTTGTGAATGTGTTGAGTGTGGATTGATTTAGTAGATTGTGGATGTGTTGAGTGTGGATTGGTTTAGCAGATTGTGAATGTGTTGAGTCTGGACTGGTTTAGTAGATTGTGGATGTGTTGCGTGTGGATTGATTCAGCAGATTGTGGATGTGTTGAGTGTGGATTGATTAGCAGATTGATGTGTTGAGTCTGGACTGGTTTAGTAGATTGTGAATGTGTTGAGTGTGGATTGATTTAGTAGATTGTGAATGTGCTGAGTCTGGATTGGTTTAGTAGATTGTGGATGTGTTGAGTGTGGACTAGTTTAGCGTTGAGTGTGGATTGGTTTAGTAGATTGTGGGTGTGTTGAGTGTGGATTGATTTAGTAGATTGTGGGTGTGTTGAGTGTGGATTGATTAGCAGATTGATGTGTTGAGTGTGGATTGGTTTAGCAGTGTGCAGGTAGCAGTGCTGTGGGCTGTACTGCCTGTCAGAAAGACTGGTTGGTATTTTGGTTGATTAGATGCAGATTGTGTGAAACTGCACAGCCCAATAAACGCGGGGCTGATCAGCTAGTCAGAGTATAACTAACACTTCAGAAGAACTCTTCCAATGTGGGACGAACAGAATTACTCAATTTCAACATTTTCTGAGCTTTCTTTCTTTTACATTCTTTTTTTCTAAATTCTTTATTTTTGTTTCTTTCATTCTTTTTTAAATTCTGTTTTTATTTGCTAACATTTTCTTCAATTTCTTTTTAACATTGTCTTTTTTCCAAAGTTCATTGTTTTAGACTCATTTTTAACTTGCATTAACATTGCTGTAATGTTTTCCTCTCACCATTCCCTTCCTTCCTGTGTTACAATGTAACTGGTCCTTTGGGTTCTGTGTTACCCCGTAGGAAACGGTAGGGTCAGGAGGTGGGGCCCTATTACCTGTAACACAGGAGGACGTCAATGGAGAGAGGAAGTGATGACAACGGGGAAAACCTGACTTCACTCAAAACTGACACTCTTAAAGCAATATTTTATTTTATACAGTGAAACTGCACTTTATCTAAACGTGTACACTCTAGTCAGCCCTCTCTAGTTGCTGTGCATTACTGTGTGGTATATATTTACAGGCAAAGCGCTTGAATTACATCTTTCATATTTCCATATAGAGCAGCTGTCTGGAGTAGTGGTTAGGGGCTCTGGACTCTTGACCGGGGGGTTGTGGGTTCAATCCCAGGTGGAGGACACTGCTGCTGTACCCTTGAGCAAGGTACTTTACCTAGATTGCTCCAGTAAAAACCCAACTGTATAAATGGGTAATTGTATGTAAAAATAATGTGTAAAAAATAATGTAATTCTATGTAAAAATAATGTGATATCTTGTAACAATTGTAAGTCACCTTGCATAAGGGCGTCTGCTAAGAAATAAATAATATTTCACGATTGTAAATCGATTATATGAACACCACCTGGTCCCAATTAATTTGGATAATAGAGGTTTCACTCCATCATCTAAATGAACATGATATTGAATGTGTTGAAGAGACCAGTCTGTGTGTATTTTTCTCTTTGGTAGTTTCTGCCACACAATCACGATCAGCACTTCATACTAAAGCACTGTGCTGTTCCAGTGACTGCCCTCCCCTCCCTCTGCAAGCAGGTTAATGCAGGTCTTAAATTAAACAATGCAAGTAATGATATTAATGTTAAGAGAATGGATTTGCCCAGCGTGGAACATGGATGGAATTATTTTGTCAGCTACAGGCACTTGCTGCAGAGCGGCGCACAGTCTCTCTCTCTGGATTGTAAACTCCCTGCAGCAGCCCTCTCACAGCCAGCACTCTGGGAACTTTGCCCTGGTTCCTCTCGGAGAACTGAAGTGTCAATAGGCTGGGAATCTCTCCAAAGTCATCTTTTTGTTCGTGGAGCCGCTCCAGAAGAAAGGAGCACTGACCCGGAGCGTCGGGAAGTCCTGGGAACAGGGGGAGGAGGGGGTGGGTATTCCATTATCATTCCAAACACAGCGACACAGAGGACAAATTCCAATCACAAAGAGCGTTGGAAACTATGAACTAGAACTACTCCTTTCCTGTTTCCATCTGCATCATGAATCCAGTGTGTGACACTCAGTGTCATCCCGTTCCCAGTATCAAACTGGGGCAGCTTCCACCTGCAGTCTACAATCCACTCTGCAGACGGACACATGACACACAAGTCAAACCTGTATGTATCACGTTGTTGTATAGTTGCTATTTATGAGTGAATTCACCAACTTCCAATATTCCCCGGACAGTATAATATAATCACAGCCTACAGATTATTTTCTGCAGTCAGAGATTTAAAGCCCGCCTCTCTCTCTCTAGCGTCATTCACATTGGATGCTCATCAGGTCACTTCAGTGTGAGAGATGGAGTTCTGACAGCCTGCAGTCCTAACTGGGGCTGAAAGACAGACAGGCAGGCAGACAGACAAGCAGGCAGGAAGGCAGGCAGACAGATAAGCAGGCAGGCAGGCAGACAGACAAGCAGGCAGGCTGGCAGACAGATAGAGTCCCAATTGAAATGGACTGGACCTCTGCTGCTAATGGAAATGAATGAGTTGAATTGGTGTGCATGTGCAGTTTTGAAAGTAAACTATATTTTAACGAACATGTTTTATGATATCTGGTACTGCAGAAATCTCTGTTTGCAAGCCTTGCTTTCAATTAGAGTTGCACTCCTTTGGTTACCGGGAGAATGACATTTCCCTTCCCCTTCAACATCTTCTCTCCTGTCATTAACCAACCAGCTGCTTCCCTTTTTGATTGACATGCTTTGTAGACAGTGTAGACATGCTTTGACCCTGAAGACACATTTGAAACAGTAAGGTCATGCTGACAATTGTAAAAGTCTTGTATTTTACAATATGAGAGCCCAACACTAATTCACAATATTTTTTGATGTGTAGGTCATTTGCTGAAATAAGTGTTGTATTAGGTGACATTCATTCCAGTCTCTATGTTCATCTGTCCAAATACTTGTTGGATTAGAAGCCAAATCGTCTGCTATTAAAAAGCCTTTGCTCTCTGTTAATGACAGCAAACAGCCAGCAGGAGAATGGAATGTGTTTTTACGCCGAGATTCTGGAACCTTCTGCGTTAAAGAAAAAAAGACAAAAAAAAGCTGCTCTCTTCATCCCCTGCGCTTTTCTGTATCCCATCATGCCCCTGCGCACCGGCTTTGTTGCCGTGGTTACCCCACTGACTGTGGTTACAGAGCCAAAAACCCCATTGGATTTTAAAAACAAGAAAGAAAAGGAGAGGGAAGAGAGGCCAGGCATTTTTCAAAAAGAGAAAAGGACTTAGCCCCCCTTCTGAAGCCGTCACGTCGTCTTTTCATTGTGTGGAACATTGTGTTTCTCCTTATGAAAGGGTCCCGTAGTAAAAGCATACCACAGTGTAATAAAGCACGGCAAAACACAGAAGCATCGCGGAGCACAGAGAGGTATGTTAAGCATATTAAAAGACCCGTGGTACACGACGGCACATGCATAGTTTAATCATAGAAAAAGCATGGCGGGGAAACTGCAAAACGACCGTGCAAACTTTCAGAAGAGCCCCTTGTCAGATTATAACCCCCAAACACTGTCTCAGGCCTCGAACAGCAAAACAGACTCGTTTATGAAAAGCCGAGTTACTCAGATAAAGTAACCCATCCGCACAGGAGTAGGCAAAACTAATTGTTAAACCTGCCATATGTAGCACAAAACGAGAGAACCTCGCTTTAAGGTCACAGCAGTACCTCAAAATGAGGGTGTGTAATTACAAAAATATATGAATATATAAAACTATAATAGTAATATTTTCAAACCGCGCAGTCTCATTATTCAGTGTTGGCTGATTCAAGCAAAGCCATTGTTTGAATGCCTGTGAACTGCAAGCAATTTCAGGCTCCTTGGGTGGCGAATTTTCTACGACCAGCAATAACTGACACGTTATTAAAAGAGTTACAAGGCCAGCAGTTAAAGACACCTGCACGGGAGCTCGCTGCAGAACCATTCAGGTTTAGTTTTAGATTGGTCAGTTTAAAGTTATTGAATTTTGAGTATCAATTTGCTATTTTAGATAATAAAAATGTATTTTACAATCACTGTAAGAGGCCAAAATGCTTAATGACCTCACTGCAGTGTAATCGCACAGGCAGGCTCATGTACTTGGGTATGCGTGCTGTCCTGTGACTGCAGTCCCCAATGCCGTTTCTTAAATGCGCATTTGCACCTGAGTATGAGCGCCCCCTGGTGGAAAATAAGTGTAATATTAATAGTAATATTAATGTTCTCATGTATCAGCGTGCTGCTCTTACATTAGTGCATGTTCCTGCTTTATACTGTACTGCTTTTGCCTGCAGAAAATGACATGAAGCTCAAAAGTTACCGTTGCCCCCCCCCCCCCCCCCCCCCCCATTTTAAAATGTCATTTTATTTTGTGGTTTTGTAACTTTGTAAGGGGGGGGGCATGTCCATTGTTTCATGAATGCGTGGATTCTGGTGTTCACAGATAATAATGGAAAGCATTCACGCATGAGGGAAGAGTCTTGGTTAGCCCTCCTTTAAAGGGGAGCTGTTATAATGTTGCTATTGCAAAAAAAGGGGCAAGAAAATGGATTTTACAGTCTTGGTTAGACCTCCTTTATTGGGGTGGGCTGTTATAATGTTGCTAGTTGTGCTGATAAGGAAATGGACAGCTAAGGTTGGCACTCCTGTAAAGAGGGACCCGTGATAATGTTGCTATTAAGAGGTAAGAGGATGGGTTTGAAAGGCTAACACTACCTGTAGAGAACACTAACTGAGTGAAGCACGCTGAAGGGTTAACTACTGCATGATAAACAGGCACCAATCCTGTTACTCTGAAACTGACCAGCAGCTCCCGGCAGCCAGTACTGTGATGTACTTACCGGCAGTGCCCTCTGGTGGCTGGTTTAGGAACGACACTGCCAAATCAGGCAAACTTCCCTTTTTGTAGAAGCAGCCACTGCAGGAAACCTGCTGTTTCTATTGTCTGTTTCAGCTCCTGCCGTCTCTTCTGTATGAAGTGCAGATCCATGAATTATAAACCCGTGGAATACAGTGTGTAGCATTTCCTTTGACAGTTTTTGCTGATTATACCCAAATGCAATCCAAAATGTCTAAAGGAGGCTGGGAGGTTATGATAAATGTTAATAAAAACATGTGCAGCTGGTGTCACAGATGTCTGCGGCAGGCTAGAACTGAAGAGCAGCTCCTGAACTGAAGTGTAAGCACAAGCACACTGAGCAAACATTGCAAAGTATTCACACTCGGATCGATTCGAAACATCAGAGAAAGGTACGTGGACAGTAAAATCATCATATCAAAACTGGACCTGCACAATATTCAGCACTGAAACACTGTGAAAGCCAGCCCCACAATACTCACAATACATATGAAGCAGCACGAGACGAATGCCCACAATGACTTCTTCATTTGAAAGCTGTTGCTTCAGTGTTGTGCAACTACAGGGGTCATGGGATCACAGTACTGCAGGATTGCACAAGAGACAAACATTATAGTTTCCTATAGAACTAATAATACATTATCTGACCACACAGCTTTTAGTGTGTCAAGATGATAAATGAACTGTACAGAACAAATATTTATATAACAAAAACATATTAAAACTGCCATGCCAACACTGCTGCTTATTCAGTTAGCTCTTCTTCATGGGACTGGAACGTTAAGACTTTGAGCACCTATCTTACTAACATGCTAAGAAACGCAGTTCAGTTTTATCTTACTAACACGCTAACAAACACAGTTCAGTTTTTGTTTTGATAACAGTAGAATAAACAGGGTGTACAAATAATTTTCTCACCCGTGTCTCATTCATGGGATTGGTTTGCAATTCTGGTTTTGTTTTTTCAATTGAAAATATTTCCTACATTACATACACTGCCTGGCCACTTTAACAACCTGTTATTAATATCGGGTTGGGCAGCATTTACTCTGATCACAGTCTGGACGTGCCGTAGAGACTGCACAGGGTGCTGGGAGGTATACTGAGAGGATCCATTCAGTCATAAAAACTTCAATCTGTGCAGAGAGGCAGGCTGAGGATCGTGACATGCTCAATTGCATTGAGATCCGGGGATTGCGGTGGCTGTGGAAGATGCCTACAGTCTCTATCATTCTCCTCACACTGTTCCCAATTCAGCCACGGTGGACGGGTGCATTAGCATCTTGAATGTAGCCATCAGGATCCAGCATTCTTGGGCGGACTTGATTCACAACAGTGTTTAAATAAACTACTGGATCTGCCTTCCAGAGTAATCAAGCGACCCAGGACCTACCAGGAGACCATGCCCCACACCAGGGTATACCAGGAGAACATGCCCCACACCAGGGTATACCAGGAGAACATGCCCCACACCAGGGTATACCAGGAGAACACACCTCACACCAGGGTATACCAGGAGAACACGCCCCACACCAGGGTATACCAGGAGAACACACCCCACACCAGGGTATACCAGGAGAACACGCCGCACACCAGGGTATACCAGGAGAACACACCCCACACCAGGGTATACCAGGAGAACACGCCGCACACCAGGGTATACCAGGAGAACACACCCCACACCAGGGTATACCAGGAGAACACACCCCACACCAGGGTATACCAGGAGAACACACCCCACACCAGGGTATACCAGGAGAACACACCCCACACCAGGGTATACCAGGAGAACACGCCGCACACCAGGGTATACCAGGAGAACATGCCCCACACCAGGGTATACCAGGAGAGCATGCCCCACACCAGGGTATACCAGGAGAACATGCCCCACACCAGGGTATACCAGGAGAACATGCCCCACACCAGGGTATACCAGGAAAACATGCCCCACACCAGGGTATACCAGGAGAACACACCCCACACCAGGGCCATGCCAAATCCAATCAGACAGACAGGTTCTAATAAAGTGGCCCGTGTTTTGTTTTCATCGTAAAAATTGTGTGTCGTGGTTTATTATTGTATTATTAATCATATAAAAGTGTGCATGTCCCATAATTCCAGTACTATCAGGTACTAATCCATAGCTTGGGGAGGGCCCCTGGTTGCCTGGGGGCCCTGATCCTGGCCCCGCAGGCCCTTGTGATAATCCCTCCTTTACTCTGCCATTGCAGTCCAAATCTGTTCCATTGAAGCTCATTCCCAATGACTGCAGTGCTTTGTGCTGTGCAATAGTGAGATGGTGTGGGCAGCCTTGTGTGTTCAGACTGGCCTTCCTTCAGCGTCACAATAGCGCCTGTGTGAATCCACTTGAAATCAAGTGACAAAGACAGTCCATTGAAACACTGGGGCTCACTCTGAAACAATCTGGACTTTCAAATAATGGATCCGTTCACTGGATTACAGGTCACCATTGTTTCATTTTTTTATAATGTGTGGCACTTAAGACTTAAAATGTTTTTCTTTTTGGGCTTATCAATAGTTGTTTTTGCACATTAATATTTTCTTCTTTATTGTATCATAAATCCATTAATTCATTGATGCAGTCTATCACTAAGTGTTTGTATGCTGTGTGTGTTTTCATTGATTGCAGTGAGGAAGGCTGACTCAGTGATTCAGCAGCTGGGCTTTATTATTATTATTATTATTATTATTATTATTATTATTATTATTATTATTATTATTATTATTTATTTATTAGCAGACGCCCTTATCCAAATACATTCAAGTGTTACAATACAAGTAATACAATAAGAGCAAGAAATACAATAACTTTTGTTCAAGCAAAGTACAAGTGTGACAAACCACAATTCAATAATACAGCAGATAATAGTGATAGTTACATCAGGATATGATTAAATACAAAGTACTACAGGTTAAACACTTGGCAGATTACAGTATTCTGAAGTACAGGATTAAATGCAGTAAAATAGGGGGCAGATAAGAGCAAAATAAAGCACATTTACATGAAGGGTGATAGTGTCCCAGGATACAAACAGAGGGGTTCTACAGGTGCTGTTTGAAGAGGTGAGTCTTAAGGAGGCGCCGGAATGTGGTCAGGGACTGGGCAGTCCTGACATCTGTAGGAAGGTCATTCCACCACTGTGGAGCAAGGGTGGAGAAGGAGCGGGCTCTGGAGGCAGGGGAGCGTAGCGGAGGTAGAGCTAGTCTTATAAAGAGGGAGCTGTTTCAATGAGGGAGGTTGCTTGATAAAGTAACATGTGTCTCTGTATAAGTGTCAGCCTGCTTTTATTTCTTTGTTTTTTAAATACGTTTTTATATGTGCCTTAAATAAAAGAGTTTTACTGGTAGCTCACGTACAAACCTAGCAGTGTTGCATAAACACAACACAGTGAAGCCCCTTTTCATTTTGCAATCATCAGCAATGTGTTCTCTGCTAAAGACCATTACAAGATGCTTCTAGTTCCACACAAGGGCTTGCTGCATCATCAGTTTGAGACTCAAGGTAAGAGAGAGACTGGTTTGATTATTAGTGCAGCTTCCCTGTAATGAAAACATCTCCATTCTCTTACCTTTAGTGTCATACTGGTGAGTCAGAAAGCCCTTGTGGGAACTAAGTAGAAACATGTTGGTGTTGAGTAGATGTGACAAGAACCTTGCTGGCTTTTTTTCAAAGATGTGATGAAAAAAATAAAAACAAGAATTGGAAACCAAATCCCATGAATGATACGTGCATGAGAGAGTTATTTCATGTGTTTTGAAATCAATCTGTCTGTCTGTCTGTCTGTCTGTGTCAGCCTGTCTGTCTGTCTGTCTGTCAGCCCCAGTTAGGATTGCAGGCTGGCAGAACTTATATTATAGTGTCCGGGGAATATTGGAAGTTGGTGAATTCACTCATAAATAGCAACTATACAACAACGTGCTACATACAGGTTTGACTTGTGTGTCATGTGTCCGGCTGCAGAGTGCATTGTAGACTGCAGGTGGAAGCTGCCCCAGTTTGATACTGGGAACGGGATGAGATTGAGTTTCACAGACTAGTTTCCTGGTGCAGAGGGAAATGGGGCACAAGACGCTCGCTTGAAGAAGTCGTCTCCGGTGCTACATGACTCTGAAGCAGAGGAGCAGGGAATAAACAGGCATGCAGTCAGGGGAGGCATGCAGTCGGGAAGCATGCAGTCAGGGGAGGCATACAGTCGGGGGAGGCATGCAGTCAGGGGAGGCATGCAGTCAGGGGAAGCATGCAGTCAGGGGAGGCATGCAGTCAGGGGAAGCATGCAGTCAGGGGAAGCATGCAGTCAGGGGAGGCATACAGTCGGGGGAGGCATGCAGTCAGGGGAAGCATGCAGTCGGGGGAGGCATACAGTCGGGGGAGGCATACAGCCGGGGGAGGCATGCAGTTAGGGGAAGCATGCAGTCGGGAAGCATGCAGTCAGGGGAGGCATACAGTCGGGGGAGGCATGCAGTCAGGGGAAGCATGCAGTCAGGGGAAGCATGCAGTCAGGGGAGGCATACAGTCGGGGGAGGCATACAGTCGGGGGAGGCATGCAGTCAGGGGAAGCATGCAGTCAGGGGAAGCATGCAGTCAGGGGAGGCATACAGTTGGGGGAGGCATACAGTCGGGGGAGGCATGCAGTCAGGGGAGGCATGCAGTCAGGGGAAGCATGCAGTCAGGGGAAGCATGCAGTCAGGGGAGGCATACAGTCGGGGGAGGCATGCAGTTAGGGGAAGCATGCAGTCGGGAAGCATGCAGTCAGGGGAGGCATACAGTCGGGGGAGGCATACAGTCGGGGGAGGCATGCAGTCAGGGGAAGCATGCAGTCAGGGGAAGCATGCAGTCAGGGGAGGCATACAGTCGGGGGAGGCATACAGTCGGGGGAGGCATACAGTCAGGGGAGGCATGCAGTCAGGGGAAGCATGCAGTCGGGGGAGGCATGCAGTCAGGGGAGGCATACAGTCAGGGGAGGCATACAGTCGGGGGAGGCATACAGTCGGGGGAGGCATGCAGTTAGGGGAAGCATGCAGTCGGGAAGCATGCAGTCAGGGGAGGCATACAGTCGGGGGAGGCATGCAGTCAGGGGAAGCATGCAGTCAGGGGAAGCATGCAGTCAGGGGAGGCATACAGTCGGGGGAGGCATACAGTCGGGGGAGGCATGCAGTCAGGGGAAGCATACAGTCGGGGGAGGCATACAGTCGGGGGAGGCATGCAGTCAGGGGAGGCATGCAGTCAGGGGAAGCATGCAGTCAGGGGAAGCATGCAGTCAGGGGAGGCATACAGTCGGGGGAGGCATGCAGTTAGGGGAAGCATGCAGTCGGGAAGCATGCAGTCAGGGGAGGCATACAGTCGGGGGAGGCATGCAGTCAGGGGAGGCATGCAGTTAGGGGAAGCATGCAGTCGGGAAGCATGCAGTCAGGGGAGGCATACAGTTGGGGGAGGCATGCAGTCAGGGGAAGCATGCAGTCAGGGGAGGCATACAGTCAGGGGAGGCATACAGTCGGGGGAGGCATACAGTCGGGGGAGGCATGCAGTCAGGGGAAGCATGCAGTCAGGGGAGGCATACAGTCGGGGGAGGCATGCAGTCGGGGGAGGCATGCAGTCAGGGGAAGCATGCAGTCAGGGGAAGCATGCAGTCAGGGGAGGCATACAGTCGGGGGAGGCATGCAGTCGGGGGAGGCATGCAGTCAGGGGAGGCATGCAGTCAGGGGAGGCATACAGTCAGGGGAAGCATGCAGTCGGGGGAAGCATGCAGTCGGGGGAGGCATGCAGTCAGGGGAGGCATACAGTCAGGGGAGGCATGCAGTCAGGGGAAGCATGCAGTCGGGGGAGGCATACAGTCAGGGGAGGCATGCAGTCAGGGGAGGCATACAGTCAGGGGAGGCATGCAGTCAGTGGAGTCATTATTATTATTATTTATTTCTTAGCCGACTCACTTATCCAGGGCGACTTACAACATTATTTTTACATACAATTACATTATTTTTTATACATTATTTATACATACAATTACCCATTTATACAGTTGGGTTTTTACTGGAGCAATCTAGGCAAAGTACCTTGCTCAAGGGTACAACAGCATTGTCCCCATCTGGGATTGAACCAACAACCCTCCGGTCAAGAGTCCAGAGCCCTAACCACTACTCCACACTGCTGCCCCTACATACAATCAGGTCATACAGTCAGGGGAGGCAGGTGCCTGGCTGCTCGAAGTCGCTGGTCTTTGCTGGGGATTCCACAGGAAGCATTGGCTCTGGCGCTTGGTTTGGGAGGCAAAATCAGCAGGAACTGTTTCTCCTCACTGCGCTACAGTGGCCCCTACTGGCCAGGCGCCCAATAAGCTCGGACACCTGCAGGGCTGGCCTTTGTCCTCTAGGGGGTGGTAGCTCACATCTGCTGTGGAGCTCCGGGGTGTATAGAGGCGATTGGCTTGGGGATCGGAGGACACCGCTGTAGTTTTCTTGAGCACCTGCGGTGAGGGAGCGGAATTGGACATTCTAAATCGAGGAGAAAACAGTGGGTAAAATAATTGGTCAATAAAAAAACAAAAAGAAATTGCACTGGCGCAGCGAAAAGGTAAAAAGTGCTTCTCTGACACCACCTTTGCACACTCCCATTAGAATCATAGCACTGTTTTTGAATTGTAACTGCTTACCTCAACAGTGTCTTCAGTTAACAGGAATACAAACGGGTATTTCAAGTCTCTTCATGAAAAATGTGCTTTATCGGCGATTTGAGGACGAGGCTGTTACTGTCGCTTTAACGCGGAATGCACCGTATGAGTCACGTATTCGCCGTAGCCAATGACATTTTGGCCACCCGCCTCAGGGCACGCCTGCGCAGAAGTGGGTGACCTCGCGCCGCAGCGCGTTCCTCTTGGTGCGCAGGCGCAAAGTCAGCCAGAGCGAGTGTAGGCGACCCAAGATGGCGGCTGTTGTGCAGAATGTTGTTAAACTGTGAGTATTTCTGAATCTTTAAAACAGGGAATTGTTCGAGTTTGGCGGGGTTATGAGATTAATATACCGGCGAAGGGGTAGCCGAACCCCGACTGGCGGTTGTGAAAAGCGGGGGTGGTGGTGGTGGAAGGCCGGGGAGATGTGATTAATCAGGGGCTCTTCATTGTTCAAAGCAGCTGGGAAAGTTTGGGTCATGAAATTCAACAAAGGAAGTTTAGCGAATCGAGTTTTCGATGCAACCGTGCAATGTATGTTATTACTTCAAGGGCAGGGGCAGTATTTACTGGAATTGTGCGACAAGATGGCCAGACCCACTCGGCTTACAGAAGTTATTTCGCATACAGAATGCGTAGTCGAAATGAAAGACTTTATTTTGCTTTACTCTTACTTTTGAGTAGGCAGTTGGGGTTAGTTTTGACGTAGAGAGGAAGTTCAACATTGGAATATTATGTAGCCGTAACAATCCTGTTGGAGGTTATTAATAAAGAAGACTTGCATGCATAGCCAGCACAGCGTATTTTGAGTTATAGTCCTAGTAGTATTAAACGTGTAAGGGGTAAGCAGTAGTTTCTGGTACTGCAGTCGTTAATAGAGCTAATTGCACTGTGAAAATTGGCCACTCAATTCACCAGTCGTCGGATTTGAAAAAAGTGCTGATATGTAATTAATAAATAATCGACGAAAGTAATACAAATGACAGAATCAATGTAATGTTCAGTCGACGGATTACATTGAATAGATGACTCATGTGATCTGAGCTACTACGGTGGATTTGAGGTTTGATCAGGATAAGACGATTTGAGAACTGTGCAGTTTGTATTTACGCAGTTTGAGTACTGAGAATGGTTTAGTGCAGTAGTACGCGGATAGTGCAGAGACTACACTGAAACAGCGACAGGGTTTGAATCCGCCCCTCGTTATTTCCACGGCTATAGTATTGCACAAGTTTCCAGCATGTGCCGTATTGAGCCCGAGGAGGAAGTCATGCGTCATCCCACTTATTAGTCATCGTGTCTTGGGAATATGTCCGCTCCTGATACAGAACGGAGACTGTTAGATGAATAGGCTACGTGTTAATGGACCCCTGTTCCCCGCCCTTTCCAGTTTGAGAATGAATGTGTTTTGTTTTTAATTGTATTTAAGATTTTGTTCTGTAGGAAACTAAACAAAAGACCAGCTGTTACTCCGGTCTCGAAAGCAGCCTCCTCATTAACGCTGCGTTGTACGCGCGAGGGGGCTGTTCGTTCTGTTGCTTTTCATAGTTTGATGCGATACAGTGGTCTTTTGCACGATGTCAGTCAAGTTTGGAGATGCTACGTGAATAATTTGAGTCGCAATGATAAAACCTGAATTCCTTTCCATAATGAGGTTACAGAGAGATGTTGATAATTTGTAAAAAAAAACAAAAAACACTACAGCATTGAACTATTCATTTGAAAAATGGGTCATTTATTTTACCACAAGTCTTTAATATTCTCGTCTATAAGCCCACCAAAGATCAGTTTCTTACCTCGTGTCCCACAAGGGGTTTCAGCTCTTCAAAGATGGGGCCATTTTCAGTACTTTCATCCTGAAGCCTTTTTGTGAGGTCATTAAATCAGACAGTAAAGTAGGTAGACCAGGGATGGCGAACCTTTTTTAGCTGGAGTGCCCAAAGTTGGATTTTTTTTTTTAATATATGTCACTAAGTGCCAAGGGTGCCAATGATTAATTAGGGGTGTAAAAGGTTATACGGCGGCTAAACGGTAACTTTTTAAAACAATATTTACTTTCCTTTTTTTGTAATTAAGTTTTTATTAAGCAAACATACCAAAAAAACAGCAATCCACAATACAAAATAATCAAGAACATTACATGAACTAGGACAGAACCCTTCCATCAGCCCTCATCCCCTCGCAACCTCCCCAAACCCTGAACCCCCCTCCCCCCTCTGTTGTCTGGAGAGCAGGTGTGGGGGAACAACATTTACATTCCTATGACTAATGGGACTTCTGCTGCTGAATATCCGCGGACATTTTTTCAACCCGTGGTTCATAGTCAGTCATTTTTAGAGCAACACATGCAGCACTCATGTCATCTGTCAGCCTGTTGCGCAAGTCTGATTTGATCAAATTCATGCCAGAAAAAAGCTGCTCACAAAAATATGATGAGCCAAAAAAAGTTAGAAGTGCAATTCCTAGAGTTTTCATTGCTTTGAAAGAATTTGGCAAAGAATTCCAGACTTTCAATATCTCATGTTCTGCACTTTCTGCTTTTTCCCCATCTACTCTGTCACACTCAATCTGCTGTAATTTTACATGCAGATCAGTGAATTTTCTTTTCCACACTGCACTTTCTTGAAATTCCAACAATTCCATTTCCAAACTTTCAAGTCCCAGCCATTCCAACTGGGAAATATTCAGCTGGTCAAACATGGCTGTGTCAGGACTGCTCATGAAAGACAGTGTTGCCTCCATGTTGCGGAACTGAATAAACCTGGCTGCAAATGCTTCTCTAGAAGCCCCCACCATTTTGGAAAACTGGTGGTAAACTTCCTGCAGATTACTGGGACTGTCTGCAAAGTGTGCAGATTTCTGCAGATGTGTTTTCAGGTTTGGGAAGTATTTGAGCTGTCCACAGTCAATGTCTCTTTCAAACACCTCTAACTTTCTTTCAAAAGCCCTGATATCCCCAAACATACTTTCAGCTGTTTTGCCAAAACCCTGCAATTTTTTGTTCACGTCATTAAAATGTTTGGTGAAGTCAGTGAAAAACATGAGGTTGTTAAGCCACACAATATCAGTGAGCTGTGGATAGTTTTCCCCTTTTTCATCCATGAACAGCCTTATTTCATCTAAACAGGCCACAAATCTCTCCAGCACTCGTCCTCGGCTTAGCCACCTGACATTATTATACATCAATAACGTTGAGTACTGTGACTGAACCTCATCAAGAAGCATCTGGAATTGGCGGAAATTTAGAGCTCGAGCCATGATGTAATTTACAATCTTTGTGACTATCTTAAGGATGTCATCCAGTTTCTTGCTGCTATCTCTAGCTGACAAGGCTTCCTGATGGATCAAACAGTGAAACTGGACAACTGGATGTTTTGCCTCCTGCACAAGGTACTGAATGAAACCTGATGTTGCACCAACCATGCTAGGTGCACCATCAGTTGTAACAGAAACTACTTTTTCCAAGCTGATATTTTCAGCCAAAAATGCCCCTCTGACAGCATAAAGATATCATTCCCTGTTGTCCTCCCTGGCAGAGATAACAGTTTCACTAATTCTTCCCGCATCTTTTCACCAGCTGCATAACGCACGATTACTGCTAACCTTGCATGGTTACTGACATCAGTACTTTCATCCAGACACAGTGAATAAAACTCTGACTTTTGCAACTCAGCGGTGAGCTGCTGGCTAACATCTTCAGCCATGCGCAGGATTCTGTCTTTGACAGTATTTCTACTGAGTGGCATATCTGTGATGCGCTGCACAATCTTATCCTTGTTAGGGAAGTCATGAAATAAAGAACCAGCACTAGCCAGCATGGCACTCTTGATATATTCACCATCGGACAAGGGTTTGTCATGTTTTGCAATGCAATGAGATAATTTGAAGCTTGCAGCCACCAAATGGTTTGTTTTTTTAAGATAATTACTAAAAACAAGAGTCTGGTTTTGATACCTCCTCACTGCCCTTTGAAGGAATTCTTTCCTTTCACTCTCATTAAGATCTGTAATGTTTTTGTGGTTGGTGTCAAAATGGCGTTTTACACTTGATGTTCGATAAACAACACTTTCATTACAAATAACACACAGCGCTTTCCCTTTACTGTCAACCATTCCAAATGTTTCTGTCCAACCCTCCTGGAAGGATCTACCACTATCTGTCTGAAGTTTAGCTTTTTTGATTGTGCTCATTTTCTTAACCTTCACTTCACTTTTCAGTTAACTGACGAGAATGTTTTTCTTCAGAAGCACGCTGAAACAGGTTGTCTTACTATCTCCCCAGAAGAAGTCTCTATACAACAGCAGCTTTCAGCATGAACAGCTATCCCACTATTGCAGATATTTGCTGGGTGCCATACCTAACAAAAAATGGCCACAGTTAATATTGCCCACCACATCCCCTCCCCCCATCCCATCCATATCCCCATCATAACTGCCAGACCAAACATACACTCTCTCTCTCTTCAACCCCATCCCACTCCTGTTCCCCTTTATACTTCACTGGGCACTTAATGCTGGTCTCCCCTCACCTCCCATAATTTCCGCTTGTCCCTGAGAACTCGCAATCTGTTCTAAGCAATTCCCTTACATTCCCCATTCTCTGTCCCTAAGTACACTGCACATTCTAATCTACACTCACATGCTGTTCTTGCTGGACACTGCAGACGGGGAGCGTGGCTGTGGTAGAAGGCAGTGGAAGACTACTTTGCTGCAGACCAGTGGGAGGCAAAGTGAGGCAGCAAGACTGATTAAATTCAGACGAAAAATGAATAATTATGAATATGCATGTTCTTTCCGTCCCTAGATCAATTTTTGCTCACAGATTATATTATATTTTTTTGTAAATTTACAATAGTGATAGTGCACCTCACAGGGACCCGTCAACTTTATACTGCATGCCCCTCTATATATTTTGGACAATGACTCTTTAATCCTTATTCAAGTAAGATCAATCAATCTTAATTTTATATAGCGCCTTTCATAGTGGAACATCATCTCAAAGCACTTCACAGCTTGTAAAAGACTAACAGTGCATCATACAATAAATACATAATTTGAATATTATATTGCTAAACTACAGTAAAATACATAAATCACATTTCATGACGCATTAAGTTTAGAATTATAATGCTAAACATCAGTAAAAGCAACAATCACAGTGCATCATACAATAAATATCAGACGTTTGCTCAATTGGCGCGCTGCACCAGTAACCCTGGCCATAATTGTTTTGTTTTTTTGTTTGCAGTTGCACACAGTGGCAGCCATTACCGCTGTACCGTCATTTTTTTCCAACTGTATATTTACTTACATAAAACATATCTACTTTTTTTACATTTTGTAAAATAAATATTTAAAAGACGAGTAGCAGATAACATACTTATTAGAAAAAGATTTATGTGGTGTCAAACTACCTTGAAAAAAAGGAGCATCCACAAATGTACTCTACATATCAGAGGCATAATTTATTTTGAGACGATTGTTTTTTGAGAATTTACAACCTGCTTTTCCCCACTGTATGAAGAGGGGTAACATACCACAGTATGACCCGTAATTAAGATTAAAATAGTATTTAAAAAACAAAAAAACAGTACATCAAACAAAGAATACATAGTTTGAGATACGAGTATGTGACAGTGAAATATATTTTCGGTATTTATGACAAGGGAAAGGTTTGACAATCAAAACTGCGTGGGACATTTGCTTTAAAGTTCAATGCACGTGTTGCCGCCAGTGACACCTGCAAAAGACCTTGCACTGCACATTAACACGTGTGCGAAAAGCTGTACATCTTTTTAAAAAAGACGTAAGCCGAAAGTGCTTGGTTATGTAATTTCAACCTTTTTTAGGCTCGCAGACCCCCGACCCCGAGTGTAAAGTATGAAAGATTGTGGCCATTTCTCCATTTAGTACAGGAGGTGACGGTCAGTAAAATGCTACGAGCATCAGACTAACGATCCCTTCCTCCCCGCGTGTCCCGCTGACACATCCATAGCTGACCACAATTACATTTGATCCTCCATGGGACAGACTTACTGTTTTTGAGCAGCTTTCTGTTCCCAGGGTACTTGAATAAAGCAGCTCAGCAGCATAAACAGCCAACCATGAACGTGTAGATAATAACGCCTACAGTTAGCGCTGCTTAATTACTGGGGGCGGGGCCGTCCCTGGCAAATCAAACTGACTGGCTTTCCAAAGTGCCACTCAGAGGGCGTGCAAAAAAAAAAAAAAAAAAAAAAAAAAGCAGCAGATAACTGCTCACTCGGCGTGCCAATAAATACGACTCTGCGTGCCACTCTGGGCACGCGTGCCATAGGTTCGCCGTCGCTGACAGTAGCAGAGCTGCATACAGAAAGTCAATTAAATTATGAGCACACCTAAGCAATTTGAAAGTGATACAAGGCCCCCAGCAACACAGAAGTACTAAGCGTGGTACTTACTTTGCATGAATTCTACAGAAGACCTCCCTGGTTATCTGTACAGAAGCATTCATAGGGCTACTGACATTGTAAATATAATTTTTAGATCCTCAAAATCACTCCAAAATGAGACACGTTTCAAGTATAGCAAAATCTGACACGGAATGACCCAAATGTTACTTGAGTCTTTATATATATATATATATATATATATATATATACATATAATAACCCACCTGTATCCTGCAGTAACACAATAACAAATAATTAAACTCTCAATAGCCTTTTACACAGTCCTCTGTAGGGCTGCTACGATTAAATCGAAAATCGTTTTTTCCATCGATTCCATTCCTCATTATATACAGCTTTATAAATACTGGATAATCAATTCAATAATTACATTTTTGGACGTGCATAGTTATTTAAGTTTATCAAGGAAACTGCACCGAACGCCCTGTCTTGCTGTTTACAGTGTTTCTGCCACAGACAAGCAGTGGGCGTGCTCTTCTTTTCCTGCTCATGTTAACTAGCATCGGATTTGCTGGTCCCATCCTACCAGTGAATCAGTTTTGAAAATGCTTTATAAGTACGCCCTTCTATGTGTTCGATGTAAAAAATAAAAAAGCGCGGCACCTTGTATCCAGAGCAGGACGACAGGCTTGTATTCCTGGCAAACAGCCTGTAAATCAATTGTGCACATTGAAGAAAACTGACTGTATAGAGTTTACACTGCTTTGGAGTTTCAAAATGAACTGTTACATGTTGAGAGTGTAAACTTATGCCTTGCTTTACTGAATGTTCGCTCGTTATCAAACAAAGCCTTTCTAATCAGTGATTTGATTACACGTTACAAACTTGGATTTTTATTTCTGACTGAAACTTGGCTCAGTGTGAATGATAATAACTCCCTGACTGAAGCTTCTCCTTTTAAATGTTTCCTTAGTTCAGAAAGCAAGTTCGGAGGGGTGAGGGGCGGACTAGCTGGTATTTTCAGTAATGATTACAACTGTAAGCTGAAAAATGCTGAGGGGTATCATTTGAGTCTTTAATATTAACCAGCCAGCTACCTGTTCTCCATCGAAACCTAGTCGGTTCTTTCTGTCAGAATTTGCCGAATACCTGTCTATTTTATCTGTTAATTATGATAGGATTCTTCAACTTGGAGATTTTAATTTACATATTGTTAATGAAGCTGATTCAAAGGCTAGTGATTTTTTGAGGCTCTTGGACTTGATTTTATTCAGCATGGTTTAGGGCACACCCGTAATCGTGGGCACACTTTAGATCTTGTTATTTCTCGAGGTCTAGTTGTTAATATCTTGTCTATAATAGATCCTAATATCTCTGATCATTTTTGTAGGCTATGTTACCTATTTCTAATAAGAAGGGGGCTCACACTATTAAAAGTCGTGCAATTAATCCTTCAGCTGTAAGTAATAATAAGCTTAGCCTCATCAACCTCACTGCAGTCTCTATCTACTGATGAGTTAGTTGCCAGATATAAACACTGTTGTACTTTCGATACCGTTGCCCCAGTTAAGACTAGATTAGTTTCACCTAAATGCAGTGTTCCTTGGATTACAATACCACCCGGCAAATGAAGAGACTGTCGTAAGGTGAAACGTAAACGGAGGGCCAAAAAATTACATATCTGCTATGATATTATGAAAGAACTCTTACTGAGGTAAAATGGAGCTGTAAGATCAGCAAGATATGCTGCCTTCTCCAGTCTCATCGAGGTAAATAAAAATAACTCCAGGGTGCTTTTTTCAACTATAGATAAATTGGTTAATCCTTCATCTTCACCTGTTAGTAACCTACAAGTGTCATCTACTAAGTGTGAAGAATTTCTCAATTACTTTCAAAATAAAATAAAGATTATTAGGGAACAAATTCCACTCTATGGTTGTAATTCAAATATTTCAGAAAGACTGGTGGAAATGGTGATTGAATAATTCTTCAATTACTGTACAGGATCTAAATGTGATTGTAATGTAGATGAAACCTGCATCTAGTACTTTAGATCCCATTCCAGCAAGGTTTCTGAAGGATGTCCTTGGTTGCCTACGTAATTATATTCTTGCGATTATAAATAGTTCACTGGAAACTGGAATAGTTCCAGCTTCTTTATAAAACTGCCCTGGTAAAGCCCGTAATTAAAAAAAAAAAAAACTTAGACAGCTCAGTTTTGAGTAATATTAGACCCATTTCAAATCTTCCTTTTTTAGCTAAGGTCCTTGAAAAGGTAGTGTTAAAGCAATTTAATGGATTCTTGAATACTAATAATATCTTTGAAAAGTTTCAATCAGGGTTTCGCTCTAATCACACCACAGAAACTGCCCTGGTCAGAGTAACCAGTGATTTATTGATGAGTGCGTATTTAAATGCCATATCCATTCTGCTTCTGTTGGACCTCAGTGCAGCTTTTGATACAGTGGATCACTCAATTTTAATTGATGGGTGAGCTTGACGGGTAATGTACTAAACTGGTTTAGATCTTAACTTTCAAACAGACAGTTTTTAGTTTCGCTGGGGGAGTCAGTGACAGGTTTAGCAAGTATTACCTGTGGTGTTCCTCAGGGTTTATTCTTGGTCCAATTTTATTCTCTTTGTACATGCTACCTCTAGGCCAGATTATTCGTAAACATGCTGTAAATTTTCACTGCTATGCTGATAGACAGTTATATATCTCTGTGAAACCTGGTAATATTATCACATCAGTCTTACTGGAGTGTATTACTGACATCAAAATCTGGATGCCCCAAAATTTCCTGCAATTAAACTCTGATAAGACAGAAGTTTTGATAGTAGATTCTCAGCAACAACTTGACTTGTCAAAAATAGACTTGGGTGACTCCGAATTTAAAATCAGAGGTTCACCCACAGTGGCTATTTTTAAATCAAGGCTTAAGACTCCTCTTTGTTATTTAGCCTTCTAATTTTATTTTGACATGGTTATCTAACTGTTATATTTAATTATATTTATGTTTTTTATTTGAGTTTTTTTGTCTTACTGTTTTTATAATATCTGTCTTTGTAATTGTGAACTTGTGTGAAGAGCCTTGAACCCTGCGGTATAAATTATTTATAGAGAGCCTTTCATACAGGGTTTATATTTAGTTTTAGTTTTAGGCAGGAATTTCCGCATTGTGTGTTTCACAGATAGTGAAGGTTAGGTGGTATAGTATTAACAAGATGCAATGCATGATGCTGCAGCTGTCACTAAATGAAAAGACGGTTTTCATTAACTTGTCTAGTTTATATAGATTACATTCCTAACTACTGTAATGTGTTTGGAATATTTTAGTAACACTCCTGTAGTATGTTAACCCTTTGCGGTCCTATGTGGGACCTGGTCCGACACTGCAATTTTCCCTTTCCGGTCCAATGTCGGACCCTGTCCGACATCATCAAAAAGACGTAAAAAACAGGTCTTTAGTCGTTTTTTCTCCGGAAAAAGCCGAGAAAACCATTCAATGGCCGAGTGAGACCGATGGGAGCCGAGAGAAGCCGAGAGAAGCCGAAAAAAAAGGGGGCGTATCTCATGAATACAGATAGCCCCGACACCACATAAATAACACGGACATAAACAAACAAGATAGCTGCTTCTGCATCCAGCGCTCAAAGAACATCACAGACATTTGCAGAGCTTTTGGAGATGTTATAGTAATAAAAGAATGACTTGGATCGCATTATTGAGGAGTTTGGTGATAAAATGAGTGATCAGGAGATGATTTATCGGTATGCACGACTATGAAAAGGTATGTGAAAAATACAACGAACAAGGGGTGGGGCGGGGCTGGAGATGTAGTACTGAGTGTCCTGTTGATATGCAGTGCCTTTTAAACCTGTTTAACTGTGAAAAAAATACTTTTAAACAGCCTGTCTAAAATAAACTGCGCATGTGAAAATAAATTGGACCTGACGTGCCTGAGACTCGCTGAATATGCACATGTAAAATATAGGATTTTACTCAATATTATTGGAGTAAGAAAACTCGAGAGTTGTCCCCCTGTCAGCCTGGTGCGTGTATTTATCTGCACCAGTAGCACTGGAGGCTAGGACAGTGCACAGTATAGAACTGTAAAGAATGATCTTATTCATTCTGTCCACTTTACAATATGCAAATAGAACAGTCTGTTAGATTACTGCTTCAGGCACAAAGCATGAGCTTCAAAGAGCTGATGCATCAATACATGGGACTGTTCTTGCCAAGGGCTGCTTTGAACAATGAAGTAACATTAGGAGCTTGGTGGCAGAGTGACCTAATTCAGCAGCCTCTGATGTCTGGGTCTGGAGGTGATATCATTGTGACAGAAGGACTAAGGATTGAGAAGAAGGTAAGCTCCCCTGGTGCCTGACTGGAGTCCTCTGTGGGGCCTCTTGGGATAGATCTGAAGAACTGCTTGTTCAGATATGGGTTTGGGGGTGTATGGAGTCTGTCTGCATGTCAACCCTACATTTTTACATACCGTGGTTGTAGGTCACGATTTACATTTTCACGATTCTGATGGCTCTTGTATCCCCTGGCAACAGGGATATAATGGAGGCAGTCCCACACGTACATATGTCACACTTTCCATCTGGAAAACCGCTTATTAAATTGTGATGCAACTAAACATTATTTAACATAAGTTACTGAGAGCACCAGATTGTGGAAGTATCTCTCTGGAGATGTGTCCATCTGTATGTCACACTTAGATTTTTATCTTGCGATCACAAGTTATTCCACATCCTGTAAATCAGTCATTTTAATATACGTTACCATGAAACGTACACTTTTGCTTCCATAAAGACACCTCGGTTCAGTACAACTTATCCAGTTTTTATTAAACTATTCATGTTGTATTCTTGACTATTCTGTACATGCTGTGATATTTTGTAATGTGGTACTTTGTAACAACTGTAAGCCGCCCTGGATAAGGGCATCTGCTAAGAAATAAATATTAATAATAATTAATATATGCCATGGTCATCACCTTTATCATACTGGTGCCTGATTGAATGTACAGCCATGGCAATGGGGGATGTGTCATTGAGAATTGCTTTGGTGTTCTTTGATGCTTGAGCTCTCCTTTTAACAGTATATCTGTGCTTGTACTTGTTGTATGAAGCCCTGTTGTTAGGACTCAGTGGGGCGAGTATTGAGATGAGGAAGCAGCCGTGTTGATGCCTGTGTGTTGTGTCTCTGTGAGGCAGGCTCGGAGAGCAGTACTACAAGGACGCGATGGAGCAGTGTCACAACTACAACGCACGCCTGTGTGCTGAGAGGAGCGTCCGCATGCCTTTCCTGGACTCCCAGACTGGAGTGGCGCAGAGCAACTGCTACATCTGGATGGAGAAGAGACACCGGGGCCCAGGTGAGAGACAGAGCAGCTCGGGGCTCTCAGCCAGAATGCAGTGAGGCAGGCGTAGAAATGTGCACCCAGCCCTGGGGTTCAAACCTACACAAAGAAAACCCAGCTGTCTTAGCCTATGTATACAGTCCTAATAGAAACAAAATATTACTTGCAGTATTTTCTTAAATAACCCCACACTGCTGCGTTCTTTCTTTCTCGGCCTTCTGAAAATTAGTATTTTGTGAAAAGCTCAAAGGTCTAAGTTCAGGAAAGTCAAACGTTTTAATGCATGGTCCACAACATCAATAATGTACAGTACACCACATTTAAAAAAACATGCAAACCGTACATTATTTAATTGGTGTTATTTTTATGTACACATCTGCTCTTCACCAGATGGCACAAGTTCTGTGTGTGTGATTGTGCAGTGAAGGATACAGTGTGTCTCCTGGCCAGTCTCATCTCTGTGTCTGTCTGCAGGCGTTGCCCCAGGACAGCTCTACACCTACCCTGCTCGACGCTGGAGGAAGAAGAGGAGAGCCCACCCCCCTGAGGACCCCCGGCTCTCTTTCCCCCCCCTCAAACCAGGTACTGCTGGGGGCACTGTATTAAATGTGTATTTGATGTTATTCATTTTATAATTTTTTTTAAGAAGATTCATGTCCCTAACCAGTCACTGCATTCGTACAAGTTTTCAGTGTCTGCGTAAATCGTGTGACTTCCATTAGAAGGAAAGCACTGAATGTTTGTTTGCTAATTGTTATGAAAAAAACACACAAATACATGTAAAACTAGTACAGAGAGGGTTTTTTGGTAGATAAATACTTAATTTGGTTGAGAAAATAAAACCGAAGGATGGGTGGGGGTGAACGATGGAGAGTAAAAACTTTGCACTTTGTACTGGATCCCCTCCTAACCGCTGGTGAGTTCATATTGACATCCGTGTGTGACCCAGCCCTTGCCTCTCCATGCAGTTCAATGTGCTGAGTTGCCAATTCATTATAACTGACAGTTAAGACCTTGATGGATGTAGTGCCTTGTGTCTATAGAGAGCAGTGGGGTGCTGTATTGACATGGGGGGGGGGGGGGGGGGGTTGTTGTGATCAGGAGGGTGCTGTATTGACATGGGGGGGGGGGGGGTTGCTGTGATCAGTGGGGTGCTGTATTGACACGGGGGGGTTGCTGTGATTCCTTGCAGAGATGGATGTGGGTTTGAAGAAGGACGCCATGGTGCCCCCCGATGGCAGCAGTCTCGAGGCCCTTCTGAAGACAGAGCCCCTGGACAAGCGCAGCCTACCGGACCCCAGGCTCCTGAGCGATGAGGATAGCCTGTCCGAGTTCCCCGGATCAAACTCACGCACCAGGAAGGTACGGCACAGAGACGCCCTGCCGCCCCATGTGGGGCGAGGGAACCTCATGGTAACAAACAACGAGCAGAACAACCAGCCTTCCCCAGGCCTCAGAGTCCAGGATAAACGTTTATTACATGTGAATCAATCATCCATAACTTCAAACGATCGGTCACAACTCCCAGGTGAAACTACAAGAATCTGTGGCTGTTAAACACTCAAGAGTGATGCATTTAAAATACTAAAAGAAACTGAAATTAAGACAGACGATTCGACTAGAGGTCTTCAATAGACAGTCTAACGTTTGTCATTACGTACTGGGTTTCTGTAGTATTTCTAAAGCTATAAGAAGTCATGCCGAAGTAAATACATGAATAAATAAATTCAGGCGTTGAGAGTATCATTCTGGGTTATGAATCTTATATACCTCATGGACTGTGCTGAGAAGTGGGAAATGCAGGTGTAGATAGAATAGTTAGATCTCTTGTGTGTGTCTCTGTGTACAGCTAAATCTCTTGTGTGTCTCTGTGTACAGTTAGATTTCTTGTGTGTGTCTCTGTGTACAGCTAGATCTCTTGTGTGTGTGTGTCTGTGTGTGTACAGCTAGATATTGTGTGTGTCTCTGTGTACAGCTAGATCTCTTGTGTGTGTCTCTGTGTACAGCTAGATCTCTTGTGTGTGTGTGTGTGTGTCTGTGTGTGTACAGCTAGATCTTGTGTGTGTGTCTGTGTACAGCTAGATCTCTTGTGTGTGTCTCTGTACAGTTAGATCTCTTGTGTGTGTAGCTGCATTTACACTGCGCTTCCTTCTTATGCTCCGTATTGAGCTTATAATACTGGCCATAATAATAAGAAAACTTTGGTTAGCTGTAACTAACGTGAGGCCACAGGGTGTTTTAGAAAAATCACCAGGATGTGATGAAGAAAAGTATACAGTAGTGTTTAAGAGTTGATGATTTAAAGCAAGACTAGGGCAGTGGATTGTATTGTCCATGCTTCCTCACTCAGACCCATTACCAAGTACCCTGGTATTCCTGAATAGAAAATAGTCTGTTTTTAAATATATGCAATATATTTTAATGAACAGTCTCTCCCACAAGTGCTGTGGTCCCCAAATATGATCCACTAACTATTTCTGCAGAATGACTGGGTTTAACCTTTTGCGGTCCATTTATTCAACGCGTCTCGGGCGCATCGGGTCCAATTTATTTTCACACGAGCAAATTATTTTAGATGTGCTGTTTTAAAAGTTTTTTTTTTTTTTCACAGTAAAACAGGTTTAAAAGGCACTACATATCAACAGGACACTCAGTACTGCATCTCCAGCCCCGCCCCACCCCTCGTTCGCTATAGTTTTCAAATAACTCGTAATAATAGTACATACCGATAAATCATCTCTTGATAACTCGTTTTATCACCAAACTCCTCAATAATGCCATCCAAGTCGTTATTTTATTACTATAACATCTCAAAAAGCTCTGCAAATGTCTGTGATATTCTCTGAACGCTGGATGCGGAAGCATCTATCTTGTTTGTGTATGTCTATGTGGTGTCGTGTGTATCAGTATTCATGAGATACGCCCCTTTTGTTTTTTTGGGATTTTTTTCGGCTTCTTTCGGCTCCTATCGGTCTCACTCGGCCATTGAATGGTTTTCTTGGCTTTTTCCGGAGAAAAAACGACTAGAGACCTGTTTTTTGCGTCTTTTTGTTGATGTCGGACAGGGTCAGACATTGGACCGGAAAGGGAAAATTGCGATGTTGGACCAGGTCCGACATAGGACCGCAAAGGGTTAACATTTTCTCTTCATTTTACCCTCAAGACTAGGTTTCTAGCTAAGGATTGCCAAGGACAACACTACACTGAATATTGTACCAGTCTTGGGTAAAATAGAGAACAAATGCTTCACCCAGTCATTCAGCATTAATGAGTCATGAGGGAACCACTGAACTTGTGAGGTGGATTGCTCATTAAAATCCTCAGCATTTTTTTAAAGAGGAGTGCGTTTTCTATTCAGAGATACCAAGATATTTAGTGAACTTCGTCTGAGTGAAGTTATCCAGCAAAAAACTCCTCATCCCCAGCTGTGCTGCTTTCCTAGAAGAAGGAAGAATACCAGGGTATTTAGTAAGTAAGGTGTCTGAGTGAGGAAGCATGGGCAATACAATCCCCAGCCCTGGTCTTGCTGTAAATCATGTGGTTTGGAACACAACTGTATCTCTACAAAGAGAATCTAGACAACAAGGATAATACATTAGTTATAATACAGTGCCACGCTGTGTAGGACAGTGCTCCTTGAGAGTGGTTTGGGACAGCAGCATCACAGGCTGTGTCTAGTATTAGTTTACTGTGTTCAGGAGTGCTTTTATGATCAGGGTTTGAATTTTTCATTTTAATTTTTTGTTTAGTTCATGGTTTTTCTTATTTGTCGAAATTGGTTATTTTTGTTTTCTTAAAGTAAACACCACTCAAATGCATCACGTTTCAGTTTCTGTAACAGATTGCATGTATGTTTCACTAATACATATACAAAGGTTACCTTACTGTGTTGAAGTGAGGATGTCCACATTGAGGATTCCGGCAATGTGGAACTCGGCATGCGTTTTGATCTGAGAATTGTGAGAAGTAAAACCATTACCGCCTGCGTTTCTATCACACGACAGACTAGTTACTGTTTTGTTTTTTCCAGCCCACCCCCAGCGTATGACACTAGCGTACTTTAGTAATTCATCTCAGCATACAAGAAGTTATTTACATTGTTTTCCTACGATTAAACTTTCATCATGGTACTCTGATTTAAGGTTTGATATTTATGTAGCTACAGTAATAATAATACTTACTAATACTTAACATTAGTATAATAATAATATTAGGCAGTCATTGTACGCCAGAAAAACTAATATGCATTAGTAGAAGCATAACTGTACAGCAGTTTTATATTTGCAGTGACTTTTTCGGTTCATCACTGAATTAAAACCTTAACTCCATAAAAACGAACTGGCGACGCCATGTTGCTGGCTTGTTTACAGCCAGGTTCATGGTCGTTAAGCGCGTTGCTAACAAATGACTCATTAACTTTCCTATCGAATTGAGTAGGTCCACAAAATTGCTGATTGGTCAGTAGCATGTCTTTGCACACTGCCCGTCTTCTAAAAGCTGTTCTCCTTCTGTAGAAAAAGTGGTGCTTGATTTACATTATTTAATATAATTTACCAAAACCCAGGTTTATCGCTTTAAAAAAATAAAAAAACAGATTTTCTGAATATGTCTTTGGGGGTGTTTTCTCGGTTATCGGTTAAAACCGAAAACTTCAAGCTCCTATTTATAATTAACACCCAGAATTATTAATACTGGCAGAGCTCGGAATCATTAATTCTTAAATGGAGGCCATCCGTGCAGATTCGTCTGGTCAATAATGCCTTTTTAAAATATTGATGCATTTAAACTCATGAGCATCGATGGACAGTGAATGGCCTCCTCTTGCTCATGCTTGTAAGCAAGAGGCTTCATTGGGAGGAATGGCAGATTTCTGGTACCTCGTCAAAGCAGGAGCCTGTTAACTCACACGGTCACACTGCACTCTCTAATCTAAAGCAGTGGGACCCTTTTCATCAGTTCATTGAGTTATTCAAGAGTACTGATCGGAACCATACCATAAAAAAAAAGAAAGCCATGTCTGTGTTATGTTTTTGATTTATTATATTTGATTAAAAATACAGACTGGTTGAAATGTTTTACATACTTTTAATAAGTGATGCTGTCAGCACACACTTTCTTATAGCTTGGTTCGGACTATAGGTGTGGATTACAGTCTGCTGTAGTTTGTAGGTGTGTTTCAAATGCATTGTGTTTGTAGATGTGCTGGTAGTTTGTTGGTGTGTTTTGTGGGTACTATTATGGACAGTTAATATTCTTAAAACAGTAACCACGTGCTATTATAATGTACAAACCATTTTTCAATATCGCCCTCTGAAAACGATGGTTGATTTACACATTACAACAAGCCAAAAACAGACCACATTCCAGACTGTTCAAAGTTCATAAATCGTGTTTGTTCAACATGAGTGAATGACTCAATACTGGGAGTCTCTTCTTAGAAAGATGGTATTTATTAAGCGTGCAACAAAATAAGTTTGAAAATCACACAAAACAGTTCCACAATTAATGTCACATTAAAAGCATTACAATGAGAACCAAGGTTTTAAACAACATTTTACCAAAGAAATATTAGTACGTACAGACACAACAACAAGGGGTCACACAGTACCTGAATAGATATTTAAGAGTATTGTTACCTAGCCTGGAAAGCAGTCACTTTGAGCATTCTGTTACCTTTGCCGAGTGTCAGGCCCCCTGACCTAGATGGATAGATACTGAAAGCTGAGGGCTCCAGGTGCAATCTTGTAGTTTCTTTTGAATCTGAGCGAGCAGGGATCAGAGGAGGAGATCAGGAGATCCGAGGGGCGGGTATCCAGCGATCAGGGGGTCCGAGAACTAATGTTTATAGCCGGCTTTTATAATTTTCAAACAAAGAGATGGTTTGAATTTCCCACTGCATGCTCAGATTGGCTAGTTTGTGCCTTGATGGGCTCGAAACCTTGATTGATCGCCCCCCACCCCCTTCCTCTATCTGATTAGTTCATTATCATAATCTGGAAAGGGGGAACTTTTAAAACGTGCATAACTATTGCTAAATAATTCTGATTTTATTCTGAATTCCTGTTATTTTTACCATAAGAAATTACATTTCTTTAGACACCAAAAATGTCGGGTTGTGACTTTGGTAGGACGAACAGTTTAATTCTCTTTGGGATTTATTACCTGGGTTATTCTATACTTGTTAGGCGGTTTAACCCTTTGCGGTCCATTGTCGGACTGGGTCCGACATTGCAATTATTCCTCACAGGTCCTTTGTCGGACTGGGTCCGACATCATTATAGCAACGCAATAAACGGGTGTTTAGTCGTTTTTTCTCCGGAAAAAGCCGAGAAAACCATTCAATTGCCGAGTGGTAGCGACAGGAGCCGAGACAAGTCGGGAAAAAAAAAAAAAAAAAAAAAAAAAAGGCGTATTTCATGAATAGTCATACATGGTATCAGGTATCAGATAATGGGCGTCCATAATAAACAAGCTGGCTAAGTGCGTCAGCGCACTGAGACTATCATGGACATTTGCATAGCTTTTTTCAGATGTTATAGTAATAAAATAATGACTTGGATCGCATTATTGAGGAGTTTGGTGATAAAACGAGTGATCTGGAGATGATCGATCGGTATGTACGACTATTATTATTATTATTATTATTTATTTCTTACACAGCTGAACGCTATAGCAAACAAAAGGCTGGGGAGGGGCTGGAGATGCCTAGTGTGTGCTTTGTTGATATGCAGGGCCATTTAAACCCGTTTGACTGTGAAAAAAAATACTTTTAAACAGCGCGTATAAAATTAACTGCGCGTGTGAAAATTAATTAGACCTGGCGTGCCTGACGCGCGATTAATAAATGGACCGCAAAGGGTTAAGAATAAAAACGCTTGCATCTTGTACTCGTAGTGGTTTTAAATCAATATGATGTGAAATTTGTCTTAAATATCTTGTTTTCTAATTTTAAAGTGGTCATTTCTCTTTCTTTCAGGCTGTGTGTTAAACCACCTTCCTCTCACTAGACTGAGTAATTCAATCGCAGAGACGGGTCTGATTAGCCTTTTCTCTCCTGAGTGCCTGATGCATTTTGAGGTGTTAGATCGATCATTATCGCTAGGCAAAGCTAGACAGATTAGGTTAAAGATTTAATTCAATTTAGTTCTGTTTTCTGTTAATGTAAAATATCCATGACATTTGCAATATATTTGTGATGACAAAGTCTATATGACCTACAGTTTCCAATGCATTGTGTTTGTAGGTGTGTTGGACTGGGTGCTCATCACTAGTGTGATCTCACTGATCTCCTGACTGTTTCAGAGAATCCTGGAGCCCGAGGACTTCCTTGATGACCTGGATGATGAGGATTATGAAGAGGACACCCCCAAACGACGAGGGAAAGGCAAGGGCAAGGTGAGAATATTCCACAACCAAACAACTCAAAAGCTCTCTCAATACGCCTGATTCTCCAAGTGCACCAGAGTGTAACCATCAGTCCGTCCCACTGCAGCACTGCATAGACCACATGTGGCACTTCTTGCATCCACCAAGTGGCCGTCCCAAATTCTTGCGTATATTTTTTAATATAAATAGTGAACACAAGTATGTGTTGGGGGACTTGAAGTAAACTATAATTTACCTTAAAATAACTAGCTGCCTCTATCGGTAGATGCAGCGCTATGAAACATATGTAAAGCGAAGTACTACCTGCTTTCTGCGCACGGACAGTGATCAACAAGGCTGGGTGGTCCAGTGGTTAAAGAAAAGGGCTTGTAACCAGGAGGTCCCCGGTTCAAATCCCACCTCAGCCACTGACTCATTGTGTGACCCTGAGCAAGTCAATTAACCTCCTAGTGCTCCGACTTTCGGGTGAGACATAGTTGTAAGCGACTCTGCAGTTGATGCATAGTTCACACACCCTAGTTTCTGTAAATCGCCTTGGATAAAGGCGTCTGCTAAATAAGCAAATAATAACATAGGAATGAAAAATTATTATATATTTTCTTTTGTTTTTTTGACACACAGATAAAGAATAGTTGCCCAAGTGTTTGTGTACAATACAGTAAACCAGTCAAGAGTCTATTTTCACTTTCACTATGGTGTATAATTACATTTTGAAAACACAGGGCCTGCTTCTGATGTCAGCATTTTAATGTAAGCTTTGCAGGCAGGGGACATAGTGGCATAGTGTTGCCGGGGGGGGGGGGCAGGTTAATGGTTAGACTCTGGTGTACCAGTGTAAGGCTACTGTTGCTATCTGTTAGTGGGAGCCTTGTGACGTGTGTCTGTCCATATTGTATTACAACAGGATTTGGAATCCTGATTGAATGGTGTCATATTTAAGGGACAATGGCATTGATGTTGCATGTTCCTCTATAATAATGGAACTCCTGAGTCAATAACTTAATTATGTATTTATTATTTGTATATTTAGCAGACACCTTTATCCAAGGCGATTTACAGAGACTAGGGTGTGTGAACTATGCATCAGCTGCAGAGTCGCTTACAACTACGTCTCACCCGAAAGACGGAGCAGTTCCATATCTGAGTAATAACAGAACGGATAACCTCCATAAACAAATGGAGAGCAGTGCCTGTTGCTGCATGTTGTGTTGTATAGAGCCTGCGATTCAGTGGCTAACGGTGGTTCTCGTGTAGGGCAGAGGCGTGGGCAGTGCCCGGAAGAAGCTGGACGCGATCGAGGATCGAGACAAACCCTACGCCTGTGACAGTGAGTAACCGGAGAGCCCCCGCTGCAGCACCAGGGCTAGAGACCAGAGCGAGCTTACACTGTCTGTACTGATGCTGGATTACATTCATCCACGCACACACAGGGCCGCATGGGATAATATGGGAACTGGAGAGTCATAGTGTTGCTAGAGAACTCCCCTTTGACTGTTGGAGCATTTCACAGAGATGCAGTTAGACAAGTTCAGGGTCATTGAAATTTAACCAAGGATAAAATAGCTCTTTCAACATTGCTGACCTGTATACCAGGTTAGGAAAGAGAACTCCACTCCACACTGCAGGGTGCTCTAGTAGTAAGAAAGAGAACTCCACACAATTTAGCATGGACTTCAGTAGCTAGCTAGTTTATGACTGACCCAACGAAGGCATGTGAATATTTTGATATTCACAAGAGTACAAAGAGAACACGTAGCAACAGAGTAGTTAACATGTTTTGTCAGTCACGGACGCTAGCTGCCGCTCTAGCATGGGTTAGTGTGTGAACTGCATACAGCAGGGGCGACCTTTACAAGTGCAGTACTTATAGATCGAAGGTAATCTAAGCACAGCTTTGTGACCATCTGTTAATGATTTTCTTATGTCCCAGTTATATCTTGAATTGGACTGAGCTGGCACAAATTCTTGAGAGTATCAGAAGTAGGTCACACTGATGTATTGTATCAGTTCTGGCTTCTGATTGGCTGGGCTGACGAAGGCTGTGTCTAGTGATCCGCTCACTCCAATGAGAAAAGCTCTGTACCAGGGTTACACCTCTATCCAGTACTGCACTTAAGTACATGTGTGTGTGTTTCTGTAGATGTGTTTCTGTATTTTGATTTAAAAGGTTCAGTCACAGTCACTAGCTCATGGTGTCTCCATTTTCTTGTTTAACTTCTTGAACTTCATTTTAACACAGTTTCTTCTCAAGAGAATTAGCAATTGTCGAGCTAGATTAGTATATTGGTGTGTTAATCGATGCTTCAAAATCCATTTTCTATTCGCTCTAACATTTTTACTGTTCACTGTTTTGAATGTACAGAGAATCTTTTGATTTCACCAGTTCAAATTCAGTGCTACAGATGATCCTGTGAATCCTGCTACCTTTACTGCAGGTCACATGGTCTGACTGCAGCTCGACCATTGGAGTGACGTACAGCACAGGACGCGGTAAACAACTATAGCTTTGATATGTAAAATACATGCAAAGAGAAAATGGATTTCAAACCTTGATTAGCACAGCTTTTTAGGGCTGTTATGAACTGAAAGTTGTTTTTGGAATACCAACCTAACAATTTACGAATAAAAATTTAGAAATATCAATGATCTTTCAACAATATTGAACGTGAAAGAGACATCCGGTCGAAATGTTCACCATGGATTCACTAAGTTTCTTTTAGCATTTCCAACTCTAAACTCTCAATCGTGGTAATAGTAATGAATGCATTAATTATAACAAGATATTCTGCAGCATTACTGTGTACTGTTCCGGGTACATAGTTTTCTATAGTCCTGTCTCTCTTGTTAATTGATGTGCTGTAATGAGTATAGGTTTTAATTGTGGTGACCTGCTGACCCATTAGGAGATGGTGCGTCATTTGAAACTTCCTTAAAATACTTTTACCTTTTTATTGACATTTCTCACTGTTTTCAATGCTTTCATTGTAATGAGCTGCTCAATAATGACATTTTCAATTGTTGAGTAGAAATTATCCCAGTAATGCAGTTTATAATTGCAACTTACTCCCTCGTTAGTAGTTCTTCCTTTCACACTTTTTAAAATGACGCCACACCACTGTTCTCTCCCCAGTCTAATTACACGAGCCTTCAGTATCATTCTAATAGAATCTATTTTGGATTTGGAAATGATGTGAAATATCAACAGGACTAAAAAGCTGTATTTCTGTTAAAACATGAATTCATAAGGGAGAAAGGGAAGATTTCCACAAACTTATGCTTATGTGATAACTTTCAATTCTTTATTTCTGACCAGCTGAAAAAGAACTGGGGTGTTTTCAGTTGATTTTATTGAATCTATATATATAAAAAACAAAACCCCCAAGGTTCTGAAAATCAAACCTACAATAAAATAGTCTTAGTAATGCTGTGTTTCTACATGCCTCTGGGACTGACTGAAAGAAGTCAGACTTGTTCATTTCCATCAGCAGCAGATCCATTTCAATTGGGACTCTGCCTGCCTGCCTGCCTGCCTGCCTGCCTGTCTGTCTGTCTGTCTGTCAGCCCCAGTTAGGATTGCAGGCTGGCAGAACTCCGTCTCTCCACACTGACCTGACGTGCGACGCTAGAGAGAGGCAGGTTTTAAATCTCTGACTATAGAAAAAGAAATAGGCTGTGATTATATTATACTGTCCGGGGAATAGTGGAAGTTGGATTCATGGTGCAGATGGAAACGTGGCATTAGTACCAAATTAAATTAAAGTTTATATTATCAATTTAAATGTTGCCAGCATTGAGAACCACCATAGATTAGATAAAGCGAAGTGTTGAAAGTTATCACATTAAACAGACTTCACAAGCTGTTGCACAATTAAAACAAATACTCTGAAAGGTGAGTGGTTTATTACTGTGTTATCAGCACTAAGCAATGACCACCAAAAAATTTGAATTCTATAACATGTACATCTCAACTACATGGCTGGCATTGCTTTTGTAGTGAATGGCGTAGCAGCTGTCTTAGTTTTGAATAAGGAATACAGAATAGCGAGTTCTTAGCTCTCTTTTTTCTTTCTTAAACCTTCTCCTAGAGACATTCTTAACAGCAGCTAAATATTCTTTGAGTCCCTCTCTTTCTCTCTTCTCTCTCCCTCCCTCTCTCTTTTCTCTGTTTCAGACAGTTACAAACAAAAGCATATTCCCAAACCTTCTGAACGAGGTATCTCATCTGTTTGATCATTCTGCCTTTGTCTGTCGATAGCCTGTGACTACTTTTAAATGCAGTATTTGATTTTTTTACTTCAATTACAATTAAAGGACTTCAAACAAAAAATTGTATTAGGCGAATCTTACCGTGAAATGTCTAGCTGATGGCGAAGACTGACTCATTTCACAAGAATGCTTGCATCAGATTTTAGCAACATCTAGAGAACAGCTGATCCCATCGTGATGAGTCATTGGGAATATTGGAGTGTGGGGCAGTATGGATGCACCAGTCAGTTTAGTTCTCACAGCAGTTAGCAGTGTTACACTGCCTGGCCACTTCATTAGGACCTGTGTGTCTACCTGATGCATACAGCACTGTCATGGTGTTCCTAGTAAAGAGGCCATGTAGTAGTTTTGCAGTCACAGATGTACGAATAAGAACGTGAAAATTTCAAGTTTCATTTTTTACTTCTGAGCAGTGAACTGGCAAACAGAAGGATATTTTTATTTCAGGGACTATTCTGTTGAAACGTGTTGAACACCTGGGAAACAGGAATAAAATATATTTCTGTTTTAACATCATGTTCTGGTAAGATGAGCAGTGTGGGTTGTGCTGCATTTCAAAATAAGACTTACTATATTGATTTGCTTGAAGTCCTTTTAATGGAATTGCCCATTCTAACGAATGGGAAAGCTTTGCTTAGCTTTAACACTGAACCCTGTGTTGCTTTTACTGTTTCCTCCATAGGTGAGAGACTGTGTAGCAAGACTCCCCCCGATTTGATCTCAGTGCTCAATCACACAGTGCAGTGAGAGGCTGTGTGTAGCAGGACTCCCCTGATTGATCTCAGTGTGCAATCACACAGTGCAGTGAGAGGCTGTGTGTAGCAGGACTCCCCTGATTGATCTCAGTGCTCAATCACACAGTGCAGTGAGAGGTTGTGTGTAGCAGGGCTCCCCTGATTCTCAGTGCTCAATCACACAGTGCAGAGAGAGGCTGTGTGTAGCAGGACTCCCCTGATTGATCTCAGTGCTCAATCACACAGTGCAGTGAGAGGCTGTGTGTAGCAGGACTCCCCTGATTGATCTCAGTGCTCAATCACACAGTGCAGTGAGATGCTGTGTGTAGCAGGGCTCCCCTGATTCTCAGTGCTCAATCACACAGTGCAGTGAGAGGCTGTGTGTAGCAGGACTCCCCTGATTGATCTCAGTGCTCAATCACACAGTGCAGTGGGAGACTGTGTAACAGGGCTCCCCTGATTGATCTCAGCTTTGTCTCGTTCTGTGTTCGTGAGATGGTGGCAGGACCGCTGATTTTGTACAGATCATTTCATTCTCATCGTGCAGATTAAAGGTGTACCAGCTTTCCTGTCATGTATTGCTTTTCACACTTGCTTCTCTCTCATTGTGTGAAGTTAAAGGTGTAACTCAGGGTTTTCTAAACACATTTTCTTGGCTGATATCCACAGTGACAGGGAAATAAGAGGTGACCGAATGCATGTAGCACGGTAGAGTTTTACACACCCGCTTATCCAATACTTATAAAACACGATATTCAGAGTATCAGGATCTGGTGCTATAAAGAGATCCCCGTCTGTCTTTATATGTGCAAATTGCACTTACATTTAACACTGTTTAATCCAAATGTGGTAAAACTCAGTTAGCTGGAATGTATGTTTTTGCATGTTTGCATATAAATGTAACAGGTGCATCTGCTTTTCATACTGGTAGCTGTAGTTTTGTATTTATAACTGACAGGGGATGTACGTTACCTTCGTCTAAATGAAGCCCCGTTATACAGTCAAACCTGCTCAATGTCACTCCAGTTAATATCATCCTCCTCCTCCTCCTCCTTATTATCACTGAATGCCACAATATAATAAGGACAAGCTCCTGATCATATCACTTTGGTTATCGCACTCCGGCCAATGTCACTCGCATGTAAAAGTCATACACTTGATTTCCACACTTAGGGAATTAAAAGCATAAGATTAGAAGGTTTCCATGTGAGTGAGTAGCTGTTCAGGAAACATTCTAAATAGAAATTCTAGCATACAGAACACTGCAGTGGTAACAGAGTTTTTATTACACAGTGCTGTTAACATACATTATAAATAAGGTCACCATTGAATACTATTGGCAGCAACTACTCTTACTGTATCGCTGAGAGTGTAGATCTCACAGTCAGAATGTCAATGACAAAGCATTTGAGACACTTAAACTACAGCAGGTTCTATATGAACAGATTGTACATTTTATTGTCAGCGGTTATTTAGAATGACTTGTATGTTTAGTGGCTCCCTCTAATGAAGTTGAGAGTGTACTTTCTCATGCCCTCTTTGTATGAAATACACTCCACTTGATTAGAGGTAGCCACTGAACATTGATAAACACAGTATAGTACACTATGTATTGAAAATAAATTATGTTAATGAACACTATTGTAATCCATTCGATACCTAGTACTGTATTTGAGCACTACAGCATATTTCATCTTTTTTAATGCTTATTTAGACCATTTAGATCCTTCTTAAAAGGTGTAGTGATATTAAACGGTTTTGACTGTACTCTGCTTCCTCTTCCTGTTCACTTCCTTCCTGTGTTACAGGTTAACAGATCTCCACAATTCAACAGCACTCAGTGGGCTACTATTGTAACAAAGAAATGTTTTTTTAAACTGGTTATTACACGTTTAACCCTGGAAATGTCGATTTCCGAATCCTGCCATGTGTTTCCCAGCTCAGGAACACTGCCCTGCACGGCTCCTTTCTCAAGTATCTTCAATCAGCATTTTCTTCCACTAGCGTAACAAACACCCTTGAATTTCAAGGGAAGAATGACTAAGTCAGGGTTTGTAACTGGCACTGTCCCAGACCTGGGTTTCAAAACTCCCCTTGTTTAGGTATATTATTGACATGACAGGAGTTTGAACAATCAGGCCCCTGCTCAATCGAATTCTCAAAAAACAGTTCTTCAGTCCCCTCTGTTTCTCCCTGTTTGTCCTACTTCGTAAAAATAAATCATTTAAATTTGTTTAAAGGGATTCAGATAATAAAATGATCCTATAAATCTGACCTGCTGTCCACCAGCATTAGCTATTTAGGTCTCACGTGTGCATTTTTTATAGAAGACAACCTGTTTTTTTATTTATTTATTTTTTAAATGGAGAAATCTGGTACTGTAGTTTGCATGCCCTACTTCCCGGTGTTGTGTGTGCACTTCCTCGCTCACGTCTGCTGTGTTAAAGCATGGCACTGGCTCCATGTTAAGGGAAGCAGCTGGTTTGGTTAGTGACAGGAAATGAGATGTTGAAGTGCAACACTAACTGAAAGCAAACAGATTTCTTTAACTTGGTCTAGTACCACATATTGAGTTTAAAATAAGCACCTGTTTCCAACCAGCTGCTCCTGTAATGACTGGCATGCAGCCCTGTGACATGGGTCACCCACTTATCTTGTTGAGACAGAATCACTGGGATCCTTGAAGACCCGACTAGACAAAGCTTGAGATCAATCAGGTGCTATGAACCGCGCATTGATGGGCCGAATTGCCTCCTCTTGTTCATACATTCTGTAGAGATCTGTACTGCGAGAGAACAGCATGTGAGGTTGATGGTATTTGATTGGCTGGGATGTTGTGTGTGACGTCTTGTTTTGCTCGCCAGTCTGTGGGAAACGCTACAAGAACCGTCCTGGGCTGAGCTATCACTACGCACACTCCCACCTGGCAGACGAGGAGGGGGAGGATCGAGAGGATTTGGAGCCACGCACCCCCATCCGCCCCAGATCCGAGGAGCAGAAATGTGAGTCCAGCATGTGCTCACTGTGCAAGAGCACCATTAGAAATACCCACAGTAGAGTCTCGCTAATGCAAACTGACTAGAATACAAACCATTTCATGTGGCATTCACTGCCATCTCTTCGGATATTTAATGTTGTAATAATAACCAAAACCAAGTAGCAATTAATAGGGTTGTAACAATACACTGATCTCATGATACAATACATGTCGTGATATGCAAGTTGTGATATGATATTTATCACGATACATGGGATGACCTCGATTGGCATAAGATCAAGTGGTCATTTAATGATGGATCGTTTTGTTAAAAGAACAATTTAATGAGATAGGGAGAGGATGTATTCAAGAACCACTTGATGAAATACTGTGAGCTGTGTTGTGCTTTTGGTCTTGTATTACAATATAAATGATACAGACCTCTATTAAGATGATATATCATGGAAAGAAAGGATCACAACTCATCTATACATGATAAATCATTACACCCCTAGCAATTTATGACGTGTGCATTTATAAATAAATAAATGTCAAATTTACACACCATGAGATTTCAAACCATTATATCTTCTGATCTGAGATGCTGAGAATGTATCTTGTGTAACTTCCCACCCTTCATGTCCATAGTGATCCATCATAATTAGCATAAGCAATATGATTCCTGGCTGCCTTTTCTTCAGCTGGGAAAATGGTTTTGGTTCTTTGCTTGTATTTTATACTTCAGTTTGGACTGTGCAGATTTTCAGACAACACTATTGAAAGAGAATATGCTGCTTCCTGTGCTGTAGGGCAATTTCACTGTCAGACCCTGAAACGGTTTGTTTTAATGTTCAGCTTTGTACAGGAAAAACCTGTTTAGCCTGGATTATTAACGGGAGTCTAAAGAACAAAAACCTAACAAATTAATTCCTTGTGTAAAGTGATGTGGTTTGTAAACGGTGTACCTGTCCCCTCTGATTTCTGCTCGCAGCTAAAAAAGGGCCAGACGGCTTGGCGCTGCCCAACAACTACTGCGACTTCTGTCTGGGAGACTCCAAAGTGAACCACAAGACGGGCCAGGCTGAGGGGCTGGTGTCCTGCTCAGACTGCGGCCGCTCAGGTGCAGACCATCCCCTCCCCCCCCCTGCTGTCCGCAGCACACTCACTGCTCTTGCTTGGCAGTTTATCTTTTTTCTTTTTTTTTAACTGCCCTCAACTTTTATGATATAATCACTTTTATTGCAGTTGCCCAAATATTGTGTTTGTATTTATTTATTTATTTATTTTTGTTTGTTTGTTTGTTCACCTGAGTAATTCTACCACGTTTCCTAACTATGCTATAATTTGTCATGCACACACAGCTGTGGGCAAACATTTTGCATCACCTAGAATTTTAGGATTGAGACACAAAAAAACAACTATATGAACATAATTGAGATCTTTTATTTATCATGTAATCAAAGAAGCTATAAAATGATATCGCAAAAGCCTACCGGATGCCTTAATAGTAGTACAGTATTTCATGTTAATTTCTAAATGTAATTTTTTTTTTTTTTAAGATTTGTCAGTTTTTCATTCAGTATAAGGAAAACTATAATGTGGTATATAGTTCAATATTCAGCAAGTTTCATTCAACATTAAAACACAATTTGTAAATTCTGTAGTTCTGAAAAACCTTTGGACAGTCTGGGCAGGGTAACTTCTCGTCCCCAACAGAGTTTAAAAAAGTTGTGACCGAAGGGGATATAATATTTTTGTGTTTTTTGATTATGAATTCAGGAGCTGTACTTTCAGTTCCATCCATATATGTAATATAGGCCGGATCAAAGTGTCTTTATATTATGTTAGCGCCATCTAGTGCACAGCAGTGTATTGCCAGTAAAACAAAAAGAAACTTGATCCAAAGTAGCTGACCACTAGATGGCGCTGGCTCTTACTAATATAAAGACACGTTAAACGTGTGTGTGGCAGGCAACGAGAAGAAGAAAACACCTCAACAGACTGCTCAAAAGCTTGAGTTACTGCAGTAAAAAAAAACAAGATAAGGGGCGTAAGAAAATAGGAATGTAATTTGCAGCTCCTTTAGTTTGAAGTGTCTTTAGTTTGAAATTGTTAATGAAACTGAACAGCTTAAACAGGAAATAAAATGTAATCCTGTACCCAGTTTGATTAGGTTTCCAGCTCAGTTTGTGCGTGTGTTTGCCCAACATCTCTCCCCCGTCTCTCTGCAGGACACCCCTCCTGTCTCCAGTTCACTCCGGTCATGATGGCTGCAGTGAAAACCTATCGCTGGCAGTGCATCGAGTGCAAGTGCTGTAACATCTGCGGCACCTCGGAGAACGATGTGAGTTCACTAGAGTCTCTCCCTCAATCCTTTAACACAAGGCCCTAGAGAGCCCGTCATCTAATTCTGTTAGAACTTGCCAATGACCTTCTTAACACAAGCTGTGGAGAATGTCAGTGTGCGTCACCCTGTGGATCATTTCTTACCCTCACATTACGTTTCCTGCAGTGCTTGGGATTAGGGGTGCAACGATGCACCAATGTCACGATATAATACGTGTCGCGATATGCAGGTCACAATACATGTGATGGTCCTGATGGGCCACCTATAAAATAGCACCTATTCTTCATTCAAGGACCACTTGGTAACTCCAGTGAGTTATGTATTGCTTTTGGTCTTGAATCACAATTCAAACGATACATACCTCTATTACGATATATTTTGTAAAGAAGGAGACATCAATCCCTGATGAATCGTTACCCCCCAGGGATGTGAGTGCCTGACCTGGTCTTCCTGTTTCAGGACAAGCTGCTGTTTTGTGATGACTGTGATCGTGGATACCACATGTACTGTCTACAGCCGGCCATGTCGGAACCCCCTGAAGGTGAGTTTCTTTATTTGACTGATCGTGGAGACTGTGTACTGTCGTAAGTCTTTTCCAAGTACACCTGTGGTCTCATCATCAGAAAGTCACAGCTCTCTATAATTGAGGGCTCATCAGGATAGCTCTTTTGATTTGGTCTGTTCTTGCAAATGTTTGCAGTCCATGGTCCCAAATGGTCTCCGTTTCCAGCCCTATTCTCTACTGTTCACTCAAAACGTGCTTTAAAAGGATGTGAATCCCAATTACTTTAGCAAATACAGATTCACTTAAAGAAAGTTGATTTGATATCAAACAAATGAAACAAGACTAATTGCATATATATATGAGTGGTTCTAATCGATTTAGGTTCTATTATGTGATATTGATTCACACTAATTCATATATGGTGTTATCATCATTGATTGGTACTAACTGTGTAGACCAAAATACATCGCTTGGTGTTCTGCAGTTAACAGGTTTCTGTCTGCTTCAGTTAATCCAAGTCTTGAAATCTGTTCAAGGGAATTACATGGGAAATGAGTCCCTGAAAAAAAAAGGCTGGTGGTCTTGTATGCTTTATATTAATTTATTGTTTTATTTTTGTTTTTTTATTAGGAAGTTGGAGTTGTCATCTATGTCTGGATTTATTGAAAGACAAAGCCTCCATATACCAGAACCCTGATGGCACTCCATGAGACACAGACCCCTCACAACCCCCTCCCTCCCACGAGACAGACCCCGCCCTACAGGAGATACATTGACCCCTCACAACCCCCTCCCTCCCTCTGCTCCCACGAGACAGACCCCGCCCTACAGGATATACATGGACCCCTCACAACCCCGTCCCTCCCTCCCTCCCTCGAGACAGACCCCGCCCTACAGGAGATACATGGACCCCTCACAACCCCCTCCCTCCCTCCCTCCCACGAGACAGACCCCGCCCTGCAGGATATACATGGACCCCTCACAACCCCGTCCCTCCCTCCCTCCCACGAGACAGACCCCGCCCTACAGGAGATACATGGACCCCTCACAACCCCCGCCCTACAGAAGATACATGGACCCCTCACAACCCCGTCTCTCCCTCCCTCCCTCCCACGAGACTGACCCCACCCTACAGGAGATACATGGACCCCTCGCAACTCTCTCCCTCCCTCCCTCCCTCGAGACAGACCCCGCCCTACAGGAGATACATGGACCCCTCACAACCCCCTCCCTCCCTCCCTCCCACGAGACAGACCGCGCCCCCTACAGGAGATACATCCACATCTGGAATCTGGCTTCCTATCGGACTGCGTCGCCTTAATCCACTTGGGACGCACCACAGCTCCCCATAAAAACTGTCCGAGATGCAGAGTGAATCATGGTGTAGCCGCTTGAAGAGTATACCCAATACACAGAGGGAGACAGGTCCATATACTGTAGCATTGAAATGAATTTAGAAATTACTGTAGTGTACATTTCGAAATGAATTTAGAAATAGTAAAAGAAACATAATAAATTCAAGGACGAACCTTTCGACCGCAAGTCTTTTTTTAAATGTCTTCAGAAGACACTGAGAGAGACTTCTAGTCCAAATGTCTGTCAGTGAATTTATTGCATTTCTTTTAGTATTTCTAAATTCAGCACTATTGAATGTTTAATGGTTATGAACGATTCCAAAATGAGATACGGTAAAACTATAATTACAGTTGTAGTCAAAAGTTTACATACCTGAATGGAAATGTTATAATTTCTACAAATTTCTCAAACAAATAGTTGTAGGAAAAATCTTTTGTAGCAAAAGTTTTGCTTTTGTGTATGAGGAAAAAAAGTTACAAGAAATAATGTCTACAATTTTTTTGCAAACTCAAAATGCTAATTCAAAAGTATTCATACCCTGACAAGGAAAATGAAATGAATAGCTAGCTGAGGCACCTTTAGCAATAAGAACCTCTTTTAAACGATTAGGATATTTGTCAGTGAGCTTTTGGCATGATTCTTTAGTGACACTTTTTTTGTGACCATTCTTCAGCACAAAATTGTTCCATTTCATTCAAATTCCAAGGACCTCTCTTGTGCACAGCCTTCTTCAACTCATACCAAAGATTCTCTATCGGATTTAAATCTGGACTTTGACTAGGCCATTCCAGAACCTTGATTTGATTCTTCTTTAACCATTCTGAAGTAGATTTTGATGTGAGCTTTGTTGTTGTGTTGGAACGTCCAGTTGCGCTTTAAACCAAGTTTTATAGCGGAGGGTTTCAGATGATTGTCCAATATCTTTTGGTATGCTATGGAATCCATTTTACAGTGTAATGGAACAAAATTTACTGTGCCATTAGAGGAAAAACAGCCCCACAGAAGGGTATTACCACTTCCATGCTTGACAGTATGTTGTTCTTTTCTTTGTACGCCTCACCAGACTTTCTCCAAACGTAACGACTATCAGTGTGACCAAATTTTTGTTTTTGTTTCATCACTTCACAAAACCTGACCAGAACTCATATCCATCGTTCAAATTCTGTTTTGCAAACTTTAAGCGATTGTCCTTGTGACATTTTCCTAAGAGTGGCTTTTTCCTTGGCCTGCGACCATTGAGACATTCACCATGCAATACTCGACCTATGGTTGAAATGGAAACCCAGTCCCACTTCCAGCCAAATCACTATGAATATCTTTGGCAGTCAATCTTGAATTGTTATTAACCTTCCTCACAATTCTTCCACTTGTTCTTGGTGAAAGAACCTTCTTTCTTCCAGACCAAGGGAGCATTGTGACAGTACCATGAGTCTTGTACTTCTTGATAATAGAAACAAATAGTTGAAATTGGGATACTCAGATGCTTGGAAATCTTCTTGTATCCTTCTCCAGCTTTATGACCATAAATAATTTTCTGCCTAAGGTCTTCAGATAGCTCTTTACTTTTTCCCATATTTATTTATTTAGCAGGCGCCTTTATCCAAGGCGACTTACAGAGACTAGGGTGTGTGAACTATGCATCAGCTACGTCTCACCTGAAAGACGGAGCACAAGGAGGTGAAGTGACTTGCTCAGGGTCACACAATGAGTCAGTGGCTGAGGTGGGATTTGAACCAGGGACCTCTTGGTTACAAGACCTTTTCTTTAACCACTGGACCACACAGCCTCATTACCATGACTTCTTGGTAATGACAGCAATCATCCTATGCCTAACAGCATTTTCTAGGCTTTTCTAGAATTAGGTTCTGCATTATCATATTGAAATTTCTAGCACCTTGTAGACAATACTATCATAGCATCAAAGGGTATGAAAACTTTTGAATTAGCATTTTTGGAATTTTGCAAAAAAAAAATTGCTGAAATAAATAATTGTAGACATCTATTACCTGTAACTTTTCCTCATCCACAAAAGCAAAACTTTTGCTACAAAAGATTTTTTCTAAAAATTCCTTGTTTGAGAAATTTCTAGAAATTATAAATTTCCATTGGGGTATGTAAACTTTTGACTACAACTGTGTATATATATCTTTCACTCAGCAGCACCGGATATGAAAAATATATTCGATGCTAGATTTCAACACTTGTATAATTAATCAAAATTGCAATTAGGGTATGCTGATATTGCCAAGATCATCAATTATCTAACTTTTTAAAACATTATTTTAGATACTCTGTAATAACTGAAACTTTAAACTTGTTCTTGCCTCTTATTAGCAACAGCCTTGCCAGGTTATTTTCACTTTGGCACACGGGCAATGAGTTTTTAATTTACTTTCAGCTGGTATTCGAGTACGAAGGCTGTTGGTTTCATACCTTCAATATGATCACATGTTCAGCCGATACTATAAAAGGTATCTTAAAAAAAAAAATTCTACGTATATGGGCGTTTTATCCAGTTTTACAGACAACTGGTATTCGTAAAAGATTAAAACAACTGAACTCTAAGGGACTGATGTGCTAATGAGGAAAGGGAATCCTTGGTATCACTTGATTTCAGCAGTCTTGTCTGGTCGGTCTTGCATTCTGCAGTTTGAAACAAACAAAAACAAACTGGAGAGAGATTCATAATGCTATCAATGAAATATGATATTCACGTGTAACCTCTTTGTAGATTGCGCTGCTAAACTTTTTTTTTTGTGCCGTGTTAGTGTTGCTAGAAATGAGTCCTCTGTGGAGAGCCCATGCTTCCCACTTGGCTAGGTCTGCTGTGTCTCAATGCACTGATCACAGCTGTTTGGCTGGGATGTTTGTGAATGCAATGGACAGTGCCCATTCACCAGCAACAATATAACCACCTATACTGTAAGAATGAGCATTCATAAAACACGTTCTATACATGCTAAGTCTATACTTCCAGTCATCATTCTGAAACAATCTTCTCGTATCAAGCAGGGCAGTGTTTTATACCTGTTTAAACTTGCTGCATCATCTCACAAGAGATCACAACAGAAGAGGCTGTGTCTGTTTTTAAAGAGATCGCACTGCTTTATTTTTGTAGAATTTGCTCTGTCTTATTTAACAATGTATTTTTAGGGAGGTCTCGTACATTAGGAAAGCCTTTTCAATGACGAGAGCCCGTGCAGCACTGTTTAGTGATGACTGAAGGATGAATGGATTGTTTTGTGAATCAGTAAACACTGAAGTGCAGGATTAGTGGTTGCTTACCTCTCTCTGATTGGAGGTCAGTTCCCTCATTGTTGTGCAGTGTTAGGGTTGAAAGCTAGGCGCTGTCAATGAATTAGCAAGGGCCTTATTGACTGGATCTTAATCATGTAGTTATGGGGTTTCTGCCCATGAAGGGCCAGTACTGAGCTGGTAACTTAATACTAGAGGAAGGAATTTCAGAAGCGCATCGAAGTACTTGGGCACAGTCCAAGGCTAAACTTGAGTTTTTGATTTGAACAGGCTGCAGTACAAACAACTACTCAACATGCCTAGTAATTGGCAAAGCAATAAAACAGTGGGGTTGTGAGGGGGAGTGAACTGTCGTGAATCATGATTGTGCAGATCCACCCTTCATGTGTGACGTGGTTGTGTCCAGTGCATTCTGGTAATTCAATCAGGTTCTGCTGAAGAGTTTGACTTTAGTGTTGGGACAAGTATTGGAATATTGGAACATGTTCGGTTTTTGCTCATATAATAGAATTTAAATAGACTGTAGAGGCAAAGAAAAGCAATGCATACATGTCCAAAACAAATAAGCCCCATTGCACTTTACAGAACAGTGTTTCTCTCTATTAATAGCTCATTTGATGGGGTGCTTGGTTTTTACTCCCAGGAGATTTTTATTTACTGTAATATTGTAAAAAAATCATCCTTTTTGGTTTACCAGCTAATTCCAAATTGAAGATAACATTTAGAATTGTATATAAAAGACCAATGTTCATCCCAGCACTATAGGTTTGTTTCAAGTCAAGAGCATTCAGTGTATATAATGAAGGGATGTTAATAACGCAGCCGTGACCAGTGAGGTTTTCTTGCCCTGCAAGCTGATGATTCGATTGACTTCACAGCACACAAGCTGGAAAAGGTGCCTAGGAATAAAAAGTCTACTTTATGTATATGCGTGTTGCTCCCCAGTATTAATGTTTTCCGATCAAAATACAGTGCATCTCATTGCAAACCCCGTACAGAATGCCAGTACACGCCAGGTGAAGTGGTTGCAATTGTTTCATCCTTGTGTACATTTTTTTAATTTATTTTTTTAAAGGTGCTGTTTTTAAAGTCCACCTCCATGCCACCTGAATTGAATGTAGTGTTTAAAGGTGCCCCTGTTTGTTTTTGAAAGTATTTTTTTTTTTTTTTTTTTTACAGAAGGAATGTGAGAGAATTGTTTTGATTTGCTTTCGTTCCTGAGCTGCAGGGCAAGCGTATTAAACCTGCTGGGGGTGTTTGATCCTCACATGTGGCTTATCTAGCTGATACAGAGTGCTGGCACAGGACAATCGTGGAACACAGTGACTCCATGAAATAATGTTTCCTTTAGGGGGGGCGCTGTTAAAGTTAACTATATAAGAAAGACAACACAAAAAAGAAACATCTGAGCTTTGACTGTCCTTGCGGTTGTATGATCGCCTCCCTTTTCTGGAGGCAGTTGTTAAAAAGAATGAGTTTGCTGTGTGCACATTGGGTTTCAACAGTGCCCTCCGGTGGTCATTCTGTACGGCACGTTTGTGTTCCCCACGGCTTGTGCCAGCACTGAAATTCAGCACTCTTGTCAGCTAGATAAGACAATTCAGTTGTGGACATCCACCCAATCAGCCTAATCCCATATCTGTATAATGGAGAGGTTTCATTATCTAACCACTTGTACCACTACTGACAGTAGCAGCTTGAATATACTCCCTGAATAAAGCTGCATGACACGCAGGCTTCAAGGGCAGTGTGTTTTTCTGCAGCCAAAACTACATTTTCAAGCAGTCGGCTTGCACTTGGTATGCTTTGTTCGTCTGTGTTCATGGTTAGGTTACAAAAACAGTGCCGTGACATCCCAGTCCATACAAATGTATAAGAGCCTGCAAGAATATAAAATGTGCTTTCTACATTTCTGTAAAAGTTATACTTGCTGGAATCATTTTTCAAGTTGCTGAAAAATCTTTTTTTCACATTCGGTGCTGTTCCAAGCCATTGTCTACAACTCTGAGGACTGTGGAGTCAGGAGATGCTGTTCCCATCCATTGTTTACAACTCGGAGGACTGTGGAGTCAGGAGATGCAGACACAAAGCTTCCCAATCTCAAACCAGAGAGAGTTCTACAGAAAAAGGATCTCAGTATGAGAGCAGCAGATTGCTAGCATGATCAGTGAGTGCTATTGTAGATTGCACTGACTCTGTGGGAGGTTATCATTATACTGCATTATGTTGATGTCATCCTAGCTGCTTTGACATGCTTTACATTGTTTCTATTCCCTGATGTCCTGGGCACAGCCACAAACCGGACTGGGGAATTATTTTCTTTATTTTAAAATTCCTAATCTAAGAAGGTGCTGTTGCAATTTTTGGGCACTAGATGCCACTGTGTGTTACGGGGTACATTTCCGTCGCTCAGATTTTGGAAGTTGCTTTATCCTTTTCACAAAGTGAAGTTGGAAGAATGAAATCCCCCCCTGTGAAACCTTTTCTTAAGAACCAGATTTGTACTTGATTTCAGCAGAATTGTGCCCTCTTCTAATCTGAGATATACTGGGAGGGCAACATTTTTTTTTTTTTTGTCCTACATTATACAGGCACTGTCTGTAAAACCAGTTAGACACAATAACGGCCAGCATTCACGCACCACAAGATCTCCAGCCCTCATGCCTCTGCTTCTCTGCACACAGCATTGCACACAAACTCCTGATAAACCAAATGGCTCCGGATCGCTATTTTTCTGTTTTGATTAACCAGTTGTGTGCAACAGACAGTGACTATAATTGAATGGGTTACAGTGATACTGGCAATGACAAACTCCAACCCCCCCCATTGGCTGACAGCTTGAGTCTCCGCCCATGGAAGGAATGTGAACATTCTGCTTGGGTATGAAAGATTTTGGAGGGTGGGGTTTTTGTGTCTTTAGATCCTATTTTGAGAACCAGCTTCTGAAGTAATTTATTAACTCCATCGGTGGAAATGTTTTTATTTTATTTTAATGGGGTGGTTTGGTTAGGGAACTGATTATATTAGCTGGAAGGATTGGTTCACACATTTGCATTACTGAAAATTAAACTTTAAAAAAAAAAAATCTATTCAGTACTGGGAAGTTGAGGTTTGGGAATGGGATATTTTTGTATCATTTAGTTTTTCTGTTTTAACTATAAGCAACTAACTTGTACTAAAACCTGCATATACCGCCATGTTATTATTTGCCTTGTTGTTTAGACCCAGTGGCCATTGTAATAGTTTTTATTTTCTGTTCATTGTATTTTTTTTTTATATATAATGTCTGCTAGGAGATGGCAACTCTTTTTTTTTTCTAGGTATTGTATTTCTGTTCATCACAGGAGTTTTATGGTACTACAATGTTTCTTAAGGAAAATAAAATTTTTGACACGGACTTGGAGAGAATGATAATTATTGCGTCGCTTCTCGATCATTCTGAACTACCCATAGTATATCACCTTTGATACTGACATGAGGCAAAATAAATAATTGTCTTAGTGCTGCAGTGTTTACAAGAAACTCACTACTTTACCTTTGCTGTATCCTGTGTTGTCTATATTGCAATTCCTGCAACAATGCTGGAGCTCTGGTTGAAATGAGTGGCTTGTTGAGGGAAAACCAGCATTGTTGCAGGAGGGAGCGTGATCCTGATACACAGAGGTCCTAATAGGAGCATTTTGTTTTCTCCTGGCAAAAGTTTTTGAGTAAATGTTGAGGAATGTATTGCCCAGTTGATTTGTGAATACGAGTTTCAAAAGAGCATGCAACATGTTTAACTGTGATACAGAAAACACGGGACACAGCAGGGGTAACGTATCGTTTCGTGTAAGCACTGCAGGGTGTCCTGCAACACTTCCACTGGGTTAGGTGGGGAATGTTGCTCATACTAAAAAGAGAAGTGAATGGATTTAAGCATTGGTTAGCACTCATTTAAATATGGGCAGGGATAATATCACTAAGGCTAATAAAAGGGAATTGATTTTAAAGTCTTGTTAAGCACCTTAAACTCTTTAAACCCCTAAAAACTCTTCTTGGCTGGTCTGTGTATAAAGAACAGCCCTAGATCCTGGTAAATGAGAAAAGCAAACAGCCAGCCAGTGCAAAGTGAGCGAGCAGGTCATGAAGAGCAGAACATGTCAGGTTTACTTCACACCTCCTGTCAACCAGCATCCGGGCTTGTTTCTTCTATGGTGGCGGTGCACCATGCATGGCTTGTGTCTCAGACCCCAGTGAGCAATTGTCTTGGACCAACTTACCTGAGGTAACATTAGGCAGCTCGAGATCGGTGGTAATCAAGGTCTGAAAGCACACACTCCCTGTCTCTGCACTCTCCATTGCAGAAACCCATTTGGAGGGTAAAATGAAGAACAAAAGAATATCCCTCCCAGTCATTGAAGTCGTAATCTATAGTAGCCTGTTGACAGGTCCTCCTAATTTGGTAAGCTGGTCGTGCCGGTGCGGCAACATTGAACTGGGCATTCGAATCACAGGTAGGGTGAGAAAACATACTTTCCACCTAAATTTGTTCCAGTATCTCGGCCAAGAATAATGTTCCTGGCGTATCTCTGTCCCGTTTCAGATATGATGCGGTAAGCATTGGCCAAGAACAGGAAAGCAAGGACTAGTAAAATGCTGCGGCTCCAACAGAACCTTATTTTTTTCGTAAGATTCTTATTTCTCAACAACATGACTAGGTCACCTATTCCATCCCCTCCCCACTCTGTGTGAAGAGTACAGACAGAGGCTGCATGGGGAAAAGTGCAGAGCAGTTTGAAAGCAGGATGCCAGCTGCAGAAACTAAACTTAAACTTCCAAAAACAAAAATAAATAACATGGCCTTCAAGCCAGTAATCTGTGACACCAGCATGATGTGGGAAATCCGAGAGAACCCAGCAGAGCTAAACCAAGTGTGTGTAAAGTGCTGCAAGATCCATGACTTGCTTCAACAAGTAAGTATGCTCGAAATGGAGCTGCACGAAATGAGAGAGCAATAGGAGTTTGAGGAGCTGGCACACCTGAAATTCTTGGAAGTTTGCACCCCTAACAGACAGAAATACACCAGGGAGATAGAAGAGGGTCAAAACAGCCGAGTTCAGATAGGCAGAGAGGGGGAGAAAAAAAGAAACACAGTCAAACACACCACCAGAAATCAAAACGTCAAACAAAATTGATCCACTTCAAAATTTAGATGATCAAAAGCAACATCAAGAGAACGAAAGGAACAGCATCCAGGACTCTGTAAACGGTGCTGGCCAGGCAGCAAAAAAAAGGGAGGTTATGATTGGCAGTGAACCACAGCAAGTTCAGTGTGCAGTCTGGACCAGAGGTCTTCACAGGTCCAAATTAATCAACCCGACCCGACCCGAAAAAACAGTGGAACGCTTTTCTTTTCCCCAGCTTAGTATATGCACTGACTAGATACAGTATTAAAGCAGTGTGTTTTTTCCCAGTCAACCTGGAAATCTCGCTGAACTACAGACAGTGTTTATTCCATCATGAACCTACACAGAGCACTGTAAAATTAAATACATGTTTGTGTAAAAGATATAAAGATAAATACATTATCTGAAAATCAAATAAACTGAAGTACAATCTCGTAAATGCGTGATTCTATTACAAACTTTACATAAGAGCAAATGGAATTGAGATGCTAAAATTTGTGTTTTGTAAAACTTGTTTTCCTATTTTATCCACAATAACAATAAATGATTCCCACACCGCAGACTTGCATTTTTCTGTGAGCTTTTGTTCCTGGAATTCGTTTTTCTTTCACGTCCTTCATAAACAAATCCATTACTTAAGACTTTTAAGAATGATCTAAAAGTTACCCTTTTGATACGGGTCACATGTCTGCTACTGCGCTCTGCAAGCCGTGTCATGTGCTACTGGGGGAAGCCAATCCACGCAACAGGAATTATAAACAATGATTTTTAGTACCAAGGAGAGCCTCTTTAAGAGTAATGGACAGTTTGCGTATTACTGAGTAAACAAAATCAGACCCGACCCGAGTGTTGCGTGACAATTTTGCAGCCGAAAACCCGTTCGGTACGAGTCGGGTCCTCGGGTCCGGGTAGACCTGTGAAGACCTCTAGTCTGGAGCCCCTTACAACAACTGTGTGCTGCCTTCCAGGAGCTTTTGCCACACACATCACTCAGAACGTGGACAGGCTCCTTGAATGAACAGGAGACGACCCGGTAGTAGTCGTCCACATCGGTACAAACAACATTAGAAGAGACAGGCCAAGATCCCTGCAAAACAAATTCAGAGATCTAGGAAGGAAATTAAAAGACAAGACCAAAACTGGTATTTTCTGGGATACTGCTGGCACCTTGCAAAGGACCATACAGACAACTGGAAATAAATATCTAAATGCATGACTAAAATCGTGGTGCACACAGGAAGGCTTCACATTCCTTGAACATTGGACAACATTCTACAACAAGGACTATCTATAGAGGCGGGACGGACTGCACTTAAATAAAAAGGGAACCAATCTACTGGGAGAAAGGATCCTCGAGGAGGTTCAGAAGCATTTAAACTAGAAAGGAAGGGGGGAGAAAATAACAAAAAAACAAGGGCAACAACTCAGTAAGACACCGCTAACCAAGATCATGCAACAGTCTCTTGACACGGGTTGTACCGACAGACTGGAGAATTGCAGATGCAATACCGATCCACAAAAAGGGAGATAAAACCGAACCAGGTAACTACAGACCAATAAGCCTGACTTCTATTATATGTAAACTTATGGAAACTATAATAAGATCCAAAATGGAAAATGACCTAGTATCATGGCAGACAGTCTGCATGGTTTTAGGAAAGGGAGATCACCTGCTTGATTTTTTTTGAGGATGCAACCAACAATGGATAACTGCAAAGTATGTGACATGGTTTAGTTAGATCTCCAGAAAGCTTCTGACAAAGTCCAGCATAATATATTAATTCTGAAAAGGAACACAGTAGGGATTCAAAGAAATGCATGCACATGGATTAGGGAGTGGTTAACATGTAGAAAACAAAGTATTGATTAGAGGAGAAACCTCAAAATGGAGCGAGGTAACCAGTGGAGTACCACAGGGATCAGTTTTAGGCCCTCTGCTATTCCTAATCTACTTTAATGACCAGAATTCCAGGTTTAAAAGGCACATCGTATGCAGACAGGCTAAAAAAATTGAATCTATTCAGTCTTGAACAAAAAAGACTACGCAGCGATTTGATTCAAGCATTCAAAATTCTAAAAGGTATTGACAATGTCGACCCAGGGGACATTTTTGACCTGAAAAAAGAAACAAGGACCAGGGGTCACAAATGGAGATTAGATAAAGGGGCATTCAGAACAGAAAATAGGAGGTACTTTTTTACACAGAATTGTGAGGGTCTGGAACCAACTCCCCAGTAATGTTGTTGAAGCTGACACCCTGGGATCCTTCAAGAAGCTGCTTGATGAGGATCAATAAGCTACTAACAACCAAACGAGCAAGATGGGCCGAATGGCTGCCTCTCGTTTGTAAACTTTCTTATGTTCTTAAGTGTCTCCTTCCTCCTGTCCTGAGTCTGTATTTGAATCACAAAAACAAAGCCTGTCCTCAGGACCTCCTACTAAAGAGAGCTGCTGTGTTTAAAGAGTGGCATGCTTTCATGCATGGCTGACATCGACACACAGGAGAAAAAATGGACTGGAAATCACCGTAACAACTGATTTCTCATATAGGATTTATGTTAATTACACAGATATTAAAAGGACAGTAGAAACATTACAAACTCATGTTACATGGAAGAATGCACTTTATTTTGACACTAGAACACAAGGGCAGTCTGTACTTCCCAGGCACAATGCCTAATCACAAGGCACTTCAAACTACCTGAGGTGCTGAATCCAAACCCTTTCAAAGTGCAATGCTGTTCTGCGCTAGCACAGCAGCAGTGCTTCAGTCCCGTTGTAGAGATGGGTGTTTGAGAATGGGAAGAGACCTATCAGCATCAACCCTGTGCCGACACCAGACATCAAATGAATAACCCAGGTGTTCATTTAAAAGCACCATCAGTGACAAGTTTGAGAAATAGACTGAGGCGTTGTTTTGATCAGCCTATACCACAATAAGCTCACATATTTTTAACGCTTTTTACAGCACTGGGGAATCACCCTGGATTGCACCGGTGCTGTAAAAGGCTCCAAAAAGGTGGTTTATCTGGGAATAGGCCCTGAGCGACTGTTATAAGAAGCTCAGCTGGACTTTTCTTAGAAGACTGCTTGAATGTTCTGATGTTACACCATGGCTTTGAATATTTTACATGTGTGAATCTCTTGCAAGGCACATTTTGCTTCCAGAGGTATTTACATTTTGGCAATGTATTTTATGTAAAATAAGGAATCTCATTTATAGCTGTGGAGCTGAATCTTTTAAATTGCAGAAATAGCTTTGAAAGGAATCGTATCTAAGGTTGGGGGTGGGTCTTTAGAGATTTTTAAAAAGTATGTGAACTGTATGTGGTATGAAAGCTTAGTACGCTGGATAACATGTTGGGGGTGCAGCTGCACTTGTGAGATGATCACAAACAGTCTTTGCATTAAAGAGGAGACGATTTGCTATTCTGGGGTACCATGATATTAGTAAGAAGGGGTCTGAATGGATAATGGGGGCAATAAATGTCCCACCATAGTCATTCTGTTTCACGACAAGCAACCCCATAATTAACACCAGTGTCTACGCATTAAATGTATTGCATATATAGGAAACTAAACATGGTATGCAGTGATCGGAAGGGTATAGTGTAGTTGCAGGACAACTGATGGAAAAGTTTAGCAAAGTGAAAAGAGACTTGTCACAAACAAATACAATTAGAAATATTATATGCAAGTTGCAATACAGTATTGAAATGTGTTGTATTGCTTATTTTTCCAGGTTATTGGTGATACAATCAACACACCAGTCTTGCTCTTTTTGAAGTGATAATAAAAGACTGTAACAATAAAATGCTACTGTTAGTCTCTTCTCTTTTCTGGCAAACTGGGAATGGGAGAAATCCAGAATGGCCTAAGACAGTGCTCTATATTCATATGATCAAAACATTTAGCAACGCTATAACAAAGCAGTCTACTAACTTTATAATCACCCCGTATCAAAAGTAACCAAGAAATATAATTTGGATACATGGACCAACCTTCAATGCAATAAGGATACTTCACTTTTGTGAATTCACCATATACAGGTTCTGTATCCAGTGAAAGAGAAGCATCACATATGAATGCAGTCCAAGATCAAGCACGACCCAAAACACCAGGGCAGAGGCTGTGTTACACTTTTTATCAGTGTTGTTGCTGTGCACTTTTCCTGAAGGAAAGATTCCAAAATCCGTACAGCACTTGGCCCTTCAGTATGGGCCCATCGCTCCATTTCAGGGCTCCAGCGTCCCTGTGTAAAGTGGAGTGTATAAACAGTCTAAACAGCACTACTAGACTTGTTCTGGTGAAAGGACTTGGGTACGTGATGGTGAGGCCGACCCCACTTCCTCTTGTCCCAACGACACTGAAGCAGCATCATGAAAGTGACCCGGAAGGACTTATTGCAGAGCGCGTAGCACACAGGGTTGACCGTGCTGTTGACGTAGCAGAGCCAGTATCCCAGCTGCCAGAGAGTCTCAGGGATGCAGTCCGTGCAGAAGGTGGAGACGAGCACCATAATGTTGTAGGGAGTCCATGTGATGATGAACGCCAGGAGGATGGCGCTCAGGGTCTTGGCTGCTTTCTTCTCCTTGATCAGCGACAGTCTCTTTCGCTTCTTTGCTTTGGGTTGCATCTTGAGCAGGCTGTCCCTGGTGGTGAAGGTGCTGAGACTGCCCATGGTCAGCCTGGAAGATCTCTTCGACTCCTGGGGAGCGTTCCTGGCTTTGCTCATCACCCTGGAGAGACTACGATCTTCCAGGCAACCAGGGACCTCCTTCCTAGGTCTGGGGAGTTCCTCCCCCTCTCTAGCCCTCCCAGCTCGGATCTGAGGCAGGCAAATGACCACGGAGCAGTGAGTCTTCATCTCCAGGGGTGTCTCGTCCTCCTCTGAAGTTGAGTTCCCGGGGGATCCTTCTTCATCAATGTTCACCCAGCTCCCATCGCTGCTGGGTTCCAGATAGGCCTTCCTGCTGGAGCATCTCTTTGGATAGAGGCAGCAAAGACTCTTGGATCCCGAGCTGGGTATCTGAAGCCCGTTGGTGGGTCCACAGCTGCTATCGCTCTTGGTGCTGTTTCCAGAAGCTGGCTGAGTCTGCGATGAAGCCTCTCTGCTTTCAGAACCCATCAGCCCGGCCAGTTCCTTGGCCCTGTTCTCCGTCTCCCGGTATATCCTCCAGTACAGGATGATCATAATGGTCACAGGCAGATAGAAAGCCGCGATGGCCGTCCCGAAGGTGATGATGGGCTGTGAGAGAAACTGGATGAAGCACTGCTCCGAGGGCACTGTCCTTTCACCCACGATGTACTGCCAGAAGAGTATGGCCGGAGCCCAGAGGACAAAGGAAATGGCCCAGGCCATTGTGATCATGATGGCAGCCCGTTTCGGCGTCCTCTTGGCCCGGTAGGTAAGCGGTCGCGTGACAGAGAAGAAGCGGTCGAAGCTGATGATCAGGAGGTTCATGACCGACGCGTTGCTGGCCACATAGTCGATGGCCAGCCAGATATCGCAGGAGAAGGTACCGAGAGCCCAGCGGCCCATGATGATGTAGGTGGTGTACAGGTTCATGGAGACGGCTCCCAGGATAAGGTCAGCACAGGCCAGGCTCAGCAGGAAGTAGTTATTGACCGTCTTCAAGTGGCTGTTGACTTTGAAGGCCACCATGACCAGCAGGTTCCCGATGATGGTGACGAGGGAAAGCGCTCCGGTGAAGAGCACGATCAGGGTGACCTGCCACACCGTGTGGCCTCCCAGTGGGTCCTGGCTCTGGTTAGCGGCCGCACTGCTGTTGGCCACCAGGGAGACTCTCATGGAGGTGTTCCTGGCTGCTGTGAAGGTGATGGGATACATGTTGGAAGAGAGGGAGACGTTCAGGCTCCAGGACTCATCTTCAGCTATCAGTCAACTCTGCTCATGGTTACAATCTGGGAAGAAGGAAAAACAATGGATACGTTTTAGGAATTTCAGGATTTAATCGTTTGGAAATTCTAATGTTAAATTGTTTACTTTCTCAATCATGAAACCTTCTAAAAATATAATATACAACCCCTTCCTTTAAATATATAACATACAGCACTGAAGCATTGTGTAAATAGCAGAGATCGAGGGCTGGCTGGTGAAATCTCTAGGACAGCAGGGCAGAAGAGCACAGCACACAACAAGACAGGATACCAGGGGGCAGTTCAGATAACAGAGGGGTTTGGATAATCAAAGTTCAGTTATCAAGGTTTTACTTTAAGGCTGTAAGTAAGTAAGGGTTGGGCCATTGTGGTCTTGAATATCTTGAAGTCATTTATCTGAATTGAGGTTTAATTCAACTTTTCTGTGCCTCTGACTCATTCTATTGCCTCCCTAATGGGTGATTGCAGGTCTGATTCCCAAGTGATGCATTTTCATTGTAAGCACAATGTACAAAGCAAATCAGACAGATGCCAGCAGTAGCTCAGTTCAGACTCACTTTCACATTTATTCTATGGTTTGTGAATATTTACTACATTGTTCACTTAGTTTATCTTTCTAAGCACCCAAACCTTATAAAAGCTTACTGCACAGTCATGTTGTGGTCTTCCCAGTTATACTATGCATTTACCATGTTTTACCATACCTCTGGGCCTTCCAATGCTGACAATGCCCCAGCTGCACACGGATTGCATTCACAAAGAACAGAAGCAGGTGAGCTGCTTTTCAGACCGTCTCCATATTAACTCTGACATTTACCTGGGAAGCTCCGAAATGAATCATTTTCACAGACCTTTTACATTTTATTTTGTAATAAACAGATACGTTCCAGGATTTTTTTTTTTTGTATAAAATAAAAACAGGCCTTGAGTATACCATGATAATCAAAACGCACACAGTAAAGTGCAATACATCAGGTTGTGTGATGTTGTTAATATTAAAACTGGTCAGGAGTGGAACCCCACCACATAAAAAACAACTTCATTTCTCTTGTTTATTTGCTCTATGTTACATCAATGACCAGACAGGGTTAATAACTGAATTACCCTCATATAATGTGTACTGTATTGTATAAGGGCTTTAACTTAATCAAGCCTGTGTTTATTGTCTGATAAGGTTTATCTCCGCGACAGTGAGCTCAGCGCTCACGTTCTGCTGTAACCATGGCTGCAGGACAGCTTGCTCATTCATTTCGATTCTAGTCATTGCCTCCAGTACGCTGTGTACTCCAGGGATCACTGGTTATACATCATTAAAGCTGGAGGAAATTTATCGTCCCTCTACAAAGTCGTTCCAGAAATCGTACCTGTCCTGCACTTCCACATACTTCTCAAAGGTGCAGTTTTCAAATGCTAAAGGCAACATGTGTTTTGGTTTCACCTCAGCAGTGTCTTTGGGGCTTGAAAGCATGTCAGTCAATAGCAGAGCAGCTGATTGGTTAGTGACAAGAAAGGAGGGGGGACTATTTTACAGCGGGCCAATGAGGCGCAAGAATGACCTGAAGTTCTCGAACTGCAAACAGAGCTAATGGAGTTTTGAAGTGACCAATGGAAGTGCACCACAGCGAACGTTAAGGCACATTGACACAAACATTTCTACAAGTCCCTTCCGTGCCTCTGCATTTCAGTGTCTTCAGGGTCAAGCATCGGGGAGACCAAGGAGGAACTAGATATCATGTTTCAAAATTAAAACAAAACATACGGCTGCTATCACATTTTTTTTTCTTACAAACTAATCCCAGAATTCTTACAGGCTGTGTACTTCCAATTGTTATATAGGTCTCAAATCTGAAGATTTGAAAGAAACACGCGCTCTAGCAAACTTGTAGTTTTATTTCAAAGCCGTAATTTCAGTGAGTGTTGCACTTCCTTGATCACCTGGAAGGTGAAATTGCCCCCACCCCTTCCAATAGCTTCTTTCCTGTCAATAACCAATCAGCTGCTTCCCCTGTTGCACCCAGGAAGTGCAAATAGGTAACCCGAGAATAAGGCATAGAAACTGAGAGCCTCCCTTAACCTAAAGTTGTACCAGATTCATGTTTTAAATGGAAATACTGTAACATGTGTTTCTTTCAAAACTGCACATCTGAGACCTATGTAGCCAATGGAAGTGCAGAACAGGTATGATTTTTTTTTAGCTACTGTCACTTTAAGAACATCCTGATGCCTGTTTTGAGTTAGTATAGGTACTGTCTGAGGCTGAGATCTATAATTATTCTTAAACATGCTAAAGACCCAAACAAATGCTCAAGTTATCACCCTATTGCACTTCTTAATACAGAAGCAAAACATTCCTGCAGCAAGAATCGAGAAAGCAGTCCCTGACACCACTGACCCTAATCAAACACCAGGGTTCATTACAAAACATACACAATTTGAGACATTTCGCAACATTTACACTGCGCACAGTGCAAAGCAGAACACAGAATGAAATGGAAACAGCTAACGCATTCACTGCATAGGTTTGGGTTTCATCCCAACTGTATTCAGTAGATTGGTCTCATGTATATTAGAACAGCAGTTTCTACTGTATTCGCCTTTTGCTCCTCCCTCCTATCCTTTCACTGGAACTACTGCCGTTCTAATCAGATCGAACTATTACAGGAATATCAAAAAAAAAAAAAAAAAAAAAAAGAATTTGCAAAGATAAATCTCTCACACAGTCGCGCTCTTTGTTGGTGCGCGACGGTGCTAGTGCGCATGTTTTAGGGTTCTGCTCTGACGTCATCGAGAGTTCAAGTTCGTTGGAACGGGGGGGGGTTTGTTATTGTATTAAAAGCAAGCTGCATAAAAAGCGCTTAACATTATAGATACTCTACAGATTCAATGTAATTAAGCCTACCTTAAATTACCTGCACCGTGTTAAACTTTATTTATTTATTTCTACAACCAGTAGCGTATTTATAAAATTGCACACCTCAAACGATTGCCTAAACACACCTGTGAACACTACAGTCTCACAAACACAGTTATCAGTGTCGTACCTAAAAATGCTTTTCACACAGGAAAGCGTTTTAAAAAAAAAAAAAAAATATTAATGAAAAGGTTCGTCATATTTGACTACCCTACAATATCAACAAAACAAAAAACAGACTAGCTTACCTTGTAATGAGAACACAAAGAGCCGACATCACCTAATCAGTAGAGTTTGTCAAACAGGTTGCCTCTACCTGCATGACTGACACACGCGGCACATTCCCGAAGAAGACGGAACAGGGCAGGCAGGGCTCACGCTCCCGGATCATTGCGCCCGTGCCAGCGGGTTTGTTGCCAACGAGGTAATACAGTTTGTATTGACAGCCGAGCCATGTAGTTAAAAACGAAAGACTTCATTTTTTTCTGATTACGATATTAGCTTGTAAATTTCAAATGTAAAAATTCTTTTGTTTTCTTTAGGTTTGTCTATCATACGTTTGCTTATAGAATAGGATTTTTGTATAAGGCTAACTGTTTTCTATATTTTAGGTTAATTAAAAAAAGTATGAATGCTTTATAGTCAATATAATACACATTATTCTTTTTATAATGAGAAAAAGTTAGCCCCTTTGAATTCTGCCATGAAAGACCCCATTGAAATGCATTGTTTTGTGTTTGCCTTTTTTTATTGTATTATTCTCATTAGTCTACATCGTTTCAGAAAAGAGGTTATTGATGTTTGAAAGTCAAAATCTTCCATAGGAATGCATTGGGATGCTGGCCCTGCTCACCTTCAGTTGTAATTATTGAGCCTCATGCATTTTTTTCAGTCAAACCTGAAGAGTCTTTCTGTGAAAGTTTGAAAAGATTGTGAATGAGTGCTGGACTTTAACCACCCAACCGAGATCTCGGAGATTGTAAAATGTTTCCTGAATTGATTAAATCATTAGCCCTACCCTGATTGTTTGCCTAATGCACTTGAATCCTCAGAAATCGGCGTCTGTTTGAATAACAATACCAGAGATCTTCATTGGAAGGATTCTCAGCCCAGAATGAAGAGGGACTCCCAGGATAGGTCCTCAAAGCTCCAGCCTTCCCCAGTCTTTATCAAAAATAATCTCACAGAACTAGAAATAAACAATAGAGCAATGAGCCTGAGTTCACTTCCTCACCCGCAGGGGGGTTTGTTCTCATCTTGTAACAGGATTTGTTCTCCTTTCTAAAAATAGAAGTTAAATAAAGAATGAAGGAAACACTTTGAAAATAAGACATTGTCAAAAAGATTAAAACATACACTATTATGGAAAGCACACATCCAATAGAAGAGATCATGTTTCTGCATGTTAAACCAGATAGAATCCTCTTTAAAATCTACAGCATTCTAATAGCTAATAACAAAATGTTCAATCCAGGATGAAACCTCTATATTGAAGATATAGCTGAGCATGAGTGGAAGGAAGTTTGGAAAAAAAATTACTACTTTCAAAATCTCTCCATTGAAACTAACTCAGTATACGACTGTGCAAAGCATTCACCACACTGGCCAGGGCTGTCAGACAAGTGTCCTAAATGCAGAAGCACTGGTGATTCGGCACACCACTAATTCTGCTGAGAACACTACACAGGGTGTGTTACGTAACTAATGAAATCTGCTCTGCAGCTCTGAGCTGCTCAGAGGGAGCGGAACTGAGTCACTGTGAAACAGGTTCTTTCACTGAGGGAGTGGAACTGAGCCTCCGTGAAACGGGTTCTATCACTGAGGGAGCGGAACTGAGCCGCTGTGAAACGGGTTCTTTCACTGAGGGAGTGGAACTCAGCCGCTGTGAAACGGGTTCTTTCACTGAGGGAGTGGAACTCAGCCGCTGTGAAACGGGTTCTTCCACTGAGGGAGCAGAACTGAGCCGCTGTGAAATGGGTTCTTTCACTGAGGGAGTGGAACTGAGTCGCTGTGAAACGGGTTCTATCACTGAGGGAGCTGTAAGTTGGTTCTTTCCCTGAGCTGCTCTGAACGGCTCACTTACTTAACACACTCATAATGTTTTGTTCACATTTCCTCCATAACCTGTAAAGTCTGTTTATTTTTAAGCTGGGAAACCCCAAGCCCTCCAAATATTTATACAACTACTAATCAGCTTGTGCACATGAAGTCAGTGACTCACCTCAATGCTCTTATCAAGAAACACGTAGCAAAGAAACGGGCTGTTTGTCAACATGACTTGAAAACTAGAATATGACCTAGGACTATAAAAGCACACACTGTATTCAACTGTAAGATATATTATTATTATTATTATTATTATTATTATTATTATTATTATTATTATTATTATTATTATTATCATCACAATCATCAAAGCACATTAACGCAGGCTTATCAACACATAATAAAACACAGCATTCAAGTAGTTGAGTAGTTGCAGTAAGAAGCACTCACAATGCCTGCAGAAATCAAAAGAAGGTAAAGGATCAGTTAAAAAAGAAAGATTCCAGCTAAACAGTATACTGTCAAATCTGCCTTTAGAGTCACCTCTGTTTAAAGACCAGTTTTCCCATGCTTTCACTATGCTAATACTAGACTTGTTTTGTCATAGTTTACAGTTGTTTAGGATGTATATGCTTTATTACAATGCTTCCCTATGCTTTACCAGACCTCTCTGTGCTTTACAATGCTTCCCTATGCTTTACCAGACCTCTCTGTGCTTTACAATGCTTCCCTATGCTTTACCAGACCTCTCTGTGCTTTACAATGCTTCCCTATGCTTTACCAGACCTTTCTGTGCTTTACAATGCTTCCCTATGCTTTACCAGACCTCTCTGTGCTTTACAATGCTTCCCTATGCTTTACCAGACCTCTCTGTGCTTTACAATGCTTCCCTATGCTTTACCATACCTCTCTGTGCTTTACAATGCTTCCCTATGCTTTACCAGACCTCTCTGTGCTTTACAATGCTTCCCTATGCTTTACCAGACCTCTCTGTGCTTTACAATGCTACCCTATGCTTTACCATACCTCTCTGTGCTTTACAATGCTTCCCTATGCTCTACCATACCTCTATGTGCTTTGCAATGCTTCCCTATGCTTTACCATATATTTACCATTATTTATTATTTTAATGCATTTGATTTAATATACATATGTGCATATATATATTTATTGAATTTATGAATATTTATTGTTGCAAAATGTGTACCTTTTGTAAGGTTGACCCTGAGCAAGTGGAAGTTTATAAATATCTGGGTATTTGGCTAGACAGTGCACTTACTTTTAAACCACATATCGTTAAACTGCAATCGAAAGTTTGAGCTAGACTCGGCTTTCTTTACCGAAATAAATCACGCTTCACACGGCCAGCGAAGTATTTATTGGTACAGATGTCTGTACTACCCATTTTAGATTATGGAGATGTCATTTATAAAGCTGCTTCTAATGTTGCCCTTAGGAAGCTTGATGCTTTATATCACTCTGCAATAAGATTTGTCACTGGTGCTCCCTACCGCTCTCATCACTGTGATCTCTACACTTTGGTTGGCTATGTCATTGTTACAGACTCCTTTATAAAACCCTCATCGGGAAATCACCCCTCTATTAAAGTGAATTATTGACTATATCGGTCTCCTATTACAACCTTCGATTCAGCAATTTGATTAGTTTAACTGTCCCTCGTGTTTTTACTGCTGTTGGGCGTAATTCATTCCAATATGCTCACGATTGGAATGAGTTACAATCAAGGCTTAAACTCCCTGGTTTTATCTCGGAGGGTGCTTTCTTTTCTAGACTTGAAGCTTTGTTCCCTGTTTCATGTGCTTGTCAGAGCAGACGCTGATTTTATTAGGTTTTTTTTATTTATTTGTTTTTTTAATTGATTTCATATTGCTGTAATGTCTCTACCTGCCTATGTATTGTTGTTTGTTGTATTTATATTGCCTCTTGGCCAGGTCGGCATTTTAAATGAGAACTTGTTCTCAATGTCTTTACCTGGTTAAATAAAGGTTTGAATTGAACTGAATTGAATTGTACTGTCTTTGAAATGAATAAAACATATACAATTATATAAATATATAAAGTAAACAAATAAAAATGCACATCTTTGACAAATATGTCCACCATGCACCTGGGCTCCCCTGCTAACGACAGTGTGTTGGTCCCATGACTGCCCTCAATAGTGAAGTTTCACTGTGTATTAAAGAACATAAATAACAAATGACAGGGTTAGTGCTGTCACTTCATCTCTGTCTAGGTGACTACATGACGTCTCATCTAGCATTCTCAGTATACACGCCGGCATCTTTTGCGATCCCACAGTAATGTTTGCTCACATTGGAGCTGGCAACCCAGGGTTTGTTTATTCTTGTCCCGAGTTCCGGATTGTTTACCTGTTTCCATAGAGATGGTGGGCGTGGCCCGGGGTCTGCCAGGATCTTGTGGTTTGATGACGTGTTCGCGGAGCAGTTCAGCACGCACACACTGATCCCGCATTGTCAGTGCACGAAGGGTTCTGCTAATCCTCAATTAATCAGAGCCTGGATTCTTCATGGGAAGTTTGCAGTCTGGCTTATTTTCTCTATTTGTGTTTTTAACATGTGATCCTGTGCTGTTGATTCATACAAAACAAACTCGTTTCTAAGCACACTGCACGTGTGTATGGATGCGGTAGGGCATCTGGGTCAAACACGTGTGCTGTTTAGTACACGTTTCAAATAAATTAATACGTGTAGTACTGTGATACACTGGGTCAAAAACGCATTGTTTCAAATATTCGCTACACGTACTCATCTGGACGAATCAGAGCACAGAAATGACTACGTGTACCAATTTTAATCGGTACATATTCTTAAAAAAAATGACACGAGCTACGTATTTCCTAAGTTGGTGTTTAGTCAGTGGCTTGTCATGACAACGCATTCGCTTGTAATCGCTTCTTATTCACAACGTAATTGGCACAGTAGCCAATAACCTTTTGGTGTATCATTTAGACAAGAAGACCTCAATTTAAAATAAGGAATATTGCAAATATGGCGGCGAGAGATTTTCCTCTGCGCTGTAAGCATACATTTGCTTAGTGTAGACGTCTCATTGAGGTTTGGCATTTGTTGTAGCGACCGGGGCGTTTCTTTACAATATTTGCCAGAAGACCCGCCGACTATTGAGACCCAGCGTTTATTATGTAACATCACGAAATACTTCAGATGCAGTCACGGAGAAGCCGCTAACATACAACCTTATAGCATTAACAGAACTAAATTGCAAAATTCCAGCATCATCGTTAAAAGGCTGTGTCAGTGGCTATTACATAACAGTTTTATTTTATAACAAAATGCCACTGTATTGTACACCCCCAAGGTATCAAGCGAAAGTAAACAAGGATAGGCAAAACATTAGAAAATGAACAAGCAAAAGAACGAATCTGCTTTGAAAACTTAATAATAATAATAATAATAATAATAATAATAATAATAATAATAATAATAATAATAAAAACAATCAAATGAATGTGCCATACAGCACTGTACAGACTGAGAGACATGAATGTGCCATACAGCACTGTACAGACTGAGACTGAGACATGAATGTGCCATACAGCACTGTGCAGACTGAGAGACATGAATGTGCCATACAGCACTGTGCAGACTGAGAGACATGAATGTGCCATACAGCACTGTACAGACTGAGAGACATGAATGTGCCATACAGCACTGTACAGACTGAGAGACATGAATGTGCCATACAGCACTGTACAGACTGAGAGACATGAATGTGCCATACAGCACTGTACAGACTGAGAGACATGAATGTGCCATACAGCACTGTACAGACTGAGAGACATGAATGTGCCATACAGCACTGTACAGACTGAGAGACATGAATGTGCCATACAGCACTGTACAGACTGAGAGACATGAATGTGCCATACAGCACTGTGCAGACCGAGAGACACCCCAAAATCACAATCTGATACTTCAGTTATGTGAAAGTTTCACAACTATTGATATAAGCGGTTTACAGATATATGAAAAATGTGACATGCAGTTGGACAACTGTATGGACCGATGCCCCCATATATCACCAGAATGTGGATATCCTGGCAGACAATAGCTTCTGCTATACTGTTGATTCATAGTTCCACTGGGGAGTTGGTCTGGAACCAACTCCCCAGTGGTCTGGAACCAACTCCCCAGTAATGTTGTTGAAGCTGACACCCTGGGATCCTTCAAGAAGCTGCTTGATGGGATTCTGGGATCAATAAGCTACTAACAACCAAACGAGCAAGATGGGCCGAATGGCCTCCTCTCGTTTGTAAACTTTCTTATGTTCTTATCTATTGGATAAACAGTTATTCAGATAAACAACCTCTCCACTATATCCCTATTAATACTACTCAGTGTCCAGCCATTCTGACTTGGCAGCCATCAGACCTGCAATACAGACCTAGCAAGTCTCTATAATCACGGGCAGTGCCACGGTGCAATCCACGAGTGCCATATGCAGGTCTAACAGCAACACACTTCCCAATACCTCACCTTTGCCACCTACTATTCATAATATGAAAGTCAAACAATGCAGGCAGTCCGGTTGCTGTAATAAGACTGTGATAAAGCTGCTTTCTATAATGGCATTTTCAAGAACTGTGCTTTGATGTAGTGCTGCATGAATCAATATTGAACACACTGGAAGGTAAAAAAAACCCTCAACAATGCAGGCCTGGAATTCTCCTCTAGAGCTGTCTAAACTTAGAGGTTAATACCAGCGACCAGAGTGTCCTTATAGAGCCATGCAAGAAGCAAATGATGATGTCACCAGCCTTGGAACAGAGTGACTGGGGAGGGACACTGTCCCTTTTACCCACGCAGACCCCTTACTTAATAAATATCTTGGTATCCCTGAATGGATAACTGTCTTTAAATAGATGCAAAAGATTTTGCAGTGCAGTGGTACCCAAATATACCCCAATTTGCTCCCAATTGAGAATGACTGTGAGGACTTTTTGCGATATTATTTTGTCATTTCTTTGATTACATGATGTTAAATAAAAGATCTAAATTATGTTCATATAGGTTTTTTTTTTAAAATGATGTCTCAATCCTAAAATTCTGGGTGATGCAACATTTGTGGCCAGAGCAAGTGTTTAGGGTGCTGTAGCACCGGCAGCCTGATCCCAGGTCGTTATCATCCCTTATAAATGTATAAAGCCTTGCGTGAATTTCCTCTATATATCCTAGTGGAGGGGGATAGGCAACATAAAGAATAAAGTTCAAGTGGTGAAATGCATCTTAAAAACTGATGTCCTCCCCTTTAAAGTTAATCTAAATGATGTTCCTGTTTCATTTTGCTCATATTTTAACCTTGCCTGTTTTATGTAAGGTGGCTGAATTTGAACCCCTAAATATGTAAAAGAATCACTGATCTCAACTCGCTGTCTTCGCATTCTGACTCACCCCAATTCACTTTATACCCTGAAACCCAAATTGTTCCACAAGTTTTCGCACCAGTGGGACCGATTCTGAAACGTCTGACAGATATAGCAAGATGTCCTCTGCATATAAGGATGGATGGTGTGTAGCACCATTTAAACACAGGGATATGTCCGTGCTTGTGGGAGCGGTTCCACAGAGCAGTGGAGACAAAGGGCAGCTCTGGGGTGTACCTCTCCCTATGGGAACAGCTTGTCCCAGTCTGTACTGAGCCGCTGCAGCATTACATTATACAGCGTGTGCAACGTGTTAACAAATCGTACTCCAAAACCAACATGTTCCAATGGTGTCCAAAGACAAATCCATTCAAGGCGATCAAATGCCTTTCCGGCCCCTGGAAACAGCACCGCACATGAACTCCCCCTGGAGGCGGTAGCTTGAATTACATGTAGTGAGCGAAACACAATCAGAGGCAAGCCTACCTTTCACCAAGCCTGTCTGATCACAGTGCACTAGCCTCGCAGTAACCCCATGAATCTCACCCATCACACATGGCTCTCAAATGTGCAGTTTTGAAAGAAACATATATTTCTCAGTTTGCTTGCTTTACCTTCCAGAAAGCCCATTACTGCTTTACATCGTTGGTCATTTCACCCCGGCACTGTCTTCTGGGTAAAAGCATGCTACTGGTCGAAAGCATGTCAATCAATTGGGGAAGCAGCTGATTGGTTATTGACAGGAAAGAATCTAGTGAAGGGGTATATAATGAAAATGTATGGAATTATTTCGTTACAACTGCTGATGCAACACAGCTGCTGAGCACACATAGCCTGACAGCAGAATCCACACTGCGGCAGTGAACCTGTCTCTAATCAGAGCCCTGTGGGCAAGCCCAGGCAAGCAGCTTCACTGAGTGAGCAGGGTCAACACTGAGAGCCATCTCCACAGCAGAGACATGCACCTCGTACCTGCCTCGCTCTAATACACTGTGTCTCATACATACTGAACTAACACTGAGAGCCATCTCCACAGCAGAGACACGCACCTCGTACCTGCCTCGTTCTATTACACTGTGTCTCATACATAATGAACTAACACTGAGAGCCATCTCCATAGCAGAGACATGCACCTCGTACCTGCCTCGCTCTAATACACTGTATCTCATACATACTGAACTAACACTGAGAGCCATCTCCACAGCAGAGACACGCACCTCGTACCTGCCTCACTCTAATACACTGTGTCTCATACATACTGAACTAACACTGAGAGCCATCTCCACAGCAGAGACATGCACCTCGTACCTGCCTCGCTCTAATACACTGTGTCTCATACATACTGAACTAACACTGAGAGCCATCTCCACAGCAGAGACACGCACCTCGTACCTGCCTCGTTCTATTACACTGTGTCTCATACATAATGAACTAACACTGAGAGCCATCTCTACAGCAGAGACATGCACCTCGTACCTGCCTCGCTCTAATACACTGTATCTCATACATACTGAACTAACACTGAGAGCCATCTCCACAGCAGAGACATGCACCTCGTACCTGCCTCGCTCTAATACACTGTATCTCATACATACTGAACTAACACTGAGAGCCATCTCCACAGCAGAGACACGCACCTCGGACCTGCCTCGCTCTAATACACTGTGTCTCATACATACTGAACTAACACTGAGAGCCATCTCCACAGCAGAGACACGCACCTCGTACCTGCCTCGCTCTAATACACTGTGTCTCATACATACTGAACTAACACTGAGAGCCATCTCCACAGCAGAGACACGCACCTCGTACCTGCCTCGCTCTAATACACTGTGTCTCATACATACTGAACTAACACTGAGAGCCATCTCCACAGCAGAGACACGCACCTCAGACCCGCCTCACTCTAATACACTGTGTCTCATACATACTGAACTAACACTGAGAGCCATCTCCACAGCAGAGACACGCACCTCGTACCTGCCTCGCTCTAATACACTGTGTCTCATACATACTGAACTAACACTGAGAGCCATCTCCACAGCAGAGACACGCACCTCGTACCTGCCTCGCTCTAATACACTGTGTCTCATACATACTGAACTAACACTGAGAGCCATCTCCACAGCAGAGACACGCACCTCGGACCTGCCTCGCTCTAATACACTGTGTCTCATACATACTGAACTAACACTGAGAGCCATCTCCACAGCAGAGACACGCACCTCAGACCCGCCTCGCTCTAATACACTGTGTCTCATACATACTGAACTAACACTGAGAGCCATCTCCACAGCAGAGACACGCACCTCGGACCTGCCTCACTCTAATACACTGTGTCTCATACATACTGAACTAACACTGAGAGCCATCTCCACAGCAGAGACACGCACCTCGTACCTGCCTCGCTCTAATACACTGTATCTCATACATACTGAACTAACACTGAGAGCCATCTCCACAGCAGAGACAAGCACCTCGTACCTGCCTCGCTCTAATACACTGTGTCTCATACATACTGAACTAACACTGAGAGCCATCTCCACAGCAGAGACACGCACCTCGGACCTGCCTCGCTCTAATACACTGTGTCTCATACATACTGAACTAACACTGAGAGCCATCTCTACAGCAGAGACATGCACCTCGTACCTGCCTCACTCTAATACACTGTGTCTCATACATACTGAACTAACACTGAGAGCCATCTCCACAGCAGAGACACGCACCTCGTACCTGCCTCGCTCTAATACACTGTGTCTCATACATACTGAACTAACACTGAGAGCCATCTCCACAGCAGAGACATGCACCTCAGACCTGCCTCGCTCTAATACACTGTATCTCATACATACTGAACTAACACTGAGAGCCATCTCCACAGCAGAGGCATGCACCTCGTACCTGCCTCGTTCTAATACACTGTGTCTCATACATACTGAACTAACACTGAGAGCCATCTCCACAGCAGAGACACGCACCTCGTACCTGCCTCGCTCTATTAGATCTCGTACATACTGAACTAATGCAGATTAATTCGCTTGATCTCTTTTTAAAAACTGACATTTGCTATAACATGTGCTTCTTTCAAAACTACACATTTGGGACCCATATATCTATAGCAGGCAACTAGAACTGAAGAGCAGCCCCTGGACTCAGTCAAAGCAGCTCAACAGAGTCACACAAACAACACAATATTCACGGAATTGTGATAAAAATGACAGAGAAAGATTGTGAAACAATTAAAAAATCTAAAGTCTTTTAAAGTCTGCCCCTGTGGCTTAAATAGAGATCTCAGACATGTCTGTGCTCCTAGTACAGCAGTAACCATGACCATGAAAAGGAAATGAAAGCAGTCCAGTATATGTAACACTGAAGTCAGGAGCTCCTGTTTAAAATTGTATTAAGAATACAGATTGGTTACGTTTGAAAGCTGACAGATATCTTTTCCATCAAACTCATGATTACATTGAAAGTTCCCCACAGTAAAAGCACAGCAACGTGCAATAAAGCACCGTGAAATCATGGAAATGCATAGGGAAGCATTGTAAAGCACAGAGAGGTCTGGTAAAGCATAGGGAAGCATTGTAAAACACAGAGAGGTCTGGTAAACCATAGGGAAGTATTGTAAAGCACAGAGAGGTCTGGTAAAGCATAGGGAAGCATTGTAAAGCACAGAGAGGTCTGGTAAAGCATAGGGAAGCATTGTAAAACACAGAGAGGTCTGGTAAAGCATAGGGAAGCATTGTAAAACACAGAGAGGTCTGGTAAAGCATAGGGAAGCATTGTAAAGCACAGAGAGGTGTGGTAAAGCATAGGGAAGCATTGTAAAGCACAGAGAGGTCTGGTAAAGCATAGGGAAGCATTGTAAAGCACAGAGAGGTCTGGTAAAGCATAGGGAAGCATTGTAAAGCACAGAGAGGTATGGTAAAGCATAGGCAAGCATTCTAAAGCACAGAGAGGTCTGGTAAAGCATAGGGAAGCATTGTAAAGCACAGAGAGGTCTGGTAAAGCATAGGGAAGCATTGTAAAGCACAGAGAGGTGTGGTAAAGCATAGGGAAGCATTGTAAAGCACAGAGAGGTCTGGTAAAGCATAGGGAAGCACTGTAAAGCACAGAGAGGTCTGGTAAAGCATAGGGAAGCATTGTAAAGCACAGAGAGGTATGGTAAAGCATAGGCAAGCATTCTAAAGCACAGAGAGGTCTGGTAAAGCATAGGGAAGCATTGTAAAGCACAGAGAGGTCTGGTAAAGCAAAGATAAGCATTGTAAAGCACAGAGAGGTATTGTAAAGCATAGATAAGCATTGTAAAGCACAGAGAGGTATTGTAAAGCATAGATAAGCATTGTAAAGCACAGAGAGTTATTGTAAAGCATAGATAAGCATTGTAAAGCACAGAGAGGTCCGGTAAAGCATATTAAAAATGGTAAACTATGGTGCAGTAAATGTATAGTATTGCCCTGGGAAACTGCAAAATGACTGCAAATTTAAATTGATAAACTTTATAAGGACATTTTTCACAATGTTTCAGTGAATTTAAACTCAACACAAATAGTAATAAGATGGGAAATTACTAACAGTTCCACAGTTTCTCCATAAATGAATGACACCCTCAACCAAAGCTTTGTACGGTCTGTTCAGTGGAAACCTCGTTCATAGCTATCTGCAAATAAGCAACAGCCTACAGTGCTGTGAGTAACCCAGCAGCTGCAATCGTTTGTTTCTTTGCTAGTGTTCTGTGCACTATATATAGCTACATGCTAGCGTGTGTAAGTGGCTATTTACACAGTGAGTGTGCCTTGTTTACAGGTGAACAGAGAGCAGTTAAGACACTTCATTATAGTTAATGTATTTATCTGAGATAGCTGGATGAAAGCACGGCTGCCAGAATTTAAAGGTGCAGTACCGCCGTTGTGTGTATTCTAACAAGATGTCAAAAACCAGCCCTGCAGGTGTCCACTTGAGCCCACTGGGTGTCTGGCCTGTAGGGGTCGCTGTAGTGCGATCAGTAGAAACAGTCCTGACTGTTTTGTCTCCCTAACCCACGGGAGCCCCAGAGCCAATGCAACAACCAATGCAACAACCCCTCCGGGATCCTTAGCAAAGACTGGAGACTTGCACAGCCAGGACCCTGCGCTCCCCTGACTGCATGAATCACCCTGCACATCCCATGCTCTCCTGTAAAGGCACAGGCGTGTGGTGTGCAGGGTGTGATACAGTCAGGGGAGCGCAGGGGTCCCCGAGGGTCTCCCCTGGTAAAGGCATGGCTGTGTGGTGTGCAGGGTGTGATACAGTCAGGGGAGCGCAGGGGTCCCAGAGGATCTCCCCTGGTAAAGGCATGGCTGTGTGGTGTGCAGGGGGAGTCATAAAGTCAGGGGAGCGCAGGGGTCCCAGAGGATCTCCCCTGGTAAAGGCATGGCTGTGTGGTGTGCAGGGTGTGATACAGTCAAGGGAGCACAGGGGTCCCTGAGGGTCTCCCCTGGTAAAGGCATGGCTGTGTGGTGTGCAGGGGGGAGTCATAAAGTCAGGGGAGCGCAGGGGTCCCCGAGGGTCTCCCCTGGTAAAGGCATGGCTGTGTGGTGTGCCTTTACCTCTCCCTGGTATTACTATCATCATGTTTCTAGGACTGTCTCTCAAAAGCTTTTTTCCAATTTGACAGAATTAGCTTTTAGAACCAACTCATGTGAACAATCACTCTGACAATAACTGCCTTCATAATTATTATTATAATGGTGCCTGTATATTGAGGTTGCCAAATATGTTATACAGTATGAATGACTTTTAGAGTAATTTATGCCTGAGGGTTTGGCACTCAATGGTCCACTGAATTAATAATAAACTGTAGTTAAAAGTGGTTTGCCATTAAGAAAGATTGAACAGAAAACCAGCACGTCACTTCTTTTGTTAACTGAAATCTGACTACTGTATATTGTATTATACAAAAATATCCTGTACATATATTCACAGAACATGACATATATAATTTAGTGAAGCACCTACTGTCTGCATTTAAATATTTCATGAGATGACAGGTGTTGTCTGATCCCCAGGGCACATGTGGCCATCTATACAGCTGCTGTATAGCAGCGGAACTGAACTTACCAGATATGTGTTTTTAATATTCAAACTCTACTGTGTTGTGTTATCGCAGGATAACAGGATCTGACATCCCGATATAAAGAAATGACAGAGAGATTCTACTTGTTCTGCAATCCAGCCCTCTTGTTGACTTTCTGTTCCAGCACTTACAGTTTTACCTTTTAGTGTAAACAGACAAGCTTGGACAAATCCCCCAAACCAACAATTACAAGACTGTGCTCTTGGAAAAGACTATCTAAGGAGTGAATTGTGTAAGGAACTGTGTGTTTCGAAGACTGAACAGAACACAGTGAATAGTTGCCTCTGGTGTAAGTGGGTGTTTGAGTGCTGCATTGGATGTTTAATTGTTTTTCTGAGACCTGGAGACTGAACTGCTCCCTCCCTCACCCCCTGAGAGAAAGGGTGCTCCCTCCAGTCCAGGGAAGGCTTGAGGCATGGAGACTGAACTGCTCCCTCCCTCCCCTTCATATAGAACAATGCAGTACTGGAAGCCCCTGGGTCCGTACTGGAGACTATGCCAATAAGGAGGGGCAGAGAATGCAAGCCGTGTTTCTATCACTGAAGTGATGAACCTTCTACATGGTAGATACAATAAGAATACTCAAGGGTGCAGTTGAAAGTTGCCAGAGATGTTTCCCATCATTCCTAGTGTTCACCTGGGTATAGCTGCCAGTTATTCAGTTTCATTTGATTTTTGGTTTGGTATGAACAGGTTTCATTAAAGAAATTGAGTCGACTCAAAAAAAGGCTTAAAAAAACCACAATGAACCAACCCCCTGATGGTGTAAGCCTGGTTCTTGCTGATATATTTTTGCTGATATATTTACGTCTGTGTGGCTGTCTCAGTCTTCTCATCAATGCAAGTTGGCTTGTGTTTTAAGGTATAAAACAGATAAGCACACCAGTTAGTTAACTCTGGCCCTGTATCATCTGATAGCATTTTACTCTAAATCATTATTAGCACAGGATAAACCTAAAAGCATCGAAATAAGTCTTTGAAATCGTGTTCCCTACCTTCTTAGATACCAGTGTGCAGCAACATGACTTTCTGTTTATAATCCAAACCCCGGCAGTATAAACAGGTGCAACACGTCCAGCTCGGTTTCCCTTCTTGTATGAATGCGCAGTGACAGCAGTGGCTGTGTGTCTCAAAGCAGGCTCCTTCCCTTCTGGTTTCCCTGATGCTCAGCCCCCAGTCTGGGTCTCTCCTCTGCACTGCTTGCCGTGTGAATGCACTGAAACAGAAACTCCAGGACTGTACCTGCCAACGAGAGTCAATATTGTGTCACCAACAAGGTAAACATATTACAGGTGACAAACAGTTTAAAGACCCTGCTGGCTTTTAAAGACACAGCTTGTATAACACACAGCCCTTCCAGCCAGAAGCGGCTCTTAGTCTTTCATTAAATCCTGTTTTTTTTAAAGTGGATAATTTCTTGTTTGTTTTACAAAACTGCAAAAACAATAAATTCATATCATTAAAGGTCTCTTAGATATTTTTTTTTAAGGTGGATTTTTCTCCATTCAAAAAATAGGACTTAATTATGGAGTTAAAATAATGCTTTGAAAATAGTGTTCAAAGAGTGCTGGATTTCTTAAAGGAGTGAGAACCAGTTCAGAATATGAAAACGTTTCAAATGCACTACAGATAAACGGCTGCATCCTGGTCCTGTGTTGTAGGTCAAACCCACATTGGAGTGGGTTTGACCTACAACACAGGAAGTGATTAGGTGCCGAAAAGCAACATTTCATCTAAATTGTAGTCTTTGAAATACCTGCATATTCCATTTAATTTTTTTTTTCAAAATAATGTAGGACTAGGGATAATGTTTCTAGTCCTGATGATACATAAGACGGTTGATTTGAAAGTTTTGGTTAATGTTGCTGACATTAATATAAGGTAAGCAAACAGATTTAAAGCTGTGGTCAGCACTCCTTGAACAGGAGGACCAGTGATAATGTTGCAAGTGCTTTTAGGAGATAAGAAATGGATCTGAAACCCTTGGTTAGCCTGTTTACACGGGGAAGAATTGATCGCTAATCACATGATCAGCTTCTACTGTAAACAGCAAGAAAGAACCCTCAGGTCCAGAACATGTTTGGTGCTGATCACTATGAAAGAGGAGCTCACTTTGCAGAGTCACAGTTTGGTGCTGATCACTATGAAAGAGGAGCTCACTTTGCAGAGTCACAGTTTGGTGCCGATCACTATGAAAGAGGAGCTCACTTTGCAGAGTCACAGTTTGGTGCCGATCACTATGAAAGACAAGCTCACTTTGCAGAGTCACAGTTTGGTGCTGATCACTATGAAAGAGGAGCTCACTTTGCAGAGTCACAGTTTGGTGCCGATCACTATGAAAGAGGAGCTCACTTTGCAGAGTCACAGTTTGGTGCTGATCACTATGAAAGAGGAGCTCACTTTGCAGAGTCACAGTTTGGTGCCGATCACTATGAAAGAGGAGCTCACTTTGCAGAGTCACAGTTTGGTGCCGATCACTATGAAAGAGGAGCTCACTTTGCAGAGTCACAGTTTGGTGCCGATCACTATGAAAGAGGAGCTCACTTTGCAGAGTCACAGTTTGGTGTGGATCACTATGAAAGAGGAGCTCACTTTGCAGAGTCACAGTTTGGTGCGGATCACTATGAAAGAGGAGCTCACTTTGCAGAGTCACAGTTTGGTGCGGATCACTATGAAAGAGGAGCTCACTTTGCAGAGTCACAGTTTGGTGCTGATCACTATGAAAGAGGAGCTCACTTTGCAGAGTCACAGTTTGGTGCCGATCACTATGAAAGAGGAGCTCACTTTGCAGAGTCACAGTTTGGTGCTGATCACTATGAAAGAGGAGCTCACTTTGCAGAGTCACAGTTTGGTGAGGATCACTATGAAAGAGGAGCTCACTTTGCAGAGTCACAGTTTGGTGCTGATCACTATGAAAGAGGAGCTCACTTTGCAGAGTCACAGTTTGGTGCTGATCACTATGAAAGAGGAGCTCGCTTTGCAGAGTCACAGTTTGGTGCGGATCACTATGAAAGAGGAGCTCACTTTGCAGAGTCACAGTTTGGTGCTGATCACTATGAAAGAGGAGCTCACTTTGCAGAGTCACAGTTTGTCTCCTGAGAAATATCTGCGTTATCCAAGGAAGTGTCCCAGAACTTCCTGCTGCATTTACAAGAAGCTATATATTTTTTACATAATCGCGTTTGTTTAAATCAACTAGGGAATTACTTCTTTTAAACTTTTAAACAGGAGAAAAATATTTTTTCTTCTAAACCTCGCAGTGTATCCAGTTCACGATCCCTACTGCAACAGTGCTGAATTTCTGTTCTGTTCTGTGATATGATACACTTTATTATTTATTTATTTCTTAGCCGACGCTCTTATCCAGGGCAACTTACAGTTGTTACAAGATATCTCATTATTTTTAATTACATACACTTACCCATTTATACAGTTGGGTTTTTACTGGAACAATCGAGGTAAAATACCTTGCTCAAGGGTACAGCACCTGGGATTGAATCCATGACCCTCCAGTCAAGGAATGTTTAGAAGAGAAATGATCTTTCTCCTGTCCAATAAATGTTGAGAAATGTTGATTTATGACCCATCATGAGTGATTAAAAATGTCAGAGTTTTTAAAAGATATAACACTGTGATACGGACAACACGGGACACAGCAGGTATTGTGATTCGTTTCTTGTAAACATGGCAAACCACATTTAAAGCAGATTAAAGTTCAGAAAAGTGCTGCAACAACCATCCAATAATCATGAGTGACATCAGCGTTTGAACTTTTAATAGATTCATTTTCCACTTCAACTGAAAACTCTCGATTCGTGACAGAGAACAGCCTGAAAAACTGCTCACTTTTGAAATATATATATACACCACCCACTCGATATATTGCGGGTGTCGGGGTCCAATACAAATCCACTATGTATCGAGGTTCGCGATATAGCGAGAGACCCATAGAAAAACAAATAGTCTAATAAATACTGTACAAACACTCCCTCGTTCTATCAGGGGCGTCAGGGTCCAGTATAAATCCTCTATGCAACCCGTTTTTTCTCATTTTTCATATAAAAGCAGCACACCGTTTTAATTCATAGAGCGGATGGTAATTGCTTCTCATCAACTTCAGTCTCCAATTAATTTCATGAGTCTTCCTCTCCTTTCTCAAATGCCCAAACCCACTCCATTGAAAGAATCCATTCCCAACATAGGAGGCTTGTTGCTAGGGAGCTGACGTCACTGCTTTGTGACTTTTTAGTGCGTTGCTTAAAAAACCGCTTCAGCAAGTAGATATTTAATTTGCTTTTTGTTATTGTGCAATGCATGTGTATATGAGAACAGTACGATATTAATGATTTGTTTTTAATTGTTCTGTATATTTTAGTTTGTGATGTGCAGTACAAAATAAAACGAACAGTAATTCTAAGTGAAATTATCTGTGTATATTGCAGCTAAGGCATGCACAGTTAGACTGTAAAAATGGGGAGCCAACTCCAGGACCGCGATATATCCGAATCCGCAGTATAGCGAGGGGCGATATAACGAGGGGTGGGTGTATATATATATTGTTATAACTAGGAACTCTATATACCTTCAGTAGCAAGGCCACATCCTGTTGGCTCTTTGACTGGCCTTCAGTGAGAGTGCCACTGCACTACACCTTATAAAGTCAACGACAATGTCCTAGTTTGTTATTGCATTTCTTTTAGTGTGTCTAAATAATAAAAACATGCACAGAAAAGACTGTATAACAACAAGACTGCCAGAACATTACTTATGATCTGATAACCTGTCATAATGTCAGCTTGAGTGATCTCTAATGCTGTGATAAACAGGTGTGACTAAACAACTCCTAACGGGTACCAAAGTCTGCTGCTTTCAAAAGCAATCCCTCTGCATCCTATAAAGCAGTTTGACACGCCACGCTCTGCAGCAGAGTCGTGATCTGAGCTTTGCATTGAAGAGCCACACCCATGTCTAATATCTTTGCTTCTACAGGCTGAGAAGGGTAAACATTGTGAGGGAATTGATGAAATCAAATAAAGCTCAACACATAGTCGTGTTAACTTTAGTGGAGTTCAGGGGGGCGTGAGCCAGGGCTTTGCCCCTTCCTAATTTTACCTGCCTATCGTTATTGACTAATTTCACCTGTCTATCATCATTGACTCTCTATTTAAACCCAGTCACAGCTCAGCTCTTTCTCTTGCGTTTTGCTTTTTTGCATACGCTGCGACCCGTTCACCCGGGACACTGTCAAATCCGAAACCAGCCTCCCACTCAACAATCCTGGAATGCATTCGTCAACTCATTAACAACTTCCAAGTATCAAAATCAATCTCTAAACGCAATGTGAATTTTGCAATTCACATTGTTCCCGAGGCAGAACATTTATATCGCACCTTCTCGCTCTCACCTCAACTGCAAAAACCTGGATTCTCTCATAAAAATATCTTCCAGAAGCAAGAAAGTTTCAAATGCTCCAGCTTTCCTCCAATACTCGGATCATGGCAGCCATTTCTGCAGTCAAGGCTAATGCTAATCCCCATCTAATATGTCTGCTCATCCTGTCAAATACTACAAGCATTAATACATGGTGAGAGACTGGAAATCTGTCTTGATTATGAGTTAAGGAGTTCCACTATTAGGAGAATCACTGGAGTTGTGAAACCCAATCTCTGAATGTGAGTTCACCTTTTCCATTCCAAGCAGACATGATAGTAGCTGACCGCTGATCGATCCTGTATTAACTAACACTAACTAATGGTCGGCATCTCATCTCTGCAGACATCAGAATGTGGTACACCTTGCTGCAACATTGGAACAATCAACGAATGAAGTTCCAGCAGCTCATCTTTTATTGTTTGGATATCGGGCACCCTCTCCGCCAGGACCACCAGAGGTTTTTCCTTAATAGAAGGGTTTTTTCCTCTCCACCGAGCGGATTGCCGACACATAGCTTGTTCCACTATTTTTAGTTCTTTTGTTTGTCATTGTTTGTCTCTTCTTGCTTTTATGTTATACATTGGCACGCGGTCTTTGTTTGTCTTCACAGGTGTGGGTTCAGCAGGGATCCGGTGGTCCATCTTTTGGGGGGATAGTGAGTTTCGCTTCCCCGACCTGGAGTTCCAGTAACTCTGCAGGTTCTTTGTGTGGTCAGAGGGGACCACCAGCCACACTATTCTTTCACAGCTCATGTGCTATATATCTTGCCTCAAGAAAGAAAGCTCTGTCTTCCTTTATCCTCCTGGGACGTGGCCCTCATACTCTTAGTGCTCGAGTCCCATAACTAACAATTATTTGTGTTCTTTCACATTCTCTTTTCTTCCTTATGTCAAGGCTTTGTATGAGCCCTTCCATCCTCTGAGGGTCGAACCCGGTCGGTAACCGAGAAATCAGAGGACTCTGTGTTTTCAGGGACCCGGAGGCCATTAGGGCTAACCTCGACTCCATAGGAAGGCTCTCTCAGTTGGAGTCCGGCCCGTCCTTTTCTCTCTCCCTTGTCTAGAGGCAGAGCCTCCAATCCTGTTGCAAAAAACGCTTCCTTCTTCTTGCAGCCCTGGCTCCTGCCCCGTGAACTGCAGGTAAGGTGTTGTTTTTAAGATATCTGGAGCGGTGGCTTAAAAATGGGGGATCCCTGTGGACTACAGCTTGTACACCAGTGTGCAACTATTAACCTGCCCCCTCTGCAACACCTTGAGAGGGAAATTGTCCCCACCTGTTTCAACGCCTTCTTTCCTGTCAATAACCAATCAGCTGCCTCCACTGTTGACTGACACGCTTTCAACCAGTAACATGACTCAGAAGACACTGCTGAGGTGAGTAAGGCTTGGGAACTTTATTAAACCTAAATAGTGCCAGATATCCTGTTTTAAAAGGGGAAGCCATGTTTGCTATAACGTGTTTCTTTCAGCACTGCACATTTGGGATCTGTATAACAAACGCAAGTGCAGAACAGGTAAGATTATTCTGTCACTTCAACATGAACTAATACAAAACTGAACTGTGCATTTCTATTTGAAAACATGTGCTACTACACTTGAAAGGAAGTTCTCAGTTTGCTTGCCTTTCCTTCCAGGAAGTCTGTTACTGCTTCACTTCCTGGAACACCCCAGCAGTGTCTTCCTGGGTCATGTTACTGGCTGAAAGCATGTCAGTCAACAGGGGAAGCAGCTGATTGGTTATTGACGGGAAAGAAGCCATTGAAGGGGTGGGGACAATTTCACTCTCCAGATGACCCAGGAAGTGTAAGACAGTAAAATAATATTTAAAGGGTTACGATTCTCAGTGTTGAGTTTAGGTGTGCACCCAACACAGTGTCAGCAGGGAAGCTTGCACAGGTGTAGAAGAATAATAATCAAATCACTTTCAGTCTCACATACAAAATGCAAAAAGCCCTTGTGGTCATCAGCAGCCAGGCTTGTGGCTTTGAACCTTGCAGAGCTCCAACTTTTTAAAAAGAAGTTTCAAAGATGTGAGGAAAAACAGAAACAAAACCAGAATTGGAAACCAAATAGCAGGAATGAAACGTAAATGGAGAATGCACTTGTGAGATGGCCTTCTCATCAAAACATTGCATAGGGTTAAAGAGATGATGATTGTGTAATTCAGGGATACCCAGATATTCAGTAGGTAAGACGTCTGAATGGGGTACCAGCCCCACAGCCCATTTAGTTTCAAGGCTGGTGTCTTCAGGCTTTTGGCTGGGCTGTGTATATTACAGGTTGTAAAAACTTAGGCCTGTTCGGAGAATGGGTTTCAGCCACAACTTAAAAATACGGTGCCAAATTTAGAAAATGTGTAGAGAAATTTACAGATGTGTCGACTAAAAGTCCTCAATCGACACTGAAAAAGCCTTTCAGTTGGAACGTTTGTCATGGTGTTTTAGTAGACCAATATTTTTGGTTTAATTAAATGTCTTTACCTCATGTTTATGTACACGGTACATGTTTACATTTCAATGTTTGTTTAAATATTGTTCCCAGACCTGGTAATTACAAAGATAAAATATGACTGGTATAAATATGACAGGTTATTAGATATCAGTTTGATCCAAATCATTCACTGTTAGAGCATAAGAATATAAGACAAACGAGAGGAGGCCATTCGGCCCATCTTGCTTGTTTGGTTGTTAGTCGCTTATTGATCCCAGAATCTCATCAAGCAGCTTCTTGAAGGATCCCAGGGTGTCAACTTCAACAACATTACTGGGGAGTTGGTTCCAGACCCCCCACGATTCTCTGTGTAAAAAAGTGCCTCCTATTTTCTGTTCTGAATGCCCCTTTGTCTAATCTCCATTTGTGACCCCTGGTCCTTGCTTCTTTTTTCAGGTCGAAGAAGTCCCCTGGGTTGACATTGTCTATACCTTTTAGGATTTTGAATGTTTGAATCAGATCGCCGTGTAGTCTTCTTTGTTCAAGACTGAATAGATTCAATTCTTTTAGCCTGTCTGCATACGACATGCCTTTTAAACCCCGGGATAATTCTGGTTGCTCTTCTTTGCACTCTTTCTAGAGCAGCAATATCCTTTTTGTAACGAGGTGACCAGAACTGAACACAATATTCTAGGTGAGGTCTTACTAATGCATTGTAAAGTTTTAACATTACTTCCCTTGATTTAAATTCAACACTTCTCACAATATATCCGAGCATCTTGTTAGCCTTTATTATAGCTTCCCCACATTGTCTAGATGAAGACATTTCTGAGTCAACATAAACTCCTAGGTCTTTTTCATAGTTCCCTTCTTCAATTTCACTATCTCCCATATGATATTTATAATGCACATTTTTATTGCCTGTGTGCAATACTTTACACTTTTCTCTATTAAATTTCATTTGCCATGTGTCTGCCCAATTCTGAATGCTGTCTAGATCATTTTGAATGACCTTTGCTTACTATACCAGAATCTAAATCATTAATGTAGATTAGGAATAGCAGAGGACCTAATACTGATCCCTGTGGTACTCCACTGGTTACCTCGCTCCATTTTGAGGTTTCTCTTCTAATCACTACTTTCTGTTTTCTACATGTTAACCACTCCCTAATCCATGTGCATGAATTTTCTTGAATCCCTACTGCGTTCAGTTTGAGAATTAATCTTTTATGAGGGTGTGACAGGGTGGCGCATTCAGTTTGAGAATTAATCTTTTATGAGGGTGTGACACATGGAAAGGGGGCAGGGCAAAGCCCTGTTGTAAAATGTATTTGTTTTGTATTATGATTTAAAAATGCATTGTTTATTTATTTTAGAACAGGGTATCCCTCCACCCCTGTGTTTGTGTGTTATTTTGTATCTGTTTTATTTTAATTATAATTGATGTATTTTTAAATATGATAGCGTAGCCTTGTTATTGTTTGTTTTGGTAGTTAGTTTAAAAATATATACATGACGGCAAAAGCCGTGTGTTTTTATATTGTTTTGCTACATGGATGGGAAGCCCCATCCACATTAAAAACCTCGTGCAAAAGGTGATCATCTCCCAAGTTAATTAACTGTTTAATTGTTGCTAATCGGGAGATGGTCACCTGTATATAAGCCTGCAGCTCTCTGCACTCTGTGTGGGTGTTCGGAGGAGTGAACGAGAGCGAGAGAGGAGTGTAAGAATTAAAAAGTAAAAACACAGGATCAGTGAGAGCAATCTGCCCAGCCTGACCTCTCGTTTTAGTGTACGAGATTTGTTTTTGTTTCTCTCTTTTTTGTTAAAACCTTTTATTTTATTTGTGTTATTTGTTTAAATAAACGGCGCAAGCGCCATTGCACCAAATCCCTGCCGTGCCTGTTTCTTCCTGCATCTGGCCTGACGTCACCACATCGGCTACCCAGACACAGAGGGACTTTGTCAAAAGCTTTCTGGAAATCTAAATAAACCATGTCATATGCTTTGGAGTTATCCATTGTCAATGCTGCATCCTCAAATAAGTCAAGCAGGTTAGTTAGACACGATCTCCCTTCCCTAAAACCATGCTGACTGTCTCCCAGGATACTGTTACCATTATAGGTATGTGACAGAGTAAAGCGATCCCGTCCTGTAATTCGCCCTCCCAGACGCTAGATGGCTGTGTCCTAATCCCGGGTGCCTCACACAAACATGACGTGACGAGGGCGGAAGCTCTGTTTTGAACGGGCGCCATCTTTGTGTGGGGCAGTGGTTGGTATGTGCACAGCTTCACCGGTGACTGCCAGGTGAGTTTAAACACAATCACTAAGATTGGTGTGCCGTTAATCAGAGGGTGGGGCTGGGCACTTAAAAGAGGAACCAACCAGAGAGCTCGAGGTTAGTGTGTGGGGACTGAAAGAGAGACAGCAGCGGCAACAGCGGTGTTTTTTGGATATTCACTGTTTGCTTTTTGTTCCAGCAGAGGATTAGCTTATATAGGAGGCAGTGTGGTCCAGTGGTTAAAGAAAAGGGCTTGTAACCAGGAGGTCCCCGGTTCAAATCTCACCTCAGCCACTGACTCATTGTGTGACCCTGAGCAAGTCACTTCACCTCCTTGTGCTCCGTCTTTTAGGTGAGACGTAATTGTAAGTGACTCTGCAGCTGATGCATAGTTCACACACCCGAGTCTCTGTAAGTCGCCTTGGATAAAGGCGTCTGCTAAATAAACAAATAATAATAAATAACTGCTTTTATATCCGTGGACTTTTAACAACACCAAGGACTAAAAGGACTGGGTAAGACCAACCCGAAGGAGAAGGCTTACAGAGCAGGACGTCAGTGTTTGTTTATTTTCTGTTTCTGTATTATTTTTGTTTTGAACTGTGTACTACTCACTACATGAGGTTACTAACTGCTGCAATTTCTGTCTCTATTGTCGAGTCTGTAAATAAATAAATCTTCCACATTGTTGGATAAATTGAACTCTTGAGCAGACGCTGTTTTGTTCACCATCCTGTCACAAGGTAATTCTCCATTTTGGATCTTATTATAGTTTCCATAAGTTTACATATAATAGAAGTCTTGATAAATGATCTTGGTTAGCGGTTTGTAAATAACTCCTTTAATTTCTTTGAGTATCATCTGACCCAGGGGATTTGTTTATTTTAAGAGCTCCTTTAACACTTCTGCCTTGGTTATGCTAAAGTTATTTAAAACTGGATAGGAACAGGTCGACATGTGGGGCATGTTGCCCATATCCTCCTTTGTAAAAACTTGTAAAAAGTAATCATTTATTTATTTATTTATTTATTTATTTATTTATTCATTTAGACACAAGGCGAGCTGCCATGTTTTGAATCCTCTGAAGTCTATTAAGATGGACCACAGGAAGGTCTGAATAAAGGGAGATGCAGTAGTCCAGCTTTGGGCTTAAAAGAGTTTGTACAACTGTCCTAAAAAGGGAACCTGAAAAAAATGGTTTAATAACTTTTAAATTATGCAAGAGAAAAGTAGAGGAACTAACCACCTGGTTAATTTGAGGGATAAATGAAAGGTGGTTACACTGTGTAACAATTTTTTTTTTTTTTTTGGTTCCTGGGTAGTAAGTGTTATTTCCTAATTGCTTATGCCTCAAAAGTATAGAAAATGGCTATTATTCCCCACAAACTTTGCTTTTGTGACCAGGTGTCACAAAGACGGCCAGAGTGGGTTGCGTCAGACCAGACAGGAATTCAAACACACAGACAGACGGTGGTGATGAGCTGAGTGCAATGGCTGCACTCAGCGTTTATTAACAAATAAAAGGTTTTAAACGGTACACAAAACACAGGACACGGCACTTGTAGCCAAAATAAAAAGACAGACAAAACGACTGACACTAAACAAACGGTGCACGGACAGACAAACAAACACGGTGAGAACAAACACTTATCTTCCACGTTTTTACTTTCTAGTTTCTCCTCTCTCTCTCACCCGTTCTCCTCTTCCAAACACCCAACCCCACGAGTGACTAAAACGTGCATCTATATATACTGTTGTGCTGGGATTCAATTACTAATTAATTACTCACTTGAATCCCAGCACGTGAATTCATTACGTGCAACCCCGTGCCACACATTATACACATTTTATCTGCACGTGAAGTGATGTGCCATCCTCGTGCCTAAATATAATTATACACTTTAAACACACGTGAAACACAGACCCGTTTATATCCCGTGTACCAATCTATACACCAACATTAACACACGCACGCAACATACAACATATAAATGCACACAGGGGCGGGCGCATTGCCACACCAGGACAGTGATATTTTGAAATTTACCTATTTTCCAGAACATTCCAGATAGATTCAGTGCTGAGTAAACTTGGAGTAACTTCTAGAACTTTCTAGAACTTTCCAGTAATATAAATAGTAGTATAAATACAGGGGCCTTAAGCCCACCAGTTCAGTTTAGTTCCAGCTGCCTAAGTGGATACATATCTGCATTTTTCTGAGATGGCATCAAGGTCATAGGAGACTTCAAAATGGTGGCATTCCTGATGGGTCTCCAAGGCGGTTTTACCAAGTTTCCCTGCTATCTTTGCCTTTGGGACAGCAGGGACACCAAGGCACACTACCACAGGCGGGACTGGCCACAGCGGACCGAGTTCTCTGTGGGGAGGAACAACGTCAAGTGGGAGCCACTGGTGGACCCCCGGAAGGTGCTGATGCCACCACTGCACATCAAATTGGGCCTTATGAAACAATTTGTCAGAGCTCTAGATAAGGAGTCGGCAGCCTTCAAGTACCTTCAAGACTTCTTCCCTAAGCTGTCTGAGGCAAAGGTCAAAGCCGGTGTCTTCGTCGGACCACAGATAAACAAGATCCTGGAGTGCAATGAATTCCCCAAGAAGCTCACTAGTAAGGAGAAAGCGGCTTGCAACAGCTTTGTCGCAGTGGTTCGGGGCTTCCTGGGCAATCACAAGGCCGAAAACTATGTGGAGCTGGTTGAGACTCTGGTGAAGAACTATGGCACAATGGGCTGTAGGATGTCCCTCAAAGTCCATATCCTTGATGCTCATCTTGATAAATTCAAGGAGAACATGGGAGCGTACTCGGAGGAGCAAGGCGAGCGCTTCCACCAGGATATACTGGACTTTGAACGCCGCTACCAAGGATAGTATAACAAGAACATCATGGGAGATTACATTTGGGGGCTGATTCGTGAAAGTGATTTACAGTATAATCGTAAATCTCGAAAAACTACTCACTTCTAAATCTTTGTAGTCATTTTGTATTACTTTAGTATAAATACATGTTAATTTGGATTCATATGTTGTTTTTTTCTGACTTTATGTGAACGAAAAGACACAAATTCGCCCGTTTTCTCATTGGAAATAGGTAAATTTCAAAATATCACTGTCCTGGTCACAAAAGCAAAGTTTGTGGGGAATAATAGCCATTTTCTATACTTTTGAGGCATAAGCAATTAGGAAATAACACTTACTACCCAGGAACAAAAATTGTGTTACATAGTGTTATCAATAATCACTCCTAAGTTCCTAGCTTTAGTAACTACAATAGGTGTGGTTCCATTCGGAGGGATACAATTATTCTCGAGCTTCTTGAGAGTCGCTGTCGATTCCAATAGTAAAACCTGTTTTTAAAGGGTTTAGTTTCAACCAATTTAAATTAAGCCAGGTATCCACCTTTGACAGGCAGCACTCCAGACCAGCCCTCAACTCCTCAACATTGCCCAAGACACGCACATACAGCTGTGTGTCATCAGCATACTGGTGGTACTGGAGTCCACATGCCTCAATATATTTGCTATTTTTTTCTCTTCATCTACGATTTTGCCATTTGTATTTCTGAGACATTTTACTTTCTCCTTGAATGTTCTTTTGCTGTTGTAGTATTGGAAAAACTTTTTGGAAATGGTATTAACCCCTTTGGCAATGTTCATTTCTATCTCTCTCTTGGCCTTTCTAACTTCCTTTTTGACTTGTGTTTGCAGTTCCAAGTTCTCTTTCTGTGTACTTTGTTCTTGGTCCCTTTTAAACACTCTGTAAAGTGCCGTTTTTATCTGGATATTTTTTTAAAAATGATCTATCAAACCATTTTGGCCATTTTGTTTTAGATTTTGATTTGTCTACTTTTGGGATGTAATTGTTTTGCGCCTCTAGTGCTACATTTTTGAAAGATAGCCATGCTTTTTCTCTGTGGATGTGTTCTCTATTTTGCTCCAGTCTACTTCTGTTAGTCTCTGCTTCATTCCTTCATAGTTGGCCTTTTTGAAATTGTAAACCTTGGTTTTAGTTGTACTTTTGTCATTTAAAAAGCACTTCAAATGAGACCATGTTGTGATCTGAGTTTGCCAATGGTTCTCTGACCTCTGTTTTAGTTATTCTGTCTTTGTTATTTGAAAAGACTAAATCAAGGTATGCCTCCCCTCTAGTCTGTTCATTGACAAATTGTGTTAGGAAGCAGTCATTTATCATTTCTACCATTTCAATTTTGGCTGTTGTGATCCCCACCGGGTTTTCCCATATTATATGAGAGAAGTTGAAATCCCCCATTAGTATGGCTGCTTCTTTGCTACACGCATTTCTAATGTCATTGTATAACAGATTATGGTATTTGGCAGGCTATTGCATGCCACTATTATTATGCCCATTGAATTTGTGTTCATTATTTTGACCCATATTGATTCTGCATTGTTTTCTTTGTCCTGATTTAACACCTGGGCTTGAAGACTATTTCTTATGTATAGCGCTACCCCTCCGCCTCTTCTGTCCTGCTTGTCTTTCCTATACAGTGTATACTCACTAATATTATATTCGTCTCCATCACTCTCGGATAACCAAGTCTCTGTAACAGCTATCATATCGTACTTACTTTTGAGACTTCTAGCATTTAGATAAAAGCATTTAATGGCTATCTTACTGAGTTGTTGCCCTTGTTTTGATGTAGTCTCTCCTGTTTTTTTGTTGTTTTCTCCCCCCTTCCTTTCTAGTTTAAATGCTTCTGAACCTCCTCGAGGATCCTTTCTCCGAGTAGATTGGTTCCCTTTTAATTTAAGTGCAGTCCGTCCCGCCTATGCAGATAGTCGTTGTTGTAGAATGTTGTCCAATGTTCAAGGAATATATGAAGCCTTCCTGTGTGCACCACGATTTCAGTCATGCATTTAGATTATTTATTTCCAGCTGTCCATATGGTCCTTTGCAAGGTGCAGGCAGTATCCCAGAAAATACCACAGTTTTGGTCTTGTCTTTTAATTTCCTTCCTAGCTCTCTGAATTTGTTTTGCAGGGATCTTGGCCTGTCTCTCCAATGTGGACGACTACGACCGGGTCGTCTCCTGTTTGTTCTAGGAGCCTGTCCACGTTCTCAGTGATGTGCGTGACAAAGGCTCCCGGGAGGCAGCACACTGTTGTTGTAAGGGGGTGCAGGCTGCGCACTTTCTGTGTTTCTCAATGTGGAGTCCCCGACAATCATGACCTCCCTTCTTTTTGCTGTCTGGCCAGCACTGTTTATAGGTGGTTTATAGGTGGTTGTGTTTGACTAAGTTTCTTTTTTCCCAGCTCTGTCTACCTGAATCCAGCTGTTCAGACCCTGTGATATCTCCTTGGTGGCTTTCTGTCTGTTAGGGGTGAAAACTTCCAAGAACTCCGGGTGTGCCAACTCCTCAAGCTCCTGTTGCTCTGTCATTTCCTGCAGCTCCATTTCTAGCTTACTTACTCATTTAAACAAGTCCTGGATCCTTTACACACACTTGGTTAAGCTCTGCTGGGTTTTGTCGGATTTCCCACATCATGCAGGTGTCACAGATTACTGGCTTGAAGGCCTTTTTTTTTAGTGTAAGTTTAGTTTTGCAGCTGTCAACCTGCTTTCAAACTGCTTCAAAACTGCTCTGTACTTTTCCATGAGTACTTCCCCACGATGTCGCTCTCCCGCTGTCTCTGTATGAACTGTCTTGCTTTTGTTTGTGTTGTTAGATCCGTCCCGCCCCCTTGTCTCAGATCAGCGGCGAATTTGAATCAGCTGCTCTGAGTTTCAGTTTGTTATCACAAAAGGACTGTTACAATTTAAGCTGCAGTAATTTCCCAATTTTCTGTATTTACTGATTAAGCAGTTAAAGATTGAATTTCTCCTTACTGCTTCAAAACTGCTCCCGCTGTCGCTGTGTGAACTGTTGACATGACTGGCACACACTCAGGCAGGATCTTGTTTTATGAGGGTCTATAAATGTGGCGTGCGTGTGTGCATTTAATTAAGCAAGCTAATTTGTATAATTTACGAGGAGGAGAGAGAGGCTTTTTAATCTGGGAAGGGAGAGCTGCTGTCCTCTGTGTTTGGACAAAGCTTTAAAGGATACAGCACTAACAACGTCATTTATTTGAAGCTGTCAGTGAAGAATGTTTATCGATCGTTCCTTGCACATACTTCCAGTCAACTTCACAAAATTCAGACAAAGTCGACACTGAAAACACATCGGTCATGGGAAAGCAGTGACTGGCCTTTGAGTTCTTTTCAAGATAATACACGACAAACATTTACAATGTTCTTTTCATGATAATACACGACAAACATTTGCAATGTACTTTGGAGAAATATATATATATTTTTAACATGTGCTCAGGAAGTGTAAAAAAAATGTTTAGAATTTTTCCCCACACCCCAGTACATTTGCACTGTAATTGTGCAGTTTCCCTATGCTTTCACCACAGTTATTCTACGCATTTACCAGACCATGTAAATTCAAAATGCACTGTCCCAACCACAGAATATAAATAAGATGAAAACAAAATCCTGGAGCCCTAGAAATGAACTAAATGTGTCAAAGCAAAGAATAATACCAAGTTGGATCAATCATGCTTTATGCTTAATTGATACAATATGCACAAACTGTACACCTGGCATAAATTCATACAAATACAATGTACAATCTGTGGTTTTAGTTGTATTTTTTCTCAAACATTTTGTAACATTTTGCTGACAGCTGAAAGAAAAGGAGTAAGTATTCACGTAGGCTGTGTCTTACAATACACATGGAAACAGGTATATAGCGCACCTTGTATCCTGTGTGTCACAGCTTTCTATTGGACTAGTGCCGTAGTACCATTTCAGACCTATGCTGAGAGAGAGAGAGAGAGATAAACCACCAACATCACTTAATTGCGTAGGGGGAGGGGGGGGAGAGAGAGAGAGAGAGAGAGAGAGAGAGAGAGAGAGAGAGAGAGAGAGAGAGAGAGAGAGAGAGAGAGAGAGAGAGAGAGAGAGAGAGAGAAACCGCCAACATCACTTCATTGCGTAGGGGGAGAGAGTCCTCTGATATCAGCTCATCTGTTATGGGTTCAAGGGTTGGCACCGATAAGAAACAGCCTGTCTGAAAACAACAACCTGCCTTATCTGCTTTATTAATCCCATCGTGCGATGTGGAGTGAATTGGCATCGCAGCCCATTATAATTGAATGGAATGGCAACGGCTGGCCGTGAACCAACACAAGCAAGCTCTGTGATCTAGAGGTCAGTACTCAGTACGGGTCTGATGCTGATGTCAGTATTATTAACTCATCAGCCACTGGGAGGAGATCTGGTACAGATGTGCAATCCAGTCACTCAGCACAGACGGTTCTATCAAACCATAAACGATTGTAGTGACAGTTTCAGTCTTTTAACCTGGTTGCAAGGGAGTGAATCTCATTTGCCCAGCTGATCTCCAAGGCATCCCTGTAGCAGTGCCACTGCTTCTGTATAAAGTGGCTACTACAATGGTAATATAATAATATAGTTATTTTTATATAGCACCTTTCAGAGTGGACCACCATCACAAAGCGCTTTACAGAGGTAGGCTGGTAATTGATGCTAACAACACAACAACCGTGACACGGCTCTTTTCTATTGGAGGCCAGGTCTTCTGTTATTGCTCAATAATGGAACAGTAAATAAAGCACTGATTCTGATGCCTGTTCTAACACCACTGCTCATCGATGAAATGCTTCACTCGGACTATTGTGATGTCACGATATGGAAATGTTCCCCCTTGTGGTACATTTTTACCAATGGCAGCCTCGCCCCACTGTAGCTGCCGTTGTGCTACCATTGCCCCTTAGTACAGGCCATTGTCACTGTAGTGCCACTGTCTCTGCAATTAGGATAATTTGGGAAGGGTATAGTTAGCATGCTGTGGCAGCATCATCCCATTAAAAATGCCCTACCATTGCCCCTTAGTGCGGAACCATTGCCACTGTAGCACCACTGTCTGTGAATTGCCATTGAATATTATTTAGGAAGGGGGTTGAATATTTGAATGTACAGTATTATTTAGGAAGGGGATTGAATAGTTGAATGTATTATTCAGGAAGGGGGTTGAATATTTGAATGTATTATTTAGGAAGGGGATTGAATAGTTGAATGTATTATTCAGGAAGGGGGTTGAATATTTGAATGTATTATTTAGGAAGGGGGTTGACTATTTGAATGTATTATTTAGGAAGGGGGTTGACTATTTCAGTGCCTGGTGGAATGAATGCTACGGAGGAAGTCTTTAGAAGCTGTGACCACGGCCCTCTCTTCACTCGGTGCCTGTGAAAGGAGGCAGTCTTGGGAAATTCTCAAGCTTCACAAAAGAGTTTGTTTGTTTTTGTGAAGCACTGGAATAACTAATTAAGAACCAGTGGAGAGGATCCAATTGCTGTGACACAAGGAGGGGAGCAGGCTGAAAATAGGGGAGACTCACCTTTGGACAGTAATGCTTTCAAAATTAGCAAATAATGAGGGTGATGAGAAATCTGTTTCTTGTGTGAGTTCTGGGTCATTACGGCTAATTGATCGCTCTATTCTATTGGTTATATGATTTCAAGGACATCGAAAAAGACTTGAAACGTTTGCCATTGAATTAATTTATTTTAGTAATTCTAAACTCAGCACTATTGACCGTTAAATAGTTGATAACTAACACCAAGCATAATACAATAATTATTCATTATTATAAAAAAAAGAAAACGACCTAAAAAGTGCAAATTTTTTGTTTCAACTTTTACCAAAATGAACATGAATTCAAATGTTTTATGACTAACTTTTACTAGAACCGTAGCAGCTTTACATGAACAAAAAAAATGTCAACGTGCGTGGTGTGCAGGGTGAGTCACACAGTCAAGGGAGCGCAGGGGTCCCCGAGGGTCTCCCTGGTAAAGACACAACCACGTGGTGTGCAGGTACTGGCTGTGTAAAGTTCTTTACTGGGGATTCCACAGGGAGAATTGACTCTGGAGCTTGGTAGGGAGGCAAAGGGACAGTCACCTCACCTGCTACAGCAGCTCCCTACTGGCCAGGCGGCTGGTGAGCTCAAACACCTGCAGGGCTGGCCTTTGCCCTCCAGGGGCTGGTAGCTCACATCCATGGGAGATACTGAAATTGAAGACGGAATCTATGAAAAAGACCTAGGAGTTTATGTTGACTCAGAAATTTCTTCATCTAGGCAATGTAGGGAAGCTATAAAAAAGGCCAACAAGATGCGCGGATATATTGTGAGAAGTGTTGAATTTAAATCAAGGGAAGTAATGTTAAAACTTTACAATGCATTCGTAAGACCTCATCTAGAATATTGTGTTCAGTTCTGGTCACCTCATTACAAAAAGGATATTGCTGCTTTAGAAAGAGTGCAATGAAGAGCGACCAGAATTGAATCTATTCAGTATTGAACAAAGAAGACTACACGGTGATCTGATTCAAGCAGATTCAAGCTGATCCCAGGGGACTTTTTTGACCTGAAAAAAGAAACATGGACCAGGGGTCACAAATGGAGATTAGATAAAGGGGCATTCAGAACAGAAAATAGAAGGCACTTTTTAATACACAGAGAATTGTGAGTGTCTGGAACCAACTCCCCAGTAATGTTGTTGAAGCCGACACCCTGGGATCCTTCAAGAAGCTGCTTGATGAGATTCTGGGATCAATAAGCTACTAACAACCAAACGAGCAAGATGGGCTGATTGGCATCCTCTCGTTTGTAAACTTTCTTATGTTCTATATTTTCTTATGTTCCACTGTGGCGCTCCAGGGTGTAAAGAGGCGATTGGCTTGAGGATCGGAGGACGCCGCTGACCTTCATTTCTCCTGAACTGTTGTGGGGAGTTGCTCTGGTGAGGGAACATAGTTGGACATTCAATGTTTATTTTACCCCCCAATCGCTATGAAACTTAAGCCTGTCTTCGGACCAAAAACCAGTCGTGCCACATTCCAGGGTTGGGTCCGCTGCAGTTTACAGTTATATTCACTTGTCAAATATTTGTGAACACTTTTATTTTAACTCCAGGCTGAGTGTTAAGCCATACATCAGGTTGATCAGGAATCATTCTCAGCAAACACATTATAGCTTTGAAGGAATAGCTGATCTGAATTGGCAGCTCGGCCCATTGAATTGAATGGAGAGGTAAACGCTGGATGTGAACTGCAAGCTGTAAGGTTCAAACACAAACTCCTTACCATTGAACTAGGGAGTCAGCTCTGCAGTGGAGAGGTCAGTACGGGTCTGGCTGATGTCAGTGGTATTAACTCATCAGCCGCTAGGAGGAGATTCATTACAACAGATACAAAAACATTAGAAAGAAATCTTTCAGTGAACTCGAGAGACCTGGGTACAAAGTGAAGTGACCAGACAGTGGTCTCAGCCTCAAGCTCCCTTCCATTTGTTACATAGCTCTGAAATGTGCAGTTTTGAAAGAAACACACGTTATAGAAAACATCTATTTTTAATATATACAGTATGGTACTACACTTGGTTAAAGAAATCTCTGTTTACAAGCCACGCTTTTCCTTACACTTCCTGGGTCATATGGAGGGTGAAATTGTCCCCACCCTTTCACTGGCTTCTCTCCTGTCAATAGTTTTGTGCTACACTTGCAAAGCAATCAAATAAGCTACAGGTTTTATCAGTACATTGGAAAAGGTGTCTCCCTTCTTTAGTCGTTCTCTTGTACATCACAGAAAATGAATTGACGTTCCAGCTCCGCTTGGAGTAAAGCACATTGAACGAGTGCAGCTCGCAGATACACGCTGGTCTTGCAGATACGTGTTGGTCTTGCAGATACACGCTGGTCTTGCAGATACACGCTGGTCTTGCAGATACGTGTTGGTCTTGCAGATACGTGTTGGTCTTGCAGATACACGCTGGTCTTGCAGATGTACGCTGGTCTTGCAGATGCACGCTGGTCTTGCAGATTTTTTGTGTGTAAGTTGCTACAGAGCAAACTAATAATGTAGGCATCTGCATTACAAATATAACCTTCCTGCAATCACGGATGGGTTGTAATTAAAAAAAAAAAACCTGGGAGGCTGTGATCACTTTATTTGAAACCAGGTAAACAGATACAGTGCAATTCCATATGCTTATCCGTTCTTTTAAATTGCAATCTGTTATAAAATGTCTATGCATAAGTTTGTGCTTTCACAAGTTTGTAGAAGGACGCCTTTTTTAAATTCTACATTCTAAATGCTTATTATTGTTTGAATTTATTACATATAGGTTTTTTGCTTTCAGTTATGCAAGCAACACTACATCGATATATTTGTTGGTCCTACCAAGCGCTCTCCTCCAAAGAGGTTGAGGAGTTTAAATGCTGAAACAAGTAGACAAGGTAGACACAGACAAGCGCTAACGTTACTTTTAGTTTTTTAAATGATCCGCTTATTACAGAACATGTTTATAACTGACTTTAAAAATATAACGTGCTGTAATGTAAAATGTTTAAAATACCGTGCCTTTAAAAACTGCATCGTGCGAGTATACACGCAGTAAACAAAGTGATTCGTTTTCCACCTACATATGCGCAATTTCTTTTAAAAATCAAGTACCCAATTTGGGGTTATTAAATGACCACTTAGTGATAGTTAAAACAAATAAGGATAATCAGAGATTCAAGGTTTAATTTAATTTATTGTCTTACGTTAACAATAATATAATACGCGGCAATTACGCTTTCATTGTTTTAATTAGGGTCTGTTTCTTGTAGCCATGACTTCACCAACTGGCCAAATAAATATGGAATGAAGTGTTTGTTCCAACGACGTATTGTTTTAATGTAATAACCCTTATTGCTTCGTCTGTTGAAGACTGATAACAAGCAGAGTGCCACCTTCGTGTTAGCTTGACTGACCATCTGTTGTCTCTTTGTTTGCTGTTCTTTAGTAAGCAGACAAGGCTTTTTTTTTATCAGCATATGTAGCCTATCTTGCGTTTTGTATATCAGTATTTTTACGACGAGAACAACGACAGAGCTTGTTGTTAATATTAATAAGTAAAGAAGGTTATGATTAGTTTACACCTCAGTCTCTGTTGTTCGCTATCTTTGCTGTATCACTGATCTCCGGGGTCGGAGAGTGCAGCCCTCGCCGTAGACCGGTATCCAAGTGACCAGCTAGCCTTCTGGAACCGGCCGGCTCCGCGCCTCTCTCTCCCGCGTCTCCATGCGAACTGAGAGTGCAAACTACCCCTGGAGCCGGCAGCTTGCTCAAACAGCAGAGTACATAAACTTTAAAAATGGTTTCCCGTGTCTGAAATGAGCATTATGATGAGTTATCATAAACTAATATTGTGGTGGTTATGAACCCCGTATTTCAAAGCTTGTATTTACTTAACGACTACTTTTTTTAAAGTTACAAAATGAGAAATGAACACCTCACTGACTGAAACTGGTTCCACGGGTTAATTGTTTCTGTAAATTATTATTATTATTTGTTTATTTAGCAGACGCCTTTATCCAACTTACAGAGACTAGGGTGGGTGAACTATCAGCTGCAGAGTCACTTACAACAAAGTCTCACCAGAAAGACTGACAAGGAGGTGAAGTGACTTGCTCAGGGTCACACAGTGAGTGAGTTGGGATTTGAAGCGGGGACCTCCTGGTTACAAGCCCTTTTCTTTAACCACTGGACCACACAGCCTCCTCGTTAAAGATAATTAAGTTATTTTGTTCCATCCATATATGTTTGTGAAACTAGACGGCAATTGCTTTCTAACACTACATTTATTGTGGACATGAAAAAAAAACAGTACACATTCAGTACATTGTAACCATGCATAATAACATTGTAATTATGTGTAAGTACACATGCATTTACTAAGTAATTACTATGTAAATTATTAATTAGAGACACTTTCAGCCTGCTTTTCAAAAGCGGCAGAGTGAAAAACAGATCGCAGAACACCTTCGTGACACCTGATAGGTGGCAAAATGTATTTTCGAAAGTCGTATAAGTCAGTGGCGCAATGGAAATTTAGGCTTTGCGTTTTTTACAGCTGGTTAAGCAATTGAAATTCATAATTGATCGGTCCTTTCAATGAATCGGTCATCAGCAGGAGTCGTGCAAAGCGCGTAGCGAGTAGGAGAAATTAACCTGCCCCTGTTGAAAATCGACACGTATAATTGGTGGCAAAAAATAAAAAAACTTGCAGTGAAAATGCATTGCAACCTCTATTTTCTCTCTAAAAATGCACCTTCTGAAAATTTGTATTCATTTTCCAATTTTTCCTCCCAAATTTGTAATGTCCAGTTATTATTCAACCTGGCTCACCACTGCAACCCCTGAACTAACTCGGGAGAGATGAAGACGAGCACTCGCGTCCTCCTAAACGTGTGCCGTCAGCCTGCAATGCAGCCACATTCAGAACTTACAGCGTCGGAGGACCACGCAGTTATGAATTGCGTACAGGCCGGACTGCAGGCAACCTAATCCTTACCCCTAGCACTTGGCCAGTTGTGCGCCGCCCCCTGGGTCAGCAGTGGAATAACCTGGATTCGAACCGGCGATCTCCAAGCTATAGGACGCATCCTTCACTTCGGTACAGCGCCTTTACTGGATGTGTCACTCGGGAGCCCCTGCATTTGGCATCTTGTACTATCTCCTTAACTGCTGAGTGGTTCTTATTGCAATCTCTCTCACACTGTTGTGTTTCGTATATAATCATATATGATCATTCCAGCACATTGTGGGTCCACTACACCACTGCTAACCACAAGGCCAGGATCACCACTGCTGCCTGAAGGAAACAGTACCGGAACAGAGCAGCGTTACTTCTCTGTAGACAGTCTCCACAGCAAAGTGTGCAGTTAGCTCTGGCAAAACCCATCAGCATGAGAAGAGATGACAAAGAGGAACTGTAAAGAATTGGGTTGAAACCCCAGTCTCTTCTGAGTGAAAGGAGTGCCTGACTAGTGTGGAGATGTACCTGAACATCTCCCCCAAAGCAGAGGGCTGCTTCAAGAACTTGAAGAAAATCAGCTCAAAAAATCTTCTGCAGGCATCCCAGGACGAGCTACAGCACAGACCCACTTAAACCTCATAAAGTTTTCTTTTCGTTTGGTCACAAGAAATGCCACACCACGCCTCTCAATCCGCTGGTTGTGTTTAAAGTTTGCTGAGGCATTACTGTGTTTATTATACTGTATGTACAGTAATAAGGTTTTTTAAAAAGCATTCAAATAGTTTTGTTATTTTATCTGTATTAGGTACAGTATTAGATTATTTACAGTAACTCTGTAATCCACAGCACTGTCTAATGTGGCACAATCTTCCAGTCCCAAGTGACGCCGGATTGGCCAGGTTTTACTGTATATCTTATAAATAGGGTCTGCTATATATTATAAAGACAATTCTGAGAGCTGTATCGCATTAACATCAGGGTCTGCTGTATAAAGACATTTCAGATGCCATTATTTCTTAAGCATAACACATGGCACATTTATGAGCAGTTCATAACTATAAATTGCAAATGCTTAATTCCACATGAGGAATTCTCTGCGACTGGTTGTTTTTTCATTTGTGTTCTTCTTGTTCAGACTCTGCTGTGATAGGGTCTGCTGGCAGACATGCATGTCGCTGAGAGCTAGGAATTCCACAGAGATGATGAGGCTGAGGTGTTGGTTATTAAGAAAAATCTTCTTGACTCTGTCTCTCCTCAAACTGAACTGCTGACAGCTACTGTTTTCTGTCTCCTGACCTCAATTAATTCAAGTCTAAAGATGTAGACTGGCTTCCTAGAGGGAGTTTAGACTGATCGCCTTTTCTAGGGAGGGAGCAGTTCAGTCTCCATGTCTCAAGCTTGCCCTGGACTGGAGGGAGCACCCATTCTATAAATCAGTCATTTGAATAAACTGTGATACCATTTGCTTACCTCTAATTTAATACCACTCATCCACTTTCCATTAAACTATTAATTGCCATTTCTTATACTATACTATTCTGTGCATGCTTTTGATCTAATAGTAATGATTAAGATTGGTCAGGTTTGCCGTCATTCTGACGTGTTCTGTTGTTCTAATATTGAGAAGCTGCTCAATGTAACTGTCTGTCACCTTGCTTGCACACTTCACTTTTTTTCCCCTGTAAGCAAATAGAAGCAGCTGGAGTTGAAAGGTCACACAATCACATGATTTCTCAAGACCAGGAAGCAAAACGAAAAAAGACCAAAATAGGCCTACAAGCAAGATGCAGTCAATTAGATTGATCAATAGTGAAAAGATACGGAAGTCTCAGTGTTTCAGCATGACAGCGTAAGGTTGATACAATGCAGGGGGATTCCCCAGGGGGTAAAATGCTCTGAAATTTGAAGTGTTGAATCCCTCAGAAAAGTTTAACGGTACATTTGCAAAGTAATTCAGCAGTTTTCATGCTTTTCCCAAGGCTATACTGTGCATTTACTATAGTATACCGTGGTTTGCCATGTTTTTAAATATGCTTTACAATGCTTCCCTATGCTTTACCATACCTCTCTGTGCTTTACAATGCTTGCCTGTGCTTTACCAGACGTCTCTGTCCTTTACAATGCTTGCCTATGCTTTACCATACCTCTCCGTGCTTTACAATGCTTGCCTATGCTTTACCATACTTCTCTGTGCTTTACCATGCTTACCTGTGTTTACCAGACCTCTCTGTCCTTTACAATGCTTGCCTATGCTTTACCATACCTCTCTGTGCTTGCCTATGCTTTACCAGACCTCTCTGTCCTTTACAATGCTTGCCTATGCTTTACCAGACCTCTCCGTGCTTTACAATGCTTGCCTATGCTTTACCATACTTCTCTGTGCTTTACAATGCTTACCTGTGCTTTACCAGACCTCTCTGTGCTTTACAATGCTTGCCTATGCTTTACCATACCTCTCGGTGCTTCACAGTGCTTCCTATGCTTTACCAGACCTCTGTGTTTTACAATGCTTCCCTATGCTTTACCAGACCTCTCTGTTCTTGACAGTGCTTGCCTATGTTTCATTACACTTTGTTGTGCTTTCACTGTGAGGGACACTCCAGTCAGGCTGTGTCACAGACACACAGACGCCTTGTAGAGATAGTGGCAGGGCGGTAGAGCTCAGTTCCAGCATGCTACATCATTTCTGTCAGGAGTCTGGTTTATGCATCTCTTGTATATTGCCGCATGCTTCTCTGTTGTTTCCTTGCTCTCTGAGACTGTGTTTGCTGCCCCCTATAGATGGGTCTGCATGGCTGTGCAGAGCAGCAGAGCCTCATGGGGTTTGGTGGCTTCAGTCACAGATTGCTGCTTTGACACATCCCAATGGAGGATCACAAGGATTTCAAACTAGCCTTCACGGGACCCTCAGCCTTGCCATCAAACCCACTGAAAGTGTCTTCTAATGGCATCTTCATAGTTCCACTGCCCTGTACCTGATTATGATGCAAGCACTCTGGGTGTGGGTGCTTTGACTGAGTCCAGGAGCAGTTTATTCTCCTTGTGGAACAAACATATATATTTAATATATGGTAAAAAATTATGATCCTCATACTTTTCATATATAGAAATTGGCCCCCTTTTTTTAAATATATTTAAAATTTATGGGATATATTTAAAATATATTTTAGTCCGTAATCCATATATTTATTTTATATGGATTACAGACTAATGAAAATATATTCAAAATATAAAATAAATATATGGATTCCAGACTAATCTATATTTTAAATATATCGCATATATTTCAAATATATAAAAAAGGGGGCCAATTTCTATATATGAAAAATATAAGGATCATACTTTTAATGTTACAAGAGGCAATGTATTTTAAACCCTTAGTTATTAAATGGTATCAGTGATAATGTTAGCACTAAATATCAGCAGTGTGGAGTAGTGGTTAGGGCTCTGGACTCTTGACCGGTGGATTGTGGGTTCAATAACTGGTGGGAGACACTGCTGCTGTACCCTTGAGCAAGGTACTTTACCTAGATTGCTCCAGTAAAAACCCAACTGTATAAATGGGTCATTGTATGTAAAAATAATGTGATATCTTGTAACAATTGTAAGTTGCCCTGGATAAGGGCGTCTGCTAAGAAATAAATAAATAGAAGTATAGGCAAGAAAATGTATTAAACCCGTTGCTAGCAAAGCTTTAGAGGGGAGCCAGTGCTAAAGTTTCTTGTGTTAATAAGAAGTAAGGAAATGGATTTTAAATCCTTGGTTAGGACTCCTTTAAAGGTAAAAAACTAAAGCCGAGCTGCCTCTTCAACTTTGAGAGACTGCACAAGAGCCATGGAAATGTAAAGACAGCACTTACCCGTTTCTCAATTCTGATTTCTATCCAGCATGGACTGAAAATATCCAAAACCAGTCGTCAGTCTAAACAATCCTCTTGCTGCTTTGCTTCCCTTTTCTGCTTGTTTTGCACCCAGATGCGATGGAGAGGTGTTTGAAAGTGAAAGGGGTTCTGCTCACCCCTCCACACCCCATGGAGTTTCTGCTAATGCCGCGTCCTGTCACTGGGACCTGCGAAACTTCACTGTCCTGTTCTATTTATGCTTCCTGTGAAGTTTCTATAATTAATGTCTCTTCATTTAATCCGGGATGGCTTTGTGTGTTGACTCGTCTGCTCGCTGCTGCCTCAATATTCAGCAGGTATGACTGCCAATAAATAAACAGGCAGCAAAACAACATTTGACATGGTTGAGAACGGGCTGCTCGGGCTCATAGGAGGACCTGTCAGCCATTCTTAATTGAAAAAAAACATTTCTTCTATTAAAAAGTAGCTTCAGATGTCATGTTCTTATTTTTTCTTGTACTTTTTCATGATGTTTCATCATTCTGAATGTCTCTATTGCGATTGTGTGCTGGGCTGCTCTTCAGTTCTAGTGTGATTGTGTGCTGGGCTGCTCTTCAGTTCTAGTGTGATTGGGTGCTGGGCTGCTCTTCAGTTCTAGTGTGATTGGGTGCTGGGCTGCTCTTCAGTTCTAGTGTGATTGGGTGCTAGGCTGCTCTTCAGTTCTAGTGTGATTGGGTGCTAGGCTGCTCTTCAGTTCTAGTGTGATTGGGTGCTAGGCTGCTCTTCAGTTCTAGTGTGATTGTGTGCTGGGCTGCTCTTCAGTTCTAGTGTGATTGTGTGCTGGGCTGCTCTTCAGTTCTAGTGTGATTGGGTGCTAGGCTGCTCTTCAGTTCTAGTGTGATTGTGTGCTATGCTGCTCTTCAGTTCTAGTGTGATTGCGTGCTAGGCTGCTCTTCAGTTCTAGTGTGATTGTGTGCTGGTCGGCTCTTCAGTTCTAGTGTGATTGGGTGCTGGGCTGCTCTTCAGTTCTAGTGTGATTGTGTGCTGGTCGGCTCTTCAGTTCTAGTGTGATTGGGTGCTAGGCCGCTCTTCAGTTCTAGTGTGATTGGGTGCTAGGCTGCTCTTCAGTTCTAGTGTGATTGGGTGCTAGGCTGCTCTTCAGTTCTAGTGTGATTGCGTGCTAGGCTGCTCTTCAGTTCTAGTGTGATTGTGTGCTAGGCTGCTCTTCAGTTCTAGTGTGATTGCGTGCTGGGCTGCTCTTCAGTTCTGTGTAACACAGGCTGGATCAGCCAAAGTGTCTTACTAGAAGTAAGAGCCAGTGCCATCTTGTGACCTTCCACTTGGGATCTTTTTGTTTTGCTGGCAATACAATAGCTGTGCACTAGATCAGTAGATGAGCTGGTTAATATCTACAACACTACCTGGACTGGTATCTTAGATACTGTAGCGCCAATCAAAACTCAGAGAGTGTCTTTTAAAAAAAGCTCACCGTGGTTTAATGGTAAACTAGAACGGAGATGGGGGCAATCTAAACTGCACGTTCATTACATCACATAGAAGAGCCACCTGGTTAAATATAGGAAGACTCTGGCGTTGGATAGATCATCATATTATTCTAATTTAATTGAAACAAATACAAATAATCCTAGATTTCTTTTTGCTACCCTAAATTAATCAATCCTTTCCCTAATACTGTAGTCCTACCCGTGACATTGGCTCCTCTCACAGCTGCAATGACTTCTTATATTTCTTTAAAAATAAAATACTAGACATCAGAAATGAGATTTCACAGACCCCTTCTATTAAGGAGGACTCCGGCAGAATTTTACCAACTACACCTATTAAGGCTACTATGGAGGCTTTTTCTTTGATTACCTTACAGAAACTGACAGCTAGTTTGACATATGAGAGCTACTACATGCTGTCTTGATCCTATTCCTACAAACCTATTAAAGATGTTCTTGGTGTTATTAATACCCACATGTTAATATATATATATATATATATATATATATATATATATATATATATATATATATATATATATATATATTGTAAGGCAGTGTGTTGTGTGAGACAGCAGGGAGGGGGTTAAAACCTCCCTGAAGGAAAAATGGCACCTTTTTGTATTTAGTTAATTAGTTTTGTTAATTGTTTTATTATTAATTATCCCCTGCACCTGGTAGCTATTGTAAATTAGAGCCAGGTGCAGGGTATTTAAGAGGAGCAGTCAGTCTGCTCAAGGCTGCTGAGTAGAGGGAGGCAGAAAGAGGTGCTCTGCTTCCCAGCAGTCATAAAAGAGTAAGTGCTGTGTAAACCTGTGAGTTTGTGTCGGTGCCAGGTAAACGGCTTAGCCGTCCTGCAAGTTAGTCAGGGAAATTACCTGTTTAGTTAGAGCTCGTACAGAGCTAGGTGTTTGTTTTGTATTTTGTTTATTTTGTGTTTATTAAAAATTAGCGCAACCGCGCTTTGGAAAACGCCATTTCTCTGTCCTGGGTCGTAATTTTAAAGGGGCACGAACCCGTGTTAGGTGAAACCTTTTCACAATATATATATATATATATATATATATATATATATATATATATATTGTGAAGGGTTTTAGTCCTTCGGGTTCTTTTCCAGCACTTAAAATGACCCAGCCACACACAAAACTTGATTTTTAACAGCGCTGTTGCGCTAATTTTTTAATAGTCACAAAACCAAAATAAACACAATACAAAACAAACACCTAGCTCTGTACGAGCACTAACTACACCTCAGGAACACCCTGACTGCCAGTGGGACAGCTAGGCTGTTTCCCCACTACACAATAAACACCACACAGGTTTCATACAACGTACTTTTTACCTTACGACTGCTGGGAAGCAGAGTACCTCTTCCTGCCTCCTTCTACTCAGCAGCCTAGAACAGACTGACTGCTCTCTTTAAATACCCTGCACCTGGCTCTAATTTACAATGATCACCAGGTGCAGGGGATAATTAAATAATAAAACAAAACAATTACAACAACCAATGTGCATTTGCACATGTTTTCTGCAGGGAGTATTTTAACCCCCTCCCTGCTGTGTTACACATCCTTCCCCTCAAGTGTGCAACACTGATCGGCCATTCCAAGGCCACCCCCTCCCCTAAAACACAACCACCCACCCTCGAGTCCACAAATGTCAATTTTCGCCCTCTTCCACGGGCGGACTTGAGGGTGGATCGGTCCACGTCCCGGCCGAGCCAGGTAAGGACCATGCACCGGCGACGAGGGACCCCAACAGGCTGACAGGGGCGACCGGAGCGTAGGCCGGGGCACTGGAGGATGCAGCAGTGGACAGAGGTCTTCCCCTGGGAACCGGTGCAGTGATGTCCGATCACCCAGGGGAAGCGAAGCAGCTAACAGGGGGAGCAACAGCGACGTCTGGCAGCAGCCCAGCGACGTCTGGGTGCTCGGGGAGAGCGGAGCAGGGAACCAGGGGCAGAGCTGTGGCCAGTGTTGCAGACTCCTGGGCTCTAGGTCCAGCACAGGGAGGTCCAGGAAGGCCGGCAGGGTGCCCAGGAGCAAGGGGCGAGGGACCGGACGCAGCGACGCCGGACTGGACCGTAGGGGTGGTGGTCGGGGCTGTGGTGGAGGTATGCTTTTCGCCTCCCCTCTGGGCTCCGGAAGCAGCGGCTCCTCCCCTCTGGGCTCCGGAAGCGGCAGCTCCTCCCCTGTGGGCTCCGGAAGCGGCGGCTCCTCCCCTGTGGGCTCCGGAAGCGGCGGCTCCTCCCCTCTGGGCTCCGGAAGCGGCGGCTCCTCCCCTCTGGGCTCCGGAAGCGGCGGCTCCTCCCCTCTGGGCTCCGGAAGCGGCTCTGGTTCCACTACCAGTGTTTCCTCACCCAGTTCTTGCTCCGTTGCAGACGGTTCTGGTTGTACCGCAGGCCACTCCCATTTTAGCACAGCCCAGTCCGTCTTCTGGATCAGCAGTTCCAACTCTGTCTGTTCTTGTGGGGGGAACCCTCGCTCTCGCCTTCGCCTCTCATTCTCTTCTCGTTGCCTGCGGTTGGCCTCTTCTTGTTCCGCAACCATCTGTTTAAGCACTTTAATCGCATCTAAAAAGTCTTCTGTCTCCATTTTTATTTTCCTCGGGTCAGTAGTGCTGTTTACTTCTGACACCATATGTGAAGGGTTTTAGTCCTTCGGGTTCTTTTCCAGCACTTAAAATGACCCAGCCACACACAAAACTTGATTTTTAACAGCGCTGTTGCGCTAATTTTTTAATAGTCACAAAACCAAAATAAACACAATACAAAACAAACACCTAGCTCTGTACGAGCACTAACTACACCTCAGGAACACCCTGACTGCCAGTGGGACAGCTAGGCTGTTTCCCCACTACACAATAAACACCACACAGGTTTCATACAACGTACTTTTTACCTTACGACTGCTGGGAAGCAGAGTACCTCTTCCTGCCTCCTTCTACTCAGCAGCCTAGAACAGACTGACTGCTCTCTTTAAATACCCTGCACCTGGCTCTAATTTACAATGATCACCAGGTGCAGGGGATAATTAAATAATAAAACAAAACAATTACAACAACCAATGTGCATTTGCACATGTTTTCTGCAGGGAGTATTTTAACCCCCTCCCTGCTGTGTTACAATATATATATATATATATATATATATATATATATATATATATATATATATTAGTACTGTGCAAAAGTTTTAAGCAGGTGTGAAAAAATGCTGTAAAGTAAGAATGCTTTCAAAAATAGACATGTTAATAGTTTATATTTATCAGTTAACAAAATGCAAAGTGAGTGAACAGAAGAAAAATCTACATCAAATCAGTATTTGGTGTGACCACCCTTTGCCTTCAAAACAGCATCAATTCTTCTAGGTACACTTGCACGCAGTTTTTGAAGGAACTTGGCAGGTAGGTTGGCCCAAACATCTTGGACAACTAACCACAGTTATTCTGTGGATTTAGGCAGCCTCAGTTGCTTCTCTCTCTTCATGTAATCCCAGACAGACTCGATGATGTTGAGATCAGGGCTCTGTGGGGGCCATACCATCACTTCCAGGACTCCTTGTTCTTCTTTACTCTGAAGATAGTTCTTAATGACTTTCGCTGTATGTTTGGGGTCGTTGTCATGCTGCAGAATAAATTTGGGGCCAATCAGATGCCTCCCTGATGGTATTGCATGATGGATAAGTATCTGCCTGTACTTCTCAGCACTAAGGAGACCATTAATTCTGACCAAATCCCCAACTCCATTTGCAGAAATGCAGCCCCAAACTTGCAAGGAACCTCCACCATGCTTCACTGTTGCCTGCAGACACTCATTCGTGTACCGCTGTCCAGCCCTTCGGCGAACAAACTGCCTTCTGCTACAGCCAAATATTTCAAATTTTGACTCATCAGTCCAGAGCACCTGCTGCCATTTTTCTGCACCCCAGTTCCTGTGTTTTCATGCATAGTTGAGTCGCTTGGCCTTGTTTCCACATCGGAGGTATGGCTTTTTGGCCGCAAGTCTTCCATGAAGGCCACTTCTGACCAGACTTCTCCGGACAATAGATGGGTGTACCAGGGTCCCACTGTTTTCTGCCAATTCTGAGCTGATGGCACTGCTGGACATCTTCCGATTGCGAAGGGAAGTAAGCATGATGTGTCTTTCATCTGCTGCAGTAAGTTTCCTTGGCCGACCACTGCGTCTACGGTCCTCAACGTTGCCCGTTTCTTTGTGCTTCTTCAAAAGAGCTTGGACAGCACATCTGGAAACCCCTGTCTGCCTTGAAATTTCTGCCTGGGAGAGACCTTGCTGATGCAGTATAACTACTTTGTGTCTTGTTGCTGTGCTCAGTCTTGCCATGGTGTATGACTTTTGACAGTAAACTGTCTTCAGCAATCTCACCTTGTTAGCTGAGTTTGGCTGTTGCTCACCCAGTTTTATTCCTCCTATACAGCTGTTCCTGTTTCAGTTAATGATTGTGTTTCAACCTACATGTTGAATTGATGATCATTAGCACCTGTTTGGTATAATTGTTTAATCATACATGACTATATGCCTACAAAATCCCTGACTTTGTGCAAGTGTACCTAGAAGAATGTATGCTGTTTTGAAGGCAAAGGGTGGTCACACCAAATATGGATTTGATGTAGATTTTTCTTCTGTTCACTCACTTTGCATTTAGTTAATTGATAAATATAATCTATTAACATGTCTATTTTTGAAAGCATTCTTACTTTACAGCATTTTTTCACACCTGCCTAAAACTTTCGCACAGTACTGTATATATATATAAGGTATAGTTCCCTCAGCTCTTAAGGTAGCTGTGATAAAGCTTATTCTTAAGAAGCACAATTTGGACCCTAAAGTCCTCAATAACTATAGGTCAATCTCCAACCTACCATTCTTAGATAAGGTTCCAGAGAAAGTTGTTCCAATTCAATTACAAAAATTTCTAACTCTTAATGGTAAATTCAAGGAGTTTCAGTCTGGTTTTCGGCTGCTGATCTTGAAAGCACTGTGGGACCCACTGTGGGACCCTCTGGCCTTGTTCAAATCTTATATTTCTGATAGGTTTCAGTTCATCTGTTGGGGAGGTAAAATCTGCATTATCGGAAGTTGTCTGTGGTGTTCCACAGGGCTCCATTCTAGGTCCTTTGTTGTTTTCATTATATATGCTACTGTTAGGTCACATTATCTGCAGACACGGAGTGAACTTCCATTGCTATGCTGATGATACCCAGCTATATTTGTCCCTAAAGCCAGGAATTTCTTCTGCCTGGGTGTTATTAGCTACTTGCCTTACAGACATCAAACATTGAATGTCACAGAATTTTCTAATGTTGAGTTCAGATAAAACAGAGGTTATGCTAGTGGGCTCACAGAAACAACTAAAAGGAAATGTGGGACTACATGAGCTTGACCCTTGCAGTCTCTCATCAAAACTTAAACTAGAAATTAAGAGTTTGGGGGTCATCTTTGATCCTGATCTCTCATTTGAGACTCATATTAGGAAGTTACTAAAGTATCTTTTTACCATTTCAGAAATATAGCCAAGCTTAGACCAATTATTTCCGTATCTGATGCAGAGAGACTAATGCATGCCTTTGTTTCATCTAGAATTGATTTTTGTAATGCACTTTTTTTCTGGTGTCCCAAAACATGGGGTATCCTGCTTGCAGCTTGTTCAGAATACCGCCGCTAGAATTTTGACTAAAACCAGGAAAGGTGAACATATTACCCCAGTTTTGGCTTTTTTACACTGGCTCCCTGTGCAGTATAGAATTGATTTTAAGAATTTGCTGTTAGCTTACAAGGTCCTGAATGGATTAACACCTAGTTATTTGCAGGAGTTACTGACCCTGTATCTTCCAAACCGCACTCTGAGATCACAGGATGTGGGGCTGTGGGAGGTAGGCCTTTTTCTTGTAGAGCTCCTAAATTCTGGAATGCTCTGTCTTTGTTTGTTACAGTTTTCAAGTCAAGACTAAAAACAAACTTTTATAAAATAGTGGGTTTTAATGTAACTTTAAAATTGCTGCTTTTGTATTATTATTATGTGTATACTGTTATTTAAATGGTCTGACTGTGGCAGTTGTATGTGTGACATGCTATACAGATATATTGTGGTTTGTTCTTTTTTCATCTATGTATTGCACAGTGCTTTGCAATACTTTTGTATAAAATGTGCTATATAAATGGAATATATATATATATATATATATTGTGAGATGGCAGGGAGGGGGTTAAACCTCTCTGCTGGAAAAACATGTGCGGAAGGCACACTTTTGTTTTGTTTAATTGTTTAATTGTTTTTGTTTAATTGATTTATTGATTGATCATTACCTGCACCTGGCTACTATTGAAAATTGGAGCCAGGTGCAGGGTTTAAAAGGAAAGCAGTCAGTCTGCTCAAGGCGGCTGCTGAAGAGGGCAGAAGCCCGACTGTGCTGGTGTGTGGGTACAGCCGTAATTAAAAGAAAAAGGTAGTGTGAAGCCTTTTTGTGTGTTTTGTTTTGTTTGTACAGGTAAACAGCTTAGCTGTCCTGTTTTAGTTTAGGTTCCTGTTTTGTTTTAGTTAGTGCTCAAAGAAGAGCTAGGTGTTTGTTTTGTGTATTTTTGTTTTTGTGTTTATTAAAAAATTGCGCAACCGCGCATAAAAAAATCCATTTCTGTGTGTTGGGTCAGTGTTTTTAAAGGGGCAACGAACGAAGTGAGTGTGATTCTTTCACAATATATATATATATATAATATATATATCAGATTTAATGTTGTTAGCATTAACATTTAAAAAATATTTATTTTAATGCTATTAAAGAGAGTCCAAGAATACTGTTGCTAATGCTTATAGAAATTAGAAAATGAATGTTACATGTTTGGTTTGACTCCTTTGAGTGAGGAGACTAGTGATGATGTTGTTAGGACTAATAACAGATATGAATATTGATTTTGGTTTGCGCTTCTTTAAAGGGGGTCCAGTCTTGTGGTAATAAGAGGTAAGGGAATGCCGGGTGTATTCTTTGTAATGTTAAGAAGAAATCAACACACAGACGGGCAGACTGTTTCCTGTTATTGCACAGACTTGTTTATTGCGCTCAGCAACATACAGTCCCAAGCCTTCTTACGATACTGACGTTTTTCTAAGAAACGGATACAAAGGTCTCAAAGCTATCGTGGTCACACAGGTGCCTCGGAGTTTCTAGTGCTCACAATACAGTACATCAGCAGACTTGTACATTCGCTTGTGTGTAAATTGATGCTTGAACTGTGTGGATTATTGTAACAGTGTTAAACCTGTAAGACATTTCAAATTCCATGCATGCTGGCTGTACAGTGTGTGTTTAAAACAGCAGAACTAACACCACATTTCCATCTGCACCTTGAATCCAGTGTGTGAAACTCAATCTCATCCCGTTCCCAGTATCAACTGGGGCAGCTTCCACATGCAGTCTACAATCCACTCTGCAGACGGACACATGACACACAAGTCAAACCTGTATGTAGCACGTTGTTGTATAGTTTCTATTTATGAATGAATTCAACAACTTCCAATATTCCCCGGACAGTATAATATAATCACAGTCTACAGATTATTTTCTGCAGTCAGAGATTTAAAGCCCGCCTCTCTCTCTAGCGTCCTTCACATTGGGTGCTCATCAGGTCACTTCCACCATCAATGTGGAGCGATCAAGTTCTGCCAGCCTGCAGTCCTAACTGACACACAGACAGACAGACAGAGTCCAATTGAAATGGATTGAATCTCTGCTGCTTATAGAAACTAAAGAGTTCAATTTCCAACCAGTTTCAAGTCAGTTTCAGTGGCAGATGGAAACGTGTCTTAAACAGGGACTAAAGCAAACCAGGAAAGAGGGCAGGCTCAGCAATGATCACTCCCACTCTCTTACAATTGGCAAAATAAAACAGCAGCTAATTAAAATTTTATTTTGAGATTCTTGAAGAGCGTCTAGATATGGACGTGAAAGATCAGAGTTATCCTAACGACTCCCTGCTGTTTTCACTTTGTATAATTTTCTGTTTCAATCACATCATAGCCTCTATAGAGCTCGCAGAACATGTCTCACCTCCAAGTGTTACCTGCCTCCTGCAACACTCCCCCCTAGTGGATGTATGAAGTACCACATCTGTTCAACATGGTATTTCTTACTGATATATTTCCTACATCCAGTAGTGAGTGTTGCAGGGGGACAGGTTACTGGTGGCACTCTGTTGTACCAGATGAACTTAGAGAGTAGACATGTTTCTGAGATCTTTATAGAGGCCACAGAAGTGCTTTAAAAAGGTACAAGTGAATCTAACGAAGAAGAAGAATACATTAGTTAAGAGAATTACTCTATTTCACTCCTGTACCACGCTGCACTTCACAGTACAGATAGCAACTAATGGCTTAAGATTGGTCAGGTTTGCCGTCATTCTGACGTGTTCTGTTGTTCTAATATTGAGAAGCTGCTCAATGTAACTATCTGTCACCTTGCTTGCACACTTGACATTTTTCCCCCGTAAGCAAATAGAAGCAGCTGGAGTTGAAAGGTCACACAATCACATGATTTCTCAAGACCAGGAAGCAAAACAAAAAAAGGCCAAAATAGGCCTACAAGCAAGGTGCAGTCAATTAGATTGATCAATAGTGAAAAGAAGTCTCAGTGTTTTAGCATGACAGCATAAGAACTTCATGGAGGGGTACAGAATATTTGTAGCTGTAAGTATTTTAATTGCAACGGTTTTAACAATGTAGCAAAGCACATTTTCAGACTAGCCTTGCATTGCATTCCCATGGGGTCCCCTTGCCTTTCTACGCTGTTTGCAATCATTCTGATTTGTTCTTAAGGCAATTCCTCATATATTTGTGTGCTTGTGTATTCTACTTTTTGAAATAGTTTGTGTTAAAGTGCTCTGAGTTCAGAAGCTGCTCTTAAATTCTAGTCTCCAGCCTTAGGCATATGTAACACAAGGCTAGATTAACCAAAGTGTGGTTACAGAATTGCCAGCGTCGTCTAGTGAACAGCCACATCTTTATTGCTGGCAAAATATACATACTGTGTGTCTGTGGGCAGCAACTAGAACTGAAAAGCAGTTTCCGAACTCACCTTAACTATAGCAAAAAAAAGCAACACAATACTTGATTAACTGCAATTAGAACAAACATGATAAAAAGGCAATAGGCTTTAAAAAAAAATGAAAATGCAATTTAAAGCTGCCTACTGCTATTATAACAGACTTACAGTATAGTAAAAATTATGCACAACACACACACACATATATATAGCTATAGAGAGATATCATTGTTCATATAACACAATTCAACAAACATAAAGCTATGTGCTCATCTCTGACTTTCAAATTATTCTAATTTCATTACCATACCTACTAATACAAGCCTAGGGCAGTTACAATGTTAAACATTCTATCAAATACTGGTGAAATTGGAACAAATCTTACTGGTCTTTTACTGGGCACCCAGCACCAAGTCTCCTGAACCAGTACAACCATCTGACAAGCAGCAAACCACCAGCTCTGACCAGTATAAACCAGTGACTTACTGGGATTTCCAAAGTAAGATGATATAATAGTCTAGTAGACCACTTACAATACTAGTTGTGGTCACGCACCTAAACTGTGGTCTTGTATGACAGTGCAAACCATACAGACCTCTATTACGATACATCGTGTAAAGAAAGTGTGTCGGCTAATCGTGTGGCCGCCAGACCCAACGTGAGATTACAAACTGGCTCGGAAGAACAGGAAGAAATAGAGACTGTTTAAAATGCCTGCTAAAGAATGTGTGCAGCTCCGTGGAAATAGGTTAGCTCAGTTTATATGAAGTTATTGCTGCCTCGGGAACCGAGTTTTAATAGATAAGGTAGCTTCAAGTGTCATTTAAAATTACTTTTCACATTTCCTTTAGTTTTTCTTTCATGGTGTTTGCAATTATTCTGAGTGCTTCTGGGCTCTGGTGCTCCAATATTGAAGATTCTCCTTCTCAAACTGCCTGTATCCTGTGTCTGTGCTGCTTTATATGTAACACAGTCTGGATCTGAGGAAGGGTCTGAATAGAAGTAAAAGCCATTGAGTCATCTGCCACTTCAGGCTTCTTTAGTTTTGCTGGCAAAAACAGATTCGATTTCCTAAAACCATTATTATCCATTTGTGCGACAGATTCATCTTTCAACAGCTATTAAAAACCAACTTGTAACATTTATCAAATATAGAAACATGTATCAAATATGTGCAACACTTATTAAATATAGAAACAGTTATTAAATATGTGAAAGATTTCATAAGAATGGGAAAACATTCAAAGCTAATATTGAAAAGGGTTATTCTAGACACCTACTGAACCAAATGAATGCTGGGAATGAGCATGAGCCAATCAGAGAAGGAGGAGGAGTCAGACCAAAGTCCTGCTTAATTGTGTCTTTCTTCCTCCTTAGTTTTTAGTTCTCTCTTTCTCTCACTCTTTTTAAATGCTTTTCGCTTGTTGGCTTTTTAAAACAGAGCCCCTGTTCTCTCCCACAATAGAGGGGTCTGAATTGAAGTTATTTTGCCATGCCCAGTTTAATTGTGATGGTTCTCTACAGGAAGAGAGAGAGGAGCATCTCGGCAGCAGCGCCGCTGACAATCCATTCCGATCCTACCCACCAACGCTGAAAAAAGACACAGAGGGTGGTTTGAAATCACTTTGTAGTGATAGCTAAACAATTCTTGGGTGATAATATATGTTTTGGCTACACACAAAACTGTACTAGTAATATAATAATTTTAGAGGATTGTGCAGTGACTGTGCCCTGTAAAAACGACATTGTAAAACTGCAAACCCTCTTCTACAAAGTCTATCTAAGATAAAAAGACATTTATTAAATACAGAAATACTTACGATACCTGGTGCCTACAGCTCTTCCACACATTGTATTGGTACCACTCTATAACTATATAATAATCTGCTCACTAGTGCTTTTGTTCTGCTCTAAAAGTAGTTAACACAAGCAGCTCTTGTCTTTTTCCATGAGCTATATTTCAAGTTTTGAATGAAACCCATGCAAATATGCTTTTCTTTTTTTTAACTTCCCTAATTTCAGGAAGTTTGTTATGGTTTCACTTCCTAGGTCACCTCAGTGGTTTCTTTGGGGCCACGTTAGTCAATAGGCGAAGCAGCTAGTTGGTTAATGAAAGAAGGCGTTGAAGGGGTGGGTTCATTTCTCCCTCCAGGTGACCAAGGAAGTGCAACACTTCAAACAGAGCTTTCTTTCACCTAGTGTAGTACCAGATCTCTCAGAATGCACTGTTCACATGTCAGACCTGCCATGCATTACACAGAACACAGGTAAGAGGGAGTTTCTTTGTTAGCTTGAGCCACTGAAATGCAAACGTATATGAATAGATTGCTATTTGTGTACAATTAAACTAGACTGAAATAGAAACTACTTCTGAAAGCTGATTGTGGGGAGGTGGGGAAGCAATTTACCATTGCACTCATGCCCATGGGGGAAGCATTATGCCCTGTGCGACCCTTATATTCTTCCCCACCTCACTGTCCCACATCTGGCCTGCAGGAGTCTTTTCAGAAGCCTGGCCAATAATTATCTAACAATAGAGAATAATATAGAATATACACAACAGGTAGGAATATAAACTATGTTAATTCTAGAACAATGTTAACAGGCCATCACTATAAGTTTATATACACACCATACTAGAGTTCTGTTAACTATGTACTTTCAATACCATTTTCAAAGTCCACTGTTTAGATTGCTTGCTTTGCAATTTCACGGCTATGGAAATCAAATTTCTACCAACGCACGGTGCATTTCTATCAGTAAAAATAAGGGAAGGTTTTTATAATGGCTGTATTAAACCGGCATCATTTAGATCCATTGAAGTATGACTCTAAAGCCCCTTTCACACTGGCATGCTCTGCCCAGGTCGTGACCCGCTGTCATGCGGGTAGACTATGCGATTTCACACTGCTTGTGAGGAAGCAGGGTCGACCTGGGTGACAGAAGCAAATGCACAATACGTGTATCAATGCTCCGGAAGCAGCTTGTTCCAGACGCTTCCATCCAAGCTTCTCTGGATTGAATTGTCGGCTCAGATGTTTCTTCATCCCTGCTGTGATCTGGCTCAAGGTGTGTCTCAATCAGCAATAATATGGCTAAACAGAGGAAACAGAAATGTTCCTTGCAGAATTGAAACCTTCACGCAGGCATGGCGGTTATTTTGTCATCTTACGAACGTCCGTTATGCAATTTGTGTCGCTCAACATGGGTCAAAGCGTGTAGACCCACATCCTGAGGTGGGTCGCTGCTGACCTGGGTCAACCTGGGTACGACCGAGGTATGTGGTTTCACACTACGCGGGATTGTGACCCGGGTAGCCAGAACCTGGGTCAGGACCAGGGTAGGAGTGCCAGTGTGAAAGGGGCTCAAGTGTTTTTTTTTTTTTTTTTATGTAAATATTTTAGAAGACTAATTTTAACCCTAAAGCTGCATCCACACTGGACAGAGCGACGTGACGATCACACCAGACGCGACCTGGAAACGATCCAAAAGACTGGAAATACATACATGACCCCGCCCACGCATTCCTATTGGACATGCTAGAGATGGGCGGTCCCACCCTGACCTCCGGCAACTCCGTTGTAAAATAAAGGTTGGACTTGTAAAATCTATAGATCGGAGTTATTGAACATCCCTATATATCCAACAGTTTTATTGCTATCATAATTATTAGTATTTTTTTTGTGGTACCAGTAGTAGTAGTAGTAGTCTGATTTGAAGCCAGGTACATCTGCAGCTGTCAGCAGACCGCTGGACAATAGTAGTATAGTTGAACTGATATTGTCATCAAAATGATTTTATTGTTATACATTTATATACACAACTTACAGCAATCTCAATTGTGTTTCTTTACAAATTTCTTCATTGATCCTTTTTGTTTAACTTTTTAAAAGTATTTTAAAGTGCAACATTATTATTATTATTATTATTATTATTATTATTATTACGTTGTTGTTGTTAAGCACTACATAATCACTGTCTTCATTATTATTATTATTATTATTATTATTATTATTATTATTATTAAAATCTGTGTTATTATTCACAGGTCACCACTTACCTTGTATTATTATTTACTTTTATTTCATTTTTCATTTTAGAACAGTCCGGTGAATTTGACAGAACATGCTTTATAAATATGGCTCATAATAACTTTGAAAACTGTGTATGAGCTTGTTAATGCTGGGATGTCACACAGAAGACAAACGCATTACTGGCTTTGTTTTACAACGTATAGAATAGTAGGACCTCGATAATATTTTCATGTGTTTGGTGAATCTCCACAAAACTTCGCTTTATGTAAGACCTTCTTCTTGTCATGGATTTGTGCCACAGAACAATTTAGAGAACAAAATGCTGTTTATCATAAAAACAAACAAACAAACCAAAAAAAAAAAGGGCCATATCTTAAAAGTGTTATTTTTAAAAGCCAGCAAAAGTGCACATTTTTCATTTAAATGCTGGATATGTAGTCTGCTCTATGCTCTGGTTTAGTTTTGCTTATTAATAAACCTATTTTTATGCAACTTGCATAATTGGAAAGAAAATGTCTCCGTGCTGTTAAATGCACCGCCTGCAAGCCACCCAGGCCTTGTCTTTCGTCTGGATGTCTTTGTAGTCATTCAATTTCCAATCATATAATAATAGATACTGCTGCACCTCATAACTTAACTTTTCGGCGTGACTTGTTTTGAGGCGTGGCGTGTTTTGAGGCGTGTGCTTGACGTGTTTCAAGGGTGATAACCTTGCATCTGATTGGTCAGTTTCATTCCAGTCGCATGTTCTATTTTAGCGACGCGAAACTTTCTCAAAGCGACGGTGCTCGCGTCGCTCGCTGCGGGTGTGGATACTTCCATTTGACTGCAGTGACTTCTGAATTATTCGCTCGTGTCGCTGGCGTTCAGTGTGGATACAGCTTTAGATATTATCTTAAAAGGGTCTGAATCCCATGAACTAATAAATTGTTGTTGTTTAGATTCACTTTGTATTCACTTTCTGTTAAGGTCGTCACATCCTGGTTAGTATTTAAAACTCAGAAGCAACCCTGTGGCCTTCTCTCTGCAGCTGGTACATCCAGTCATATTCTTCCCCCTAGTGGATGTAATAAATATAACAGTAACAATTACTACATAGAAAAAAAAGAGTTGCAGGGGGGACAGGTTAATGGTTACACTCTGGTGTACCATCTGTAGAGAAAAGACTATAGTGAAGCCACAGGAGTGCTTTAAACTTAGTCATCAGGTCTTGATGACCTAAATATATATGCAAAGGTGAATCTAAACAACATACAAAATTAACTGATATTTCATACCGTACAAAGTTTCCATTTTCTATATATATATTTCTGCTACCCGCATTTTATAAAATACCCAAACATTTATACATGAATCTGTAAGCTACAAAAAGTATTAAAAAATAGTACTACAAGCTTTTAAAACGTTTTAACAAGCTCCACACAAATATATATATCACAATAGAATTATTCAAAGTGCAGTGTATTTTAAAGACCTAAACACTGACACCTCTTAAAGGCATGTTTATATCAACGTGACTATCTACTCATCCCCAATGTGAATACAATCACCCAGACAAAGAGACAATACAGAATTTGATTTAGATCATTAAAGTACACAGATCGCTTCACCAAAAACTGTTTTAAAAATGTTTATCTACTATAAATTACTATGATCTTATGATTGAATATTAAGACTCCATGATGTAAGGGGATATATATTTCACACACATTTGTCATAACATGTGCTTCTTTCAAAACTGCACATAGTGACTGGAAGTGCACATGGGTATTAATAGATTCCTCAGCTAGAACCCCTTTAGATTGAAGTCTGAAGCCTGAGCTTGCTGGATCATTCTGTCTTCTGTTCCCCCGCTTTGTGTTGAGTGGGAGTTTAGCCAGCGAGAGCTGGCAGCTTACTCTTCGGTGCCCCCTAGTGGCATGGAGGCAGGCTGACAATGACGTTCAGTTCAATCAGAATGGAACAGAGGAGGAACACGGTGTAGAGAGACAGCGTCCCCAGACCCAATTTTCTGTCCAACTTCCAATTGTTTAGATGCACACTCAACACCTGAGTCAGACAAAACAACAACAACAACATGTACTTAGGAACTTTTGCCATTCAATGACATTTTCTGCTAGATCTTCCGTGATGTCTCATTGAGAAGTCAAAATGTTTGTCCCCACCCCTTCACTGGCTACTTTCCTGTCAGTAACCAATCAGCTGCTTCCCCTGTTGATTGACATGCTTTCAGCCAGTAACATGACTCTGAAGAGACTGTATGACAGGAGAGCTGCATGACATTATTTTTGTTAGCTGTAATCACTGAATCACCAACGAAACTGATTCTGTAGAAAACAAAGGAAGCCATGGGCCACTTTTTAGATGCAATGATCATGATGAATTGAAGGCTCTCAAAAACGGTTTATGAAAATGTAGTGGACAGACAGCGAATGAAATCCATGCTGGCGTATTAATGAAGTGGAACCTGAATACTAACAGCTTAGCTGTAATGATCGGCAGATCTGAACAAGTTAGGGCACTGGAGGGTTACTGTCAATGAAGAGACAAAGAAATGCATTCTCTGAACGGATTTGTACTTACGGTAAGAAAGACGGAAGCCAGCAAGAGAATAACAGAGTATACCAGTCCTTTGCTGTTTATGAAGACCTACAGAAGAGAAAAAACAAAACAGATGGCTGTAAGGAAAAGTGTCACGGCAGGTAAAAAATGAAAGGACAAAAAATGAAAGGGCAGCTTGGAACGGGTGTGAAATATTGGAATTACCAAAAGTTTTGTCGTGTTGTTTAGATTCACTTTTTAAAAAAATTGTCTTGGTGAAGCAGCCCTGTGGCCTCAATAGGGCTCTCAGAATCATGTCTAACCCCCCCGAGCACACCTGGTACACCACAGTGTAACCATTAACCTGTCCCCCTGCAACACTTAGGAATAATTTATAAATGGACCCAAGAGTTATGATATTGGAATTACAGATCTCAAGAAGAATATACTGTAGCTCCCCTAACTCGATAGAAGGTACTGTACGATAATCTATTACTGTTTACAAGGCAGTACGGAGCGCTTCCCTTCAGACAGGTGAGCTGGGTGTAGAGAAGTGCCTTCTTCACAACCGCTGTGCTGAAATTCCTCTATTAAAATATCTTCAACCAATTCAGAATTCAGAACAAAGTTTACTTCTGTCTTAAAGTGTTTGTCTATTTTGTGAATGTAAACATTTTGTAAATAGAGTTTGTTTAAAATGAAAGGTCTTTATTATTTTCTTCCACCATTCTTCCAATTGTGTTATGTAAGCGATTTAAATGCATGCAAATTATATTGAAATTAGCTAAAGAAATACCAAAATAAACTTTAAGAGTGTTTGTGACAGAGATCGAATGATTCTTGGTGTTAGATCTCCCTCCCGACCTGTGAGGGCACTGTGTAAAGGGAACAGAGTACCCTGGACTGGATGGCCCGACAATTCATTCCCAGGGTTAGGCGGAAGTCGGCCATCTAGAAAGGGGGTGGAGCTACGGTACATTAAATCATTGACCCGGAAGGGAAACGATGTGGCAGCCGCAGATTGGAGGAGCGGTTGCAATCGTTAACCAAGGGGTCATGATTGACGATATTTAAGGGGACGTAGTTTGTAATGGTTAAAGGTAACTGGAAGGAGAACCATGTTGTAAATCGTGAGAGTTTGTTTGTTTTGTTCTGTCGTGTCTAAACAATCACACAATTGAATTTAAAAATAAACCACCATTGCACCCCGATTATCGTTGTCTGTCTGATTATTGATCACCTGCACCTGCACACTGTTCACCACTTTGCCACAGTGTTCCAAACCGCTTGCAGTGTTTATTTTTTCAACGTAATCCTGATAGTTTTTATATTTGTATTCACACATCATAGCAAATCAAGAAGGGAATTACTTTTTAAAAACTTTTTCTGAGGAACGTTCATCGTATCCAGATCACGCTCCCTCTTACAACAATGCTGGTGTTTACAATGAGTGGTGTATTGTATCAACAGAAAGCTTTGCTGCCACATGATCTGGATGCACTGTGATCTTTAGAAGACATACTTATTTCTCATTTATGACCCATGATGTTTAAAAATATAACGCTTTGATTTGGACTCCACGGCACACAGCCAAGGCAATGTGCTTCGTGTAAACTTTGATTTGGACTCCACAGCACACCGCCAAGGCAATGTGCTTCGTATAAACTTTGATTTGGACTCCACAGCACACCGCCAAGGCAATGTGCTTCGTATAAACTTTGATTTGGACTCCACGGCACACCGCCAAGGCAATGTGCTTCGTATAAACTTTGATTTGGACTCCACAGCACACCGCCAAGGCAATGTGCTTCGTATAAACTTTGATTTGGACTCCACGGCACACCGCCAAGGCAATGTGCTTCGTGTAAACTTTGATTTGGACTCCACAGCACACCGCCAAGGCAATGTGCTTCGTATAAACTTTGCAGGGGGTTCTGGAACACTTTATTATATCATCTGAAATGCAGGACCCTGCAGTGCAGTAAGGTCTGCTGACTCACCGAAGACCCGTAATCCACCACCAAGGTCTGCATTGCCCAGGGGAAGCCGAGCCCCAGCAGGATGTCAAAGATGTTGCTGCCGATGGAGTTGGACACGGCCATGTCCCCCATCCCTGAGGAAACAGGGCAGAGTTGTGACAGGGGGCGGAGCTGGGGGAGGGACTGGGGAGAGCTGTGATGGGGTGGGGAGGGGAGCTGGAGGCTGTGACAGGGAGCAGAGCCCCATATATATATAGAACATGGCAGATCAGTATCAGCACTGATGCAGCGTTCTATTGCCTGTTCGATACGGTTTAGTGTCGGCTGTTTTGTGTCTTGTCCCCGTTCAAACACAATGCAATATATGTACCTTGTCAGTTACAATGAGGCTGGGAGCTGCTTACCTTGTCAGGTACAATGAGGCTGGGAGCTGCTTACCTTGTCGTGCTACAATGAGGCTGGCCATGCAGTCGGGCACACTGGTCCCCGCTGCCAGGAAGGTGATGCCCATGATGACATCAGGGATGCCCAGCGTGTAGCTAATGAGGGTCATCTGGAAACAAGCAACACAGCGGCACCAAACAAAGTGATTGTAGCAAACAAAGCAACCCCATTTATTTTCCATGACGTGCACATTCATTCATTATACATAGATCTCAGGTATGCAGTTCTGAAATCTTTTTTAGCAAACATATTTTCATTTGAGTGGTATCTGTACTGGACAGGTTTCCATGCTGCGCTTAAAGTACTGGTGAGGTTTGACTCTGTCAACTCTTTTTAGGATTTTAAAGATGTCAATCAAACCCCCCCTCTAATTCTTCTTTGTCACTGTGTGGCAGAGCAGGGCTCTGCCCTTAGAAATACTGGCAGGGAAGGAGTTAAATTCTCCTCCCTGCCCAGATTGATTGCTTCAGGTGGGAGCAATCAACTAATTAATTATTCAATTAAGGACTGAGCCACCTGGCATAAAAGGAGGCTTCAGCCTCCCATTAGAGGAGAGTTCTGGAAGGAGAAGGAGCCAGTGTCTTGTGTGTGCTGTTTTTCCTGTTGGTTTGTGTTTGAATCCAGTGAAGGCAACGCCCAGCCTGGAAATCTTTATTTTTGTAAGTTTTGCTTTTTGTTTTGTGTTTATTTTATGTTTAAAACCTTTTTGTTTGGCCCTTGTGCCTATTTATTTGATTATTTTTGTTTATTAAAAAGCTTTATTTTGAACTTTCAACTGTCTCTGAGCCTCACCCTCTGCTAATCCTGTCACACACGGGTTAAATGAATTCAGTTCTGTCAATCCTCACAGCTCATTCCTGTAAGCAGCAGTCTGGTAGCTCATTGTTGGACTCTCTCCAAAGCACCAGTGTGTCACGCAACTTTCTTTGATGTATACACTACCCTCTTGAGTACACACTCAAGCCTTCTGTTTGCCTTTTTAATCACTGCACTGTGTGGTTGCTGACAGGGATGGGTCTATTACAACGGCAAGGTCTTTCTCTTAGAGAGCCTCTTCTAGTTCTTTACCCCCTTTATATTTGGATCCGATATTCTTGTGACCGGAGTGTAACACTTTACATTTCCACATTTCTGCCCAGTTTAAATCTTTTTGGATTTTCTGGCTGGCTCAAAGTGTGTCAGCGGCTCCCCCAGGCGTTGTGTTGTCTGCAGATTTGACAAGCTTGCTGAGGGTCCCCTGATCTCAGTCTTTGATGTAGAAGCAGCAGGGGCACAAGCAAGGAGCCCACAGAGCCCCAGCTGGAGGTTTCTCCTCACACTCGTACTCTCTGATGTTTTAACCAGTCATGTATCTTCTTGCATGTACTTCCTTGTATTCCCACAGATTGCAACTTTAGGATGATCATGAGAAAACTGCAAAATGACTGTGGTAAACTTTTATGAAGGAGGTCAGAAATCACTCACCATCCAGACCATGATGTATGAGAAGATGCCGATCCAAAGCGTGGACATGGCGAAGGTGGCCATGAACCAGCTCTCCCAGCGCGGCTGCATGCAGTTCGGCACGGTGAAGAAGAGGAGGAGACTGAGAGGCCAGGACACCAGCCACTTCACCCGGGCACACAGACCACCTGCAACCAGCACAGTGAGGGACACCTTCATACCTACAACTGATCAGCTGGACATCATAGCTAATACACCATACCTACAACTGATCAGCTACACATCATAGCTAATACACCTTCATACCTACAACTGATCAGCTACACATCATAGCTAATACACCTTCATACCTACAACTGATCAGCTACACATCATAGCTAATACACCTTCATACCTAGAACTGATCAGCTGGACATCATAGCTAATACACCTTCATACCTACAACTGATCAGCTGGACATCATAGCTAATACACCTTCATACCTACAACTGATCAGCTGGACATCATAGCTAATACACCTTCATACCTAGAACTGATCAGCTGGACATCATAGCTAATACACCTGCATACCTAAAACTGATGAGCTACACATCATAGCTAATACACCATAACTAAAACTGATGAGCTACACATCATAGCGAATACACCTTCATACCTACAACTGATCAGCTACACATCATAGCTAATACACCTTAATACCTACAACTGATCAGCTATACATCATAGCTAATACACCTTCATACCTAGAACTGATCAGCTACACATCATAGCTAATACACCTTCATACCTAGAACTGATCAGCTGGACATCATAGCTAATACACCATAACTAAAACTGATCAGCTACACATCACAGCTAATACACCTTCATACCTAGAACTGATCAGCTGGACATCTATGTAGGTTTGGTTGGAATTGATTTTCTAATGTTAACATCTACTTTTGTATTTTAGTATGTACATTTTACAAGTGCCATTGGTGTTTGTAGTTGTTAGTTATTATACATGTATACCATTTATATAACT